>NC_137151.1:65930489-66309762 GCF_951394435.1 Stenella coeruleoalba
GTAATAAATGGGTTTTCAGAGGTAGGAGAATTCTTTTTTTCTTGGATGTCAGAAACCAGAGAACAACAATATGGGGACTCAAAGCAGAAATACCAGTCTTCTCAGACTTTTCCTTAGGCTTTGAAACCTAAATAGTAAGAACTTTACTGATAAGAATTTGTCTTCCCTACTTAAAGGGGAAATCACATTTCTGATTGTACATTCTTTCTTTCTAAAGAAGGCCTTATAAGCTTTTCTTCCACGAAGTAATGGGAGCGCATATTTGGGCACAGAGGGTACAAGGTACAATTCATTCATTGATTCAACAAACTTTTATTGAGTCCTTACAAGATGCCAGACACTTGCCATCCTTCAGTTGGGAGTGGAGTGGTGGGCAGGACACAGTTCCTGTACTGTCAGAAGGAAGAGAGAGACTAAACAGGAACCACGTCAGATTATGAGAAGAGCTACAGAGAGAATTAAAAGAGGGTGATGTGGTAGAGATGCCTGACCAGCTCCTTCAGGTTGGGTGATCTGGGAAGGCCCTCTGAGGAGGTGAGAGTAAGATGAGACCTGAATGACATGGAGAAGGTAGCTGTGCAAGGACCTGGGAAAAGAAGGTGTTCCAGACAGATGGAACAGCTCAGCAATGGCAAGCTAAATCTTCATTTATTCGCCATAGTATTAGTGCCACTGACAACTCCTGCGCTTTCTTCAGGTCTGCAGCTAGAAGTATTTAAGTGTAATCTAATGGTTGATACTTCCAGAGAAAGAACTCACAGGCTGAGAGCGATATTAGAACTGAGGGCGTGGAAGAAACAGGGCTGGGACTAGGGTCAGGCAAGTGACCTGTGCCCTTGAGGCACAGAACCGAAGGAGTTGCTTGGAAGGTGGAAGAGTCTCCTCCTGTTTTGTGCTCTGGGCACCTCACTTGCCTTACCCTAGTCACAGCCCTGGGAAGAAGGGAGAGGAAGAGAAGTTGCCAAAGATCCTGGTGCCTTGAAGAGCCAGCAGGTTTGGATGTGAACGGGGAGATAAAATGGAAAAAAATTTAAATGGCCTGGAAAGCTGACCCCCAAGAGGTGGACTCCCAGCCCCAGGACGCAGACCTCACACGGCAGCCCCGGCCTTTGAGCACCTTCCACAGCTTCTTAAGGTCACAGACTGTAGTTCCCCACTAAACTGGCTTATATTTCTCTAACTTCTTGTGTCTTTAACTTGACCGGCAGTGTGAGAGAGGCAAGCGCCTGTGGCAGCAGATACTGTACAGGGTTAGCTGCTAAGACCTGAAGGACCCTACACCAGTTACCTGGGACGTCTTCATGGCAGAGGGACTCTGCTGCTACCACCTTTTACACATAGGCATAGAGAAAAAGGTGCCTGTGCTGGGAAGTTCCCGGAAGGGTAGTGGTCAGAGGATGAGTTCCTCCCGGCATCTGCAAAGCCAGTTTAGGGATAACCTGAAAGACAGTGGCAGGAATAGGTAATCTGAGTCTGGTGATTGGGAGTGGATTTTAAGGCTCCGTGTTGTGGTAGTGTGTGCTGGAAGCAGAATGTCACAACTACTCTATTTTTGTATGCTAAATTGTAAAGCATTATTATATCACCACCCTAAGGTATCTCTTTTGCTTGTTATCCTAATAGAAATATGCTTTTTTCTTTTTAATAGAATATGGATTGTGTTCAGTTCCATTTGAAAATAAGCTCTATCTAGTTGGTGGACAAACTACAATCACAGAATGCTATGACCCTGAACAGAATGAATGGAGAGAGATCGCTCCCATGATGGAAAGGAGGATGGAGTGTGGTGCCGTCATCATGAATGGATGTATTTATGTCACTGGGGGGTATTCCTACTCAAAGGGGACATATCTTCAGAGCATTGAGAAATATGATCCAGATCTTAATAAGTGGGAAATCGTGGGTAATCTTCCAAGTGCCATGCGGTCCCACGGGTGTGTTTGTGTGTATAATGTTTGATTAAGTCCATAGAAATGACCAAGTAATCACTGTTTCAGGGTGTAGTGAAAAAGAATGTAGGGTTTGGAGTGTCTTACTTGTTATTGTGGCCTGGCACACGTTAGGTAAATTCTCATGCCTAACCCCCACTCTACACCCCAACCCTGTGATTAATGGTCAAGAAACATCTTATGTATATTTACAGTTGAATCAGTGGGGTTACTACCTTTAATCTCTGCTCATCAAAGGTGATCTGGAACACTGGACACTTGGTAAAAGGTGAAACGTCTTTGCAGTGAATTTTTATCTCCTGGTAGCATCAACACTGGGTGTAGGTCAAAATCATTCTGTGGAGTGAAATATTTCTTATGACAGTGTAATAGTGTACATTAATGTAATGTAATAGTGTACATTAAAGTTCCATTTAGCTAACAAGGAATTTGAAATATAAAGAGGGAATATTCTCTACCTCTACAAAATCAATGCTTAAAAATCTTTTTTTACCTTTAGAATTATTTAGAATGGACTTAAGTCTAGTGTTTTTCCTTTGTAGTGTATATTATTTATAGTTATGATTCTTTATTTACTGACTACCAGAGATATACAAGATGTTGTGCAAAAGAGTATTACTATTCAGAGTTTACAAACTAAATTTAAAAGAATGGAAAATCTGAAAAATTGCAGAGGAAAGAGTTGAATATTTGTTGATCCTAAGAGCTATTTTTAACTTTCAGCTTTGATATAAATTGCTAGTTTAGGTGTCTTTAAGCATATCAGAAAATCCTCTTTATTCATAAGTATAGGTACTTGTCTGCATGTGAAATTGAAATTTAGAGCCAGAAAGCATGTAGAACATTGTGATACAGTAGAAAATACATTGATGAGAAGAAATTTGAATTCATTTTCCATTAACTAGATTTTGTGACTTGGACTGAGTCACCTAACCTCAGTTAGAACTTCCCTTCCCATGTACACTGGCTCTTTGGGTGACAGATGTGCCTAGATATGGATCCCCACAGCTCTTGGAGTAGCCAGAGGTGGCCTGGGTAGCTGAAGCTTCAGGGCCAGAAACATCTTTGTTCATTTTCTCCAGTGTGCCTACCATATCACTTTCCATGTGTGCCGTAACTTGACAAAAGTTAAGAAGCGTAGCTTAAGTTAACTCATCTAAACTTTTAGTAATCTGTTAGATCATCTACCCACACTCTTCATTTTTTAAGAGACAATAATTATTTTTAACTTAAGTATGTAAGTGTAAAACTACCTAATTTTTCTGAGTTATTTTTAAATTTGAGAAAGAACCTGTTTAATACATTCGTTTAAGAAGGCATTTTAAACAGATACAACGCTTTGGGAACACAATATGGCACTACATAGAAAGCCATAAAAATGACATATTTTTTCCTCATAAATTCTACTCCTTGATTTGTAACCTAAAGAATAACATACAAACAAAACAAACAAACAAAAAGGTAAATGCATGAGGTTGTTTATGTCTGCATTATTTACAATAGCGAAAAATTGGAAATAATCTAAATGGCAAAGAAGAAAGTGGGCTAATGAAAAGAGTGAAGCCTTATACTGCCATTAAAAAAATTGTTTGGA
Organism: Stenella coeruleoalba; assembly: GCF_951394435.1. Classification (NCBI taxonomy): domain Eukaryota; kingdom Metazoa; phylum Chordata; class Mammalia; order Artiodactyla; family Delphinidae; genus Stenella; species Stenella coeruleoalba. Next base: position 65,934,033 of record NC_137151.1, read on the forward strand.
AGACTGTAGAAACATGGGCATGTCTGTGATATGGTAAGTAAAATAAGCACAATATAAAATGGTATGAACACTGTCATTGTGTCTGTAAAACCTTTATGCATGTGGAAAGTAATATGCAGAAGTAAAATTCATTGTGTTAGTGTAGGGGGATATGGAATGATTTTTAAATTATTTAAATGTTTTCCTTTAATATTACTTTGTATTTTCAATAAAAATAAATAAACCATTGCATACGTGGTAAAGCTGCTTGAATTTGGGCCAGTTGAATTGAAGAACAATTGAGTTTCTGAATTAGTGAAGCAACTGAATTACAGAGTATTTCAGTCTGTACTTGAATTACAGAATATTTTATTGCTCTCAAGAACATTTGCATTTAATGCTGAACCAGTAATATGTTATCCAGTAGGGCTTTAGAGATCTCTTTTATGAATGGATGAGAACAATTGGAATCACTTTTGCCTCCTTTCTGCTTATCTAGGTCCTATAAAGTCCAGCCTCTGGAAATTCTTTCCTGTTTCAGCCACAGTAAAACTTTCATTGTCACATTTAAAGAATTTAACATTTATATATGCATGTTACGTCTCTTGGCTAATTTTGAGATCATGGATCCCATCTTATTCTTAAGGATCTTGAAAATAGTTTGTGATCTCAGGCATTTAATTTCCAGCTCCTATTTTCTATAAAATTCTTTCTTTGTTCTTGATATATGCACACAAGAAAGAATTAAGAAAGGTAAACATTTCGGTCAGAATTATTCCAAGTTCCAAATCACTGTTGTATGAATGAAAAATATTTTACTATAATTAAATGCAGGCCATTGCTTTGGGAGGGCAAACACTATTTTACAAAATAATTAAAGTTGTGGAGATGATTTTAAGTATGACTTAATTAAGAGGACTCCAAGTGTCCACATTTTGAAAGTTGCTGTTTCTCAGAAGTCTTATTTTTAGTTTTTAGCTACAACTGAAATAGGATCAATATCTAGGGTACTTGCTTAAAGGCACATTACCCTTTATTTTCATATGCATAGAAAAAATTTTTAGGTCTCTTAATTTATAAGTTCCCCATCCATCTTTTCTTTTTTTAACTCCTTGCAATTTAATTGTTGAAGAAGCTAGATCGATCATTCTGCTTTCCCAGAGTTGAGATTTTACTGATTGTGTTCCTATTGTGTAGTTTAGCACGTTCCTCTGTCCCCTGTGTTTCCTATAAGTTGGTAGTTAGAGCCAGAAGCTTAATCAGATTCAGGTTTGATTTTTTTTTTTTTTGGTCAAAATTACTTCACAGGTGGTGGTGTGTTCATTCATCAAAAGACGTAATTGTCTCTTTCTGATGTTGGCAGCCATAGATGCTCAACACCCAGATCCTTAATTCAATAGGGATTGCAAAATGGTGATTTCCAATGCTCTCTCTTCTTGGTGTATTTGTTGAAATACCTGTATAAAGAAAAACCTTCCTTCACTTACTAGTTGTTTACCCAGAGGTATAGTTTGTATAGGAAAGGTAGAAGAAGTGCTTGATTCCTAACTTTATGTACCAGTTTGCAAAATGAATAGTTGTTAGCATCCTTCAAAGGTGATTTATTAGATTTATTGGTTTTTATTTTTTTAAATATTTATTTATTTATTTTTGGCTGCGTTGGGTCTTCGTTGCTGCGCACGGGCTTTCTCTAGTTGGGGCGAGCGGGGGCTACTCTTCATTGCGGTGCGCGGGCTTCTCACTGCAGTGGCTTCTCTTGTTGCAGAGCATGGGATCTAGATGCACGGGCTTCAATAGTTGTGGCTCATGGGCTCAGCAGTTGTGGCTCGCGGGCTCTAGAGCGCAGGCTCAATAGTTGTGGCGCACGGGCTTAGTTGCTCCGAGACATGTGGGATCTTCCCGGACCAGGGCTCGAACCCGTGTCCCCTGCATTGGCAGGCGGGTTCTTAACCACTGCGCCACCAGGGAAGTCCCTATTGTTTCTTTTAAATTGTTTTGAACTCATGGATTTAAATGTACTTGGCGTCTTTCAGTCCATTGCAGTTACTCTTACTGATGCTCCGTTTATCATCTTGAACCAGTGAAAGGCTCTGCAGACTGCTTCCCAGAGTTGTTCCCTTTTGGCACAGCTCCAGTAGTTTTTGAGAGCTTCTTTGCTGTCTGGTATGACCAGCTACTCCTGGCTCATCTTGTGCATTTCCCGCCTCAAACCTGGAATCAGCCATTTCTCCAAGCAGCCCTGATTTCTTTTAGGGAAAAATGGTATTTCAAGACCATCGTCTGGATGCTAGGGATGCTTACTGCTACTAGATTGTTTCTTGTTTCTAGGCATAAAATTAAAATACATAACAATAAAAATACTAAAGACAGAAGAGGGATAATTAGAGTTAAATTTTTCTAAGGTCCTAGCGTCGTCAGGAAGTGGTAAAAGCACCACAGGGTATTCACCTAATCTCTTCTATCCCAGTATCTGTAGCCCCTTTTCCCACAGAAAGTATTCTGGTTCTCAGAGTTACCTAGGAAAATAAAATTAAGAAATCACTTTGTAACGTTTGTTTTATTCCATATCTCTCTCTCCATTTTTCTCTCTTTTCCTCTCTCTCCCTCTCTGTCTGTCTCTCTCTCTATCTCCCCCCAACACACACACACACACACACACAGACACACACACACACACCATTCTCAGAATAACAATACCAACAAGCAGTTTGGGTATGAATTTTCAATAATTTTGGACTTCTTCAAAATTCCAAATAGAAAGTAGATGGGAAGGTGAGGTTGAAACTGGCTAACTACCACCTGAGACTTTACATCAGACAGAAGGAAAGAATGGTAAGGAATCCCAGCAGGAACTCTAAACATACATAAAAAATAAAGTTATAGAGCATTTTGTTCTTCATAATTTTTGAAAGTCTTTGAAAGACCATCCTTGTTAAGAGTTTCTTTCTGCTTTTCCATCCTACAGTTTCTAGCAAAAGGCATTTATTTTTGGAGGCTCAACCAAGAGCTTATAAGAAGACTTTTTCAGATAACATTTCCCCCTTGTTGGCCTCATAGCAGGTCCAATGGACACAAAAGACACATACAATTATTTTCCAGTGTTGTTAAGTAGGAATGGAAACCCAAAGTTATTGGTTTAACAATGTATTTACGGTCTTTTTTATCTTTGCTTTTAAAAGAAGTTAGGAAGGCAATGTGATGGAGTCCATTACCTTTGTCTCTTAATCAAGAAGAAAGTTCTCTAAAAAGGTTTGGGGCAGGAGTTGCCCACAGTTCAGAAGCCCCACTGTGTCCATGCATTGCCTCAGCCCCACCAAAATCACAGCACACACTTGGTTCACAAAATTGTTAGACAGTTTAAACCAAAATCGTGCCCAATATAAATTATCATTATCCTCTTGGCTGGACACAAGTTCAGTCTTCCAGTGCGTTTTGTGCCTTGTATTTCCTATTTGTGTTTTTCATCTGCGCACCTGTAATATTTTGAAAAGTAGTTCTAACTGGGCTTCTTTCCATAATGACATCCGCCTTCTGTGAACCTGTTTTTACTCCATAAGTTATAAATAAAGATGTTCTTGGCCATTGCAGTGAATGAGCTGAAGCTTTGAAGTCTTTTTTCAATAAGGAAACTCAAAGTTTTATGAGAAAACAACTGCGAAAAGGTAACAAAACATCTGTGGAAGTAGCACAGCATCCCGTCTCATAAATCTAGGATCAGAAACTCTCATCAGGATCCTTCCCTTTTCTTTCCCCTTTCCTTTCTGTAAAAACTAAACATTTAGAATAATTTAAGTTAAGGGAAAGGAGAGCTGCCCACTAAGTTCTCCAGTGTCCTGTTCTCTTCAGCTTGTAGAGCAGCTTTAGTTCTGGTCTTGGAGGATAGTTTGCACTCATTTCTGTTTGAGAAATGCCTTTGCTGATGAGCAGATAAATCCCTGCTGACTACAGAAACAATATAGTCTACAGGACACTGTGATCATGTCACTCCTCTGTGCAGTTCCTTGTGATGTCTCTCCATCTTATTTAAAGTCCAAGTCCTTCCAATAGTATGCATGTGTGCTGTTGTAGACGGACACAAAAATGGATAGCCACATGCTCAGGTAAAAGCTCAGAGTCTTGTTAAAAACAGGAAGAAGGGGTTAACAGATACTGGGACCATTAACAGTCTCTGTCAGATACTAAAATGCTATAAAGCCACTAAAATTAAAAATCTGGTGTGTTATATTTCAAAATAAAGAAGCAAGGTTAAAAACCTGAGGTACTGAGACGTGAATAGCAAAACATCATCAGAAAACCTTTATCTTATATTACGTTTTCATATGTGTCTGGGTCTATATTCATGCTCACATGGACGAAGTTTTTTTTTTTTTTATTGTAGTATAGTTGATTTACAATGTTGTGTTAGTTTCAGGTGTATGGAAGTTTAAACTGGTACATTTTTCAGGGCAACCGGGAAAAATGTATCAAAATTACAAGTGCAAATACTTCTTTTACCTTTTTTTAATTGAAATATAATTAATTTACAATGTGTTAGTTTCAAATGTACAGCAAATTGATTCAGTTTTATGTTCTTTTTCAGATTCTTTTCCATTATAAGTTATTACAACATATTGCGTATAGTTCCCCGTGCTATACAGTAGGTCCTTATTGTTTACCTATTTTATATGTAGTAGTGTGTATCTGTTAATCCCAAACTCCTAATTTATCCCCCCCCACTGCTATCCCCTTTAGTAACCATAAGTTTGTGTTCCATGTCTATGAGTCTATTTCTGTTTTATAAATAAGTTCATTTGCATCCTTTTTTAAGACTCCACATGTAAGTGATATCATGCTATTTGTCTTTCTCTGTCTGACTTCACTTAATATGATTGTCTCTAGGTCCATCCATGTTACCGCAAATGGCATTATTCTTTTTTACAGCTGAGTAATACTTCATTGTATATATACCACGTCTTCGTTATCTAGTCATCTGCTGATGGACATTTAGGTTGCTTCCATGTCTTGGCTATTGTAAATAGTGCTGCTGTGAACATTGAGGTGCATCTATCTTTTCGAATTCGTGTTTCCTCTAGATATATGCCCAGGAGTCATGAGCATATATTAAAAATCTGGTGTGCTATATTTCAAGGTAAAGAAGCAAGGTTAAAAACCTGAGGATCAGATTGTTGGATCATATGGTAACTCTCTTTTTAGTTTTTTAAGGAACCTCCATACTGTTCTCCATAGTGGCTGTACCAGTTTACATTCTCACCAACAGTGTAGGAGGGTTCCTTTTTCTCCACACCTTCGCCAGCATTTATTATTTGTAGACTTTTTAATCCTGGCCATTCTAACTGGTGTGAGGTGATACCTCATTGTAGTTTTGATTTGCATTTCTCTAATAATTAGCAATATTGAGCATTTTTTCATATGCCTGTTGGATATTTGTATGTCTTCTTTGGAGAACTGTCCATTTAGGTCTTCTGCCCATTTTTTGACTGGGTTGGTTGTTTGTTTGATATTAAGCTGTATGAGCTGTTTGTATATTTTGGAAATTAATCCCTTGTCAGTAGCATCGTTTGCAAATATTTTCTCTCAGTCCATAGGTTGTGTTTTCGTTTTGTTTATGGTTTCCTTTGCTGTGCAAAAGCTTTCAGGTTTAATAAGGCCCCGTTGGTTTATTTTTGCTTTTATTTCCATTGCTTTTAGGAGACAGATCCAAAAAAATATTGCCACGATTCATGTTAAAGAGTGTTCTGCCTGTGTTTTCCTCTAGAAGTTTTATAGCGTCTGGTCTTACATTTAGTTCTTTAATTCATTTTGAGTTTATTTTTGTGTATGGTGTGAGAAAATGTTCTAATTTCATTCTTTTCCATGTAGCTGTCTAGGTTTCCCAGCACCACTTATTGAAGAGACTGTCTTTTCTCCTTTTGTATATTCTTGCCTGCTTAGTTGTAGATTAATTGCCCATAAGTGTGTGGGTTTCTTTCTGGGCTTTCTATCCTGTTCCATTGATCTATAAATGCAAATCCTTTTGAATCAGAAGAGTCCTTTGTTAGGGTGGGAACACTTCTTCCCCTCTCCTGATGTGTCCTTCTACGTGGAAGTAGCTCTACTAGTTTAACACCCCCCCCCCCCCCCCCGCTTGCTTCTCCCTAGGGAAGGAGGGATGACTTTCCTTTCTTTGTTGTTCATTTTTTTCTTCCAGTTTTTTTGAGATGTAAGTGACATACAGCACTTTGTAAGACTAAGGTGTACAGCATAATGATTTGACTTACATACATCATAGAATGATTATCACAGTAAGTTTAGTGACTAGCCATCATCAAACAGATAAAAATTTAAAGCAATAGAAAAAAACTTTTTTCTTTGTGATGAGAACTCTTAGGATTTACTCTCTTAACAACTTACATATATAACATACAACAATGTTAATTATATTTATCATGTTGTACATTACATTCCTAGTACTTATTTATCTTATAACTGGAAGTTTGTACCTTTTGACTGCCTTCATCTAATTCCCTCTTCCTCTGCTCCTCGTCTAGTAATTACAAATTTGATCTCTTTTTCTGAGTTTGTTTCTTTTTGAAGTATAATTGACCTACAACACTATGTTACTTCCTGTTATACAACACAGTGATTCCATATTTCTGCACATTTCAAAATAATCATCACATTAAGTCTAGTTATGATATGTCACCATACAAAGATATTATATCTATTGACTATATTCCCCACACTGTACATTTCATACCTGTGACTCATTTATTTTGCAACTGAAAGTTTGTCCCTCTTAATCTCGCTCACCTATTTCTTACCTATAACTTACGTGTAAGTTAGTTCACTTACGTGTCTGGCGTGCATCCTCTACAAGTGGTTGTGCTTTTGTGTACTTTACAGTACTGTATAGAGTACAGTAGTACAGGATCTTTATTTCAAGCCCAGGATGTCTGGAAGCAAGCGTAAAAGCAGCGGTGATGTAGCTGGTATCGCTAACAAGCGCCAAGTGCCAAGAAAGGATGAAGAGAGACAAGAGGAAGAAGTAACTGAAGAGCTGAAGAGATTCACAACACAGGAAATGGCAAGGGGATTTTCTTTATTTGAGGAAGCACTGTTAGTTTTTGAGGCACAGGACCTGAACATAGGCCGGTACATGAAGGTTGCAGCAGCCGTTCAAAATGCAATCCAGTGCTACCACGTCATCTATGACAAGAAAAAAAGAGCTACTACCCAGACATCACTGGATCTTTTTTTCAAGAGGGTAGGTAGAATTGAATCCAGCAAGGAACCAGAACCTGTGCCACCAGTGTCAGGCGTGAGTGAAATTGCAGCTTGCCCTCCGTCTCCTACTGCTGACTACCCTTCAGCTCTACCACCTCCCACCTCCTCTCCGTCTTCCAGTCAGTAACTCTTCTTGCCTGTTCACTCGATGCCAGCCCCTGTATGCCAGCTGTTGTTCTGTACTGCTGTGCTTTTCAACGTACTGTACTGCAAGACTAAAAATGTTTTCTTTATTTTTTGTTTATTTTTTATGTATTATTTGTGTGAAAAGTATTATAAACCTATTATAGCACAGTACTGTAGCCAATTGCGTTAGTTGGCTCCCTAGGCTGGCTTTGTTGGACTTAGGAGCAAACTGGACTTACAAACGTGCTCTCAGAACAGAAATCGTTCGTATGGAGGCGACTTGCTGTATCTACGATTTTTGTTTTGTTATGTTTATTCATTTGTTTCTTAGATTCCACATATAAGTGAAATCATACAGTATTTGTCTTTCCCTGACTTATCTCACTTAGCATAATGCCCTCTATGTCCATCCATGTTGCTGCAAATGGCAAGATTTCATTCTTTTTATGGCTGAGTAATATTCCATTATTTTAATATGCACCACATCTTCTTTATCCACTCATCTATTGATGGGCATTTAGGTTGCTTCCGTATCTTGGCTATTGTAAATAATGCTGCTATGAACACAGGCGTGCTTATGTCTTTTCTAATTAGTGTTTTCATTTTCTTTGGATAAATACCCAGGAGTAGGATTGATAAGTCATATGGTAGTTCTGTTTTTAATTTTTTGAGGAATCTCCATACTGTTTTCCATAGTGGCTGCACCGAAGATGACTTTTCTAATTATTACATTTGTAAAGAATAAACTCCACTCAGCCCCTTCTCTTCCCAACACCTGCACTGAGAGGCCTATAGCTAACCAACATTGCCTATGATTAAATGGAGAGAGATTTAGAAGATTTAGAAGATTTAGGAAGATTTAGAAGATTTAGAAGATTTAGGAAGCCCTCTTATATGCAAATGTAAGTCACATTCTTCAGCATCAGCTTTTATCAGTGATACAGGTCATACTTTTGATCAGCTATCTGCCTAATTCTTTTGTCTTATTTCCCAGTTGGCTCAGAAGCTGGGTGAGGATGAGAAGTGTTATTTATTGCCCTAAGAGCTAAAGACGCATCTAGGAATTTATCCTACAGATGTATTTGCATATGTGTGAAATGACGTGTACAGTTATTCATTGCAGGATTGTTTGGAACAGGAAAAGATTGAGAACAATCTAAATGCCCCTGTAGAATTATTTAAATAAATTAAGACACACTGCACAATGGAGTATTATACAGCCATAATACTTGAGCAAGCTCCAATATAAAGTAAAAAAAAAAACAAACAAGCTACAAAACAAAAACAAGGTACAGAGCTATAGTATAATATGTTATCAATTGTGTAAGAAAAGGAAAAATACACAAATGTTTACTAGTGCATTCACAGAATACTTCAGGAAGGATATACAAGAAACTGGTGACTTTATTTACTTACTTTCCCTCAGGGGAAAGGGACTCAGTAGCGAGGTGCATTTTATATTTGTTGCTTCTTAAAGTCACAGAAATAATGGGTGAGTACAAATTGAAAGCAGAAATCATACGTCACAAAGTAGTATTAAGTACCTATACATCTTTCAAATCTTATTTATTTAGAAGATGGGTTTAAATCAATCACTCAGTCATTCAGCCAATCAGAATGCAGTTGTACTTATTTAATCATGCAAACTGAGGCAATTGTTACAATTTGACTTTTTTTAAAAACTTAATTTACCTTTGAATAAATCAACATGTAACTGAGAACCTAAATGAAATTTTCAAGTAAATAGAATAAAAACATAGGTACATGAAGAGTTGTCCTATCTGGCAAGTTTCATCATGAAGAGTTACTTATCTGTTTATTTTCATTTATTCAGGAACTACTTACCGAGAGCTTCCTCTGTGCCAAGCTTGCTGTAAACTCTGGGAAGATAGAGGCGAGCAAGATACTGTCCCTATTCTTAGTAGAGCTCCCCTAACAGGGCACACAGACAATAAACAAGTAAACAAGCAGATAATTTTTAAAAAGCCATGTGCTAAAAGAAAATAAAGCAGAGCCAAGAGGACAGAGTGACTAAAGTGGGAGAAGAAGTATTATTTTTCCCAAGGTAATTTGTGGGTGGTGGATAAAATTTATTAAAAACATATATTATGCCCCTCTGTGCCAAGGACTGTGTTTGGACACTGGTCATAAAGCAGTAAACAGAAGACACTGTTGCTGCTCTCAGAAAGCTTATGACATTCTATTGAGGCGGACTGACAATAAGTAATCAAGTCAATATGTAAAATGCAGAGTCAGATTTACCACGATGCCCCAGGGAAGGCTGGGAATTGCTGAGGGTTGTAGAATGTTCTAGGTGTGCTCCTGGTCCAACCCTATTTTCCTTGTGCTCATTTTGTTGTTTTGTGACATGAGACTCCAAAGACCAATGAAGCAACATATATGAGAAGGAGAAGGGAATTTGCTGGTGGTCCAGTGGTTGGGACTCTGCGCTTCCACTGCAGGGGGCCTGGGTTGAATCCCTGCTCAGGGAACTAAGATCCCACAGGCCATGTGGCACAGCCGAAAATAAATAAATAAATTATAAAATTTAGAAGGACAAAAGGCTTGGGGTGCCCATGGTGTTGGAGCCTTTGCTAGGAGGAAAAAAAAAAAAAGACGAGATAAATATTATTGAGGATGTGGAGAAAAGGGAACCCTTGTGCACTGCTGATAAGATTGTAAATTGGTACAACCACCATAGGATACAGTAGTAATATTTTGGAGATTTCTCTAAAAATTAAAAGTGAGATCTAGCAATCCCACTTCTGGGAATATATCAGAAGGAAACAAAAACACTATATCAAAGAGATATCTGCACCCCCGTGTTCATAGCAGCATTATTTACAATAGCCAAGACATGGAAGGAATGTTAAGTGACCATTGATGTATGAATGGATAAAGAAGTTATATATATAAAAGTATATATATATAAGATGGAATATTATTCAGCTGTAAAAAACAAACAAAAAAACCAGGAAATCCTGCCATTTGCAACAACATGGATGGACCTTGAGGGCATTATGCTAAGTGAAACAAGTCAGACAGAGAGACAGATACTGTATGATCTCATTTATATGTAAAAAAAAAATTTCATAGAAAAGGAGATCAGATTTGTGGTTACCATTGGCAGGGAGTGATGGGAGGAGGAATTGGATGAAGGTGGTTAAAAGGTACAAACTTCTAGTTACAAAATAAGCACTAAGGATGTAATGTACAACATGATGACTATAGTTGACACTGATGTATGATACATAAGAAAGTTAAGAGAGTAAATCAAAAGAGTTCTCATCACAAGGAAAAAAACTGTTTTTTGTTTTTCTTTTATTCTGTTTCTATATGAGATGATGGATGTTAATTGAACATATTGTGGTAATCATTTCATGGTATATGTAAGTCAAATCATTATGCTGTACACCTTAAACGTACAGTGCTGTATGTCAATTATATCTCAATAAAACTGGAAAAAAAAGATAGTGGTGATAAATGTTAAGAAAAAACTAAATCAGGATGAAGAAGATGGAGTGGTATAATTGTGAGAGAGGTACTATTTTTATAGGGTGGTCAGCAAAGGCCTCTGATAAGATGACATTTGTGCTCAGGCATGAAAGAAGAAGGATTAGGACTTTTGGAAACAGCAAGTGCAAAGGCCCTGAGGCATGTAAACTGTGAGATCTTCTGTATACTTATTATGTAAAAGGATTTTTCGTAGGCTTAGTTACTTCTTTTAGAATATTTTACATCTCCAAGAAACAGGAACAATTATATTAATAAGTACATGCACGCATTAAGCAGTAAATTCATAAGAAATACAAAGGGTGAATTTTCATGAAAACAAGTTCATTTTCTTCACACGAATCTGAAAGTTAAGATTGTAAAAAGCTTCGGGACTTCCCTGGTGGTCCAGTGGCTAAAACTCCGAGCTCCCAATGCAGGGGGCCCAGGTTTAAAACCTGGACAGGGAACTAGATCCCACATGCCACAACTAAAGATCCTGTACGTGGCAACGAAGATCCCTCATGCTGCAACTAAGAGCCAGTGCAGCCAAATAAATAAATAAATATTTTTTAAAAATGTACAAAGCTGGGAATTCGCTGGTGGTCCAGTGGTTAGGACTCTGCGCTTCCACTGCAGGAGTCACAGTTTAGATCCCTGGTCAGGAAACTGAGATCCTGCAAGCTGTGTGTGGCGGCCAAAAAATAAATTAATTAACTAATTAAAAAAAAAAAAAAGATTGTACAAAGCCTATACTGGCGGACTCACATGTCTGCACTTGATCTCCCGCAATGAACTCCTGAAATCCTAAAATGTTGAAGTTCTCACTATTTTTATCTGTGGTCCTTTCTAGCTGTCTGACTCAGAACCAGAACAAACCTCTAAATCTTCCTGTGCGTCTCCCAAAGTTTGTTTCATCCAGAGACAAAGGAGGAAGAATCCTTCAAGTTGGTAACTCTTAGCTCTGTTTTTAGAGTAAACATATCCATTTAATCAAAACAGACCGTGTACTTGCACTGAGTATTATTTTAAGGGAAACAGCAGAGGACAGAGGGATAGGGGAAAACCAAAAGAGATCAAAGGGTTATTAAACAACCTGGAATTAATGATAATAAACTTTTAAAAAAGTTTCAAAGCAGTGTATCCTGTTTTTATCCTGTCCACCCTCAGTAAAGAAATGGTCATTAGAGAAAAGCCTGATGAATTTAACAAGGCTCTGAGCTTTCCTGAGGCAGGAGGCAGAGTCTGTTTTATTTTACTTTTGTATCTTCAGACCCAAACACATGGTAGGCACACCATGTATATTTGTGGAATTAATAATTAATGTTAAACTAAGCAATAGCAACCATAATTCTTTTACACTGCCTGATGATACTTGGGTTCAATTTGATATAAGCATTTCTCATTGTTTTTCAAAAGGCCTGCTCACGAAAAACTCAAGAGGATGAAATGGAGAACTCCCAGGCCCTGCCTCGTACTCAGAGAAAATGGGAGACTGCCTGACTGTGGGCATCACAAGAATTTCAAGGCCCAGAACCTGAGGGACCTGGCTGGCATGGCTCGCTGAGTCTCAGAATAATCACCTTCTATGGTAGCCTAAGTTGTTCCTGAGGCTTTGACTTGAGGGACAGCCCACCCTACAGAATTGCTAAGAAAGGCAAACTTTGGGTGCACTCTGAAAGATTCAAGGCTACGGGGAGCCACGTTCACCCTCCGGCATGTATATCCTGTTTATATCCTTCGCTCTGCTTGTTAGCTTATCCAGAACAAAACCAAGGTAATATCAACTTGAGTGGAGGCCAAGTATTTATTCTCTCCATTCCCTGAACCCAGACCAGATTCCATGGTCCAGTTTTCAGCTTACATTATATCATCCAGCTCTGTTTTTACAGTAAACGTATTTAATAAAAGATGACAATTTATGCACAGTGAATATTATTTTAAGAGAAACTAGAGGAATAGGCTTATGCCCTGAAAGAGCTCACTTTCCAGTGAGGGAGACAAAAAGTATAAAAACCTTTACCATTGAAAGCCATGTCGAAGCTATGGGGGCTGAGATCTATGATGAACCATGGGTCATTCACTCCATTGAATGTAATAGTGTGTAAACCTACCTTCTCAAATTACTTATTTTCAATAGAATTTTAAAACATAAGATTATCCAGTACGGAATTATTTAATCTATCTAAACTAGACCTCTGTGAGCATACCACAATACCACACACTTCTACCTCTGATTTCAATATTTCTTTGGGGTCGGGGCAGAAGGCCACTGTACTTAACCTTGCCCTGGTGCCTGCAGTGAGTGGCTCATTGGTCACCTTGTACGGGTGGGGTCTCTCTTTTTCCCAGGCGGCAACCTAAGCTGTCCCCGTGGCCTGGATATGGTATGAGAGGTCTCACGGAGATGAGAACCAGTCTCGGTTTCCAGGGTTAGGAGAGTGGGGAGACAGCGTGCACCTCTCCCATGGGAACAAGCGTCATCAAGCTAGGAAAGCTCAGGGGTTTATACCGAGTGAACCCTACTGTGTTTTTCCTAGCATATGACATAGTGTCCTTTAATAGATGAGGAAGCACGTACGTGTTGGTTCTGATACGGTACAAAGGATCAAACTTGGACTTAGAATCTTAATTCATATACAGAAATAGGAAGAAGTGCCCCAATTGGGGAAGTGTGGGGCGCTGTGGCAGCACAGAAGAACTAACGTCTGGACTACGAAAATGACTGACTTGACTTGTTCTCCCACCCAGCCAGCAATCCCCTTGTACCCCGCCTCCCTCTTTTCTACAGTCACTGGAAGCCCAAGCCTCCCTGGTCACCTCCTCTGTATGGTCACGCTCATCCTGCTCAGCACAGCTCCCGGTCTGACCAAACTCCCCACCCTTCCGGGCCCTCTGAAACCTTTCTACGTGCCTTCTAGAACCCTGAAGTTCCAGATGTGTGGTAAACACTCTGCCCCCTAACCTTAACCTCCCTCATCAATGCTGCTTCTGACTCCTTGACCTTACTGTGCATGACCTGTTGACCTCCTGAGGACACTGGCTCCTCTATAGCCTTTTCAAGTGAAGTAAGTATTTCTCTCATATCCTATATAATTCCAGGCTTGAATGAAGGATGCTTGTTTTTTCTTTTTGCTTCCCATTCCACTCGAACTATTCTTCCTCTTTCTTCAAAAGTTCCAGCTCCTTGTTTCTACAATCGAATGATCTCCCATCTCCCAGTCACTCCCCATCATTCACTGAAGACTTGACAGCTGCTCATTGTCTTCCTCTTCATCCCTACAAGTCTTTTTTGTTTTTTTTTTTCCGGCTGTGCTGCGCAGCTTGTAGGATCTTATTTCCCAGACCAGGAATCGAACCCTCGCCCTCGGCAGTAAAAGTTCCGAGTCATAACCACTGGACCGCCAGGGAATTCCCTACTCTTATCTTTTTTTTTTTTTTTTGCAGTACGCGGGCCTCTCACTGTTGTGGTCTCTCCCGTTGTGGAGCACAAGCTCCGGACGCGCAGGCTCAGCGGCCATGGCTAACGGGCCGAGCTGTTCCGCGGCACGTGGGATCTTCCCAGACGGGGGCACGAACCCGCGTCCCCTGCATCGGCAGGCGGACTCTCAACCACTGCGCCACCAGGGAAGCCCTACTCTTACTATTTTTATCCAAATAGTTTCCTATCCAACACCCTGGGTTCTCCAGTCCACTGACCCCACTACTTTTTTTAAACTGCCCATTATGTTTGTCCTGTCTTCTTCCTCCCCTTGTCTATCTTTGATTCCTTGATCCATCATTATGAAAAGCAACTCTAGCTCTTATACACTTGCCTGCCCTGCTGGGTATAACTCCAGATATTCTCTGGGCCTGCAGCAGAGTAGCTGAACACTGAACCAGTGCCTTAAATTTATGACCACAGAGTTGAAACGAGCACTCAGTATCTGTTCCATAATCCCAAAAGGTTTTCCTAGTAAAGTCAGTATTTCACTGTCTGAGTCAACTATATTTTCTTTCTTTTTTTTTTTAATCCTAAAAATTTCAACCCTCCCTTACTATCAGATAATGACCTACCATATGCTTTACTGAAAAATCTTAGCAACTAAAGGGGGACTCTATTCCTCTAACCACCAACTCTTCCAGTATCTTTACCAATATTTTCTGTCTTCCCACTTGGTACAAGACAAGCACCACTGCTCTATCGAAGGCCAGTCCCTTCAGATTCTGGATCCTGTCTTTTCTTGCTTTCTCGAGGACATCACTCTTATAATTGTTCTCTCATGGATCACCAATTTCTCCCTCTATTATTATGATAAACTCTAGATCTCCTCTTAGCAGCCCTTATCTTTGTTCCCCTTCATAGCAAATCTTCTTAAAATAATTGTCAGTACTTCTCTGTTTCCAAATCCTCACCTGCCATTCACTGTTACAACCCACTCCAGGACTTCCATACCTATCACATCACTGAAACTGTTATCAAGTCACCTATGACTTTAATGTTGCCAAATTCCATAAACACTTCTTTTTCCTCATTTTACTGGAGGTCTTGTGAAATTTGACCTTTCTCAATTATTAGGTTCTTTTGTAGATATCAGTAGCCTCTAGTAGGTAAATGAGGGCTGCAGTTCTCTCCTCATTCTGAGCTAGGTACTTTACAGAGGGAATTCTACCAAACTACTATTTAGCATGCCCTATAACCATAAAATCTTGAACTTTTATTTCTCCCAATTAAAAAAAAATTTGCCCCCAAACATCGATTCCAATTATTCATTCTGAGGTTCTGGCCATTGCCGCCCCAAATTCCCTGATTTGCCCCCGACTATTTCCATTGTTGCCTTACTTTTCACCGAAGGTTACTAAAACCTTGGATTTGTATCTTCTTGGCTGTTCTAAAAATTTTGGGTTTCCCAGAAGAGTTACCACTTGAAATCTGTTGTCTATTAATGAGGATTATTTTTGGCAGTTTTTCAAAAAGTCAATTAATTGTTGGATAGTGTGTGAGAAATTGTCTGCTGCCCTCCCTACTCCACTGGCTGAGTGGTTCATGTCTACCTAGTGGAATTTATCAGTTGGGTAGGGTCAGGGGCCAATTACCTTCTCAGATGATGCCATTTAGTGCCATCTTCAGCATTGTAGGACTTGCTTTGGGGAACCTAATCTCAAACCTTGCAGCCCTAATTGGTTACTCTTGAAAAATATTAAGAAACCAACTCATTATGCTGAAAATTGTTGAAGAGATGAAAAAAATCAAGCGTATATCCTGCCTTTCCTGTAGGAGCTGTACATCAAGGAAACTAAAACATGAACGTGGTAATCTTTTTAAGTAGAATAATTCCAGCTAATTATGTACAGTTCAGTGGTATTAAATACATTCACACTGTTGTGAAACCATCACCACCATCCATCCCCATAACTCTTTTCATGTGGTGAAACTGAAATTCTACACCCATTAAACAATAACTCCCTATTCTCCCCTGCCTCCAGCCCCTGGCCACCACATTTACACTTTCTGTTTTTATAATATAGGTGGAATCACATAGTATTTGTATTTTTGTGACTGGTTTGTTTCACTTAGCATAATGTCCTCAGGGTTCGTCCATGCTGTAGCATATTGCAGAATCTCCTTCCCTTTTAATTAAAAAAAAATTTTGTTTATTTTAGTATTTTTTGGGGCTGCATGGGGTCTTAGTTGCGGCACACGGGATCTTCATTGCAGCACGCGGGATCTTTCGTTGCAGCGCTTGGGTTCGCTGCAGCACGTGGGCTTCTCTCTAGTTGTGGTGCTTGGGTTTTCTCGTCTCTAGTTGTGGAGTGCAGGTTCCAGAGCACGTGTGCTCTGTAGTTTGCAGCACGCAGACTCTAGTTGAGGCGTGCAGGCTCAGCAGTTGTGGTGCACGGGCTTAGCTGCCCCGTGGCATGTGGGACCTTAGTTCCCCCACCAGGGATCGAACCCGCGTCCCCTGCATTGCAGGACGGATTCTTTACCACTGGACTACCAGGGAAGTCCCTCCTTCCTTTTCAATGTGAATTGCATTGTATGTATTGAAATCCATCCCGTTGCCTGTATATTACACATTTTGCCTATCCATTCATCAGTGAGTGGAAACTTGGGTTGCTTCCTTGTTTTAACTATTGTGGATAATGCTGCTATTAACATGAATGTACTATCTGGATTTTTTAAGTGGCTATTTTACGTCTTGACTTTTTAAAAAAGTTGGATACATTTGGATAGCCATTCTAGAACTAGTCATGGTAACAATCTTCTCAATAAATGATGCTAGAGCTATTAACTTTCTATCCATATAGAAAAAAAGGAACTTGGTCATGTACCTTATACTATATTTCAAAATTAACTTGAGATGAATGGCAGAACTAAACGTGAAAATAATACAATAAATTTCTAAAAGAAGTCAGGGGAGAATATTGTCATGACTTTGGAGTAGGCAATAATTTCTTAAATATAAAAAGCAATAATCATCCAAAGACACCAATAGAAGAGTGAAAAAGCAAGCCACGGCCCGGGGGAGGATATTCACAATACATATATCTGACATAGGATTTGTATCTAGATTATGTAAAGAACTCCTAAAAATCAATTTTAAAAACCGGCAAAACACTTGATAGGCCCTTCACAAAGGAGGATGTCCAAATGGAAAGTAAGCATGTAAAAAGTGCTCAATATCAGAAATCATCAAGGAGATGCAAATTAAAGGCACAATGAGATACCACCACACCATCATTAGAATGGTCAAAATTAAAAAGAATGTAAGGGGAATTCCCTGGTGGTCCAGTGGTTAAGACTCAGATTTCATTGCCAAGGGCCTGGGTTCAATCCCTGGTCGGGGAATTAAGATCCCGCGTGCTGTGCAGCACAGCCAAAAAAGTAAAGTAATATAAAAAGAATGATAGGATGTTGTCTAGGATGTTTAGCAGTTACATTGCTGGTGCAAGTGAAAAATGATCTGACCACTTTAGAAAGCTATTTGGCAGTTCACAGTAAAGCTAAACACATGTCTGCCCTGTGACTCAGTAATTTCACTCTTAACTATACACCTCACAAAAATGAGTGTATTTCATTTCATTCACACAGAATGTATCTACCGAAAGACATGCACAAGAGTGTTCAGAGAAGCCTATTCATAACAGCCAAATGTCCATCAACAGAAGAATAGGTAAGTCAACTGTGGTACAAACATATACGACATATATATTTACTACATGATTCCAGTTACATGACCTTCTAGAACAGGCAAAGCTAATCTATCCTGGTTACTTTTAAGGAGGCTATTGACTAGAAGAGGGAACTTTCTGGAGTCCTGAAAATGTTCTCTATCTCAGTCTGCGTGGTGGTTACAAAGTAGTGTTCATTTGTGAAACTTCATTAAGCCATACACTTAAAATTCATGCACTTCACTGTTTGTATGTTATAATTCAATGTTTAAAGTTTACCCCCCAAAGACTCCTTTTTTTCCCTTTATGTGTCACAAATATTTTATTTTAGACAAAGTCTTAGTACAGAACCTGTGCTGTTTTATGAATTTCCACTTGTCGCCTATAAAAGGTCTGCTTATAATTTACGTATATACCAACCTGTTCACTGGGTCAAACGTGGCAAATTGACCCAAGAAAATTTGGTTACTCACAATTATTAGATAATTGGGGGGAATATTAGAGGCCTCCAGTTGTCAGATATAGGATTGGGCTCTAGGTTTCCCCCCAAGAACCTCATGCTCAGGTGATCTGTTACAATGAAGGCAGGTCTCAGACAAGATTCTGTCATACATTTGAATATCTATTAGCAGGAAGACAAAAAACCGGTCCTACAACCCATTCCCAAAGCTCAGGGAGACACTGAATTTCTGGCTTTTAGGCACTCTGACATTCATCTTACACACACACAAAAATAGAAAAGTCTAGCACAAGCCAAGCAGCCTCAGAGTGGTGCTCTCGGCCTGGAGCTTTGATTTATTTGAGTATTCTGCCACTTAGTGACAGATCTGTTGCCTAACTGTGACCAAAAATCTAGCAATATTGCTTTTATTTATTTTTTTTTAAATCTCGTTTAATGGTAAGTCCATTCTAGGAGGCCATCAGGGCTGGTATGACACTCTAGGCTGTCAGGGACTTGGCTCCCTTCTATTGCTGCTTTGCCATACCTATGGTGTTGCCTTCATTTTCTTGGTCCAATTTTGCTCATGACCACATCCACACTTAGCTAGTGGGAAAAGAACAAACTCAGTCTCTTTAAGAACGAGCTAGAAATTGCACACATCACTTTTCCATCTCATTGACCAGACATGGTCTTATTTAGCTGAAAGGGAGACTAGAAAAAATGCAGTTTTAATCTCTGATTGGCCATGCGTTTGGTTAAAAATCAGGGGTGATATTATTATTTATTTATTTATTTTATGGCTGTGTTGGGTCTTCGTTTCTGTGCGAGGGCTTTCTCTAGTTGTGGCAAGGGGGGGCCACTCTTCATCGCGGTGCGCAGGCCTTTCACTATCGCGGCCTCTATTGTTGAGGAGCACAGGCTCCAGACGCGCAGGCTCAGTAATTGTGGCTCACGGGCCCAGTTGCTCTGCAGCATGTGGGATCTTCCCAGACCAGGGCGCGAACCCGCGTCCCCTGCATTGGCAGGCAGACTCCCAACCACTGCGCCACCAGGGAAGCCCAGGGGTGATATTATTATAGAGGAAGGGGAGAGCCAATACTGGGGATAAGTAACAGTCTCTGCCATAATGACAAAATTGGTCAGGCTGCAACCCTTCTCAGAAGAATTTACTTAGTTGATTATTTCTTCCTTGAAACATCCTCCCCCTTTAGTTTCTATGGCACCATATTTTCCTGGTACCTCTCAGGCTGTGCTTATTCTAGTTCCTGTACATGCTTCTCTTCCTTTATCCAGTATCCAAAAAGTTGGAATGCTAGAGGGTTCAGTCTTGGGCCCTCTTATCTTCACTGGCTGTACTCTCTCTAGGAGAGCTCATCTAATGCCATGGCTTTAAATGTCTTCTATATGCTAATAACTCCAAAATTTGTATCTCCAACCCTGACTTCTCCCCTAAGTTCCAAACTCATTTACCAACTGTCCACTTGACATCTCTACCTGAATGGCTAACAAGTATTTCAAACTAAATGTTTAACTAATCTAGAATAATGCCATTATCCTGACTAATTGTTCTTAATGTTGGAGGAAGGGCAGGAGAAAAGCAATAACCATCTCTTAGTATTTAGAAATGTAAGGGGATTTTTCACTGCCACAATGGTTAGGGGTGCTACTTATATTTCTTCTAAAACTTTTTTTTTTTTTTTACTCAGCATCATGTTTGTGAATTTCATCAGTGTTAATGCATGCAGTTTTGGTTTATTTGTTTTCATCATTGTATAGTTTATTATTTCATTGTTTAATTACACCGCAATTTAGTTACCCATTCTTTTTTGATGGACATTTAATGGATTTCCAATTCTTTACATTTATCTACTATGCTGCTATGAATATTCTTGAACATGTCTTCTTATGCACAGATGTAAAAATTTCCCTAGAATATACTTTTAGGAGTAGACTTTGGGGCCATCAGCTATGCATACCATAAACTTTAGCAGACATTACCAAGTTGCTCTCTAAAATAGTTCTACTAAATCTACACTCAAAGAGAAGGTCTTTTAGTATATTATCCTACAAAGTTATGTTGTTAAAGAGATGGACATCAGCATGAGAGAGAGTCTTCTGGATGCTTCATCTGAAAAAAGAACCTTCCTGGTATGCAGCCAGGAATCCATTTTCCCTAAACAGTGGTGGCTGCATGGAGCTTGGCTCCTAGAAGAGAGACAGAGACAGAGACAGAGATAGAGACAGAGACAGAGAAAGAAAAGGAGAAGAAAAGAAAGAGAAAGTAAAGGATCAGGGACCTGACAGGAACACTAAATGTTTTGCAGTAAGTGGTTTCTGGTAACAGATTGTATCTGCGGTTCTACCCAGACATTGTGCAGGCATAAAAGGAGCAGGGTCATTTGTTTAGGTGTCACTGTCTCTAGGCAGAGTCTGGGTCTTCTCATTCCCACCGCCAAGCTCCACACCAGGACATTAGTAGGCATGTAGTAAATACTATGCTGAACAGCTGAGTGGGCATATGCTGACATGCATATGACTTGCCCTGTTAAATACCTATATTCTCACTGACTTGATCAAAAAGTGAATTAAGTTTTTATTTTGTCTGGTACAAAGTAGAGACTAGATAAATATTTGTTGAGTGGATAAAAGAGAACATGATTCATTTGAATTTAAACTACCTCAGCATACCTCTATTAATTTTTTCTCATTGGCTTAACGTTATGTCTGGACTGAACCTATAACTGAATTTTTTTCCAAATAAATTCATTTGATCTGTTTTGGGACTGCCAAAAAACTCTGAAATCACTTAATAGGCTATTTCACCAATACCATTTTAAATTTTCAAGAAAACTCAGGGGAAAATAAAAGATTGCCTCACCACAAGAAAAAACTCCTTTAAGTGACTAAAACTATTGTGCAAAAAGTATACTAATAGAAAAGGGCTCTTGGGAATTCCCTGGCGGTCCAGTGGTTAAGACTCCGCGCTTTCACTGCCGTTGGCCTGGGATTCAATCCCTGGTGGGGGAACTAAGATTAAAAAAAAAAAGAAGGCGGCTCTAGCAGACCAACAGGCTTCTGCACTAGACGGCCTTTCAGTTTTTTTAAATGACGTTTTTTGTTTGTTTTAAATTAATATATGCTGCTCCTCTTCCTATATGCCACGCACAGTTCCCAGCAAGGTACATATGTTGTATCACATTTAATGCTCACGACAACGGTACGAGGTATAAGATATTTAGCATTGGCCCAATTTTATATGTGAGGGATAGAGAAGTTGAGTAACTTGCCCAAGATCGCACAGCCTGTAAACTGGAGAGCCGTTATTTGAATGCAGGCAGTCTGGTTTCAGAATTCCAGCTCTTTTTTTTTTTTTTTTTTTGGCGGGGCTGCGGATCGTGCGGGATCTTACCTGGACCAGGGATCCAACCGCGTGCCCCCTGCAGTGGGAGCGCAGAGTCTTAATCACTGGACCGCCAGGGAAGTCCTCAGAGTTCCAGCTCTTAAACGATCTACTGTATTGTTTTCTCAACTCTAAGATTCCATGAATTTTTCACTTTTTTAAAATTTTACTTGTCATTTTTTTGAGGGGGAACTATTACGGATAATTAAAACAATTTTTTAAAAAGTATAATCTGAAAAAAGTCAACCACTTCATGTGACTGGACAGCCTAAGGAAGGGCTGGAAATACAAGTTCTGTCCAGAAATACTTGAATATTTAACCTAATATCCTCCAAGGTCCCGCTGGCCATTTTAACCCAAACTCCTCGAACTGAGGGCGGGACTTCTCCGGCCTTGGGAGCCCGCGGCAACAGCGCATGCTCAGAGCGCGGAGCCGGCTCGGGCCCGCCCGAAGCCCCGCCCACCCTGGCCGCAAGGGCTGCCGGGACAACCCCCATCTTCTTTAGGCGCGTTGGGCAAGCTGGCGGCGCTAGGGATAGGAGACGTCGCTGTGGCTGTTAGTGACCCTGTGGCGCGTCTCTGTGGGACCGGGAACTTAAAGGTGAGCAACTCCAGGTGGCTAAAAAGAAGGTACAAAAGGGTCTGCTTTGCGTGGTGCGCGACGGCGCGTTCCCTTTCCTTGCTGCTTCACGCTGGTTGCGTGCGCTCCTCGCCTTCCTCGCGTTCGGGGCGAGCGCCTCGTGGGCCGCAGCCGGAGGCGGCGCGCTGGGCTGGGGAGTGAGGGGCGCGGGCAGCCGCGAGGTGGGGAGCTGGCCTCTGCGTTCCTCACAGGAGCTAGGGTTCCCCCGCACGTGGTTGGGGCACAGGCGACCGAGGGGTTGCTTTGGGACGGGCTGTGGCGGGTTCTTTGGACCCAGGCTGCCCGCATCCCCACTGCGTCTTTAAGGTTTCGTACCTCCACCGCTTTCCAGTGTCGCCGAAAGCGGATGTTTCTGTCAGACTGTGTACGTTTCTGGAGAGGTCGACGTGGGTTAAACGCCGAAGTGTTCCTTGGATCGTGTGGGACAGATTGGAGGCCGGGGAATCGGGGCCGCAGGTGTTCCCCTGGCGTCACTCTCTTGGGTTTTAAAGGTCCTCATTCACTCACATCAAGGCTTCTGAGCGAAATTGGAAAGTGAGGGTAATATTTCACTTCTAGTTGTATGTGCATTCTGAGAAAGTATCTCATGAAGTTCCAAAATTGGGTAGGCCAAAGAAGTCTTACAAAGACTAAATAGGTCTTTTATCTCACCCTTTGTTTTATAGGGGGCCCTAGATCACAGTAATAACTTAGGAATTATGATCGGCAGCCAAAGCGTAAGATTGGCCAAATTTTGTAGTGAGATGTTGCACCATAGGAGAGCTTCCAGTGTGCATCCAGGTTGTATTGCATAGCAATTACAAATTGTAAAGCCATGCCTCCAAGAAGTGTACCAGTCATAGTTCATCGCTAGAGTTAATTAATGGCAGATATCTTTGGTGAATTCTTTTAAATATACTGTTGTACACGGTGTTTGGATGGTTTTAATGGAGCACTAGAAGCAAGTAATTTGAAGTCAGGAGACTGTTATCCCTAGCAAACCAACTTCACAGCTTTATTTTTTCCTACAGTGCTATTGTCAGGGAT
The DNA here is from genome assembly GCF_951394435.1 of Stenella coeruleoalba. Taxonomy (NCBI): domain Eukaryota; kingdom Metazoa; phylum Chordata; class Mammalia; order Artiodactyla; family Delphinidae; genus Stenella; species Stenella coeruleoalba. Next base: position 65,957,553 of record NC_137151.1, read on the forward strand.
GTGAAACAGGAAACTGGCTGTAAGGTTAACCATTGTATTAGTAAATTAGTAGGCATATGCCCAGTTTAATGTTGTATTAGTGTCCTCAGGTTCTCAAATGATCATTTTCCTATGTTCCTTATCATTAGCATTTATTTAATCTAACCCTGACTGTATGTAGTGTTTGAATTTTTTTTACTTTAAAGTTTTGATACGTAATCTTGTTGATAACAAGTTTTTGGTAAGTCAGCTATGACTAATTTTAAACGAAATTCGGCCCACACCAAACAAGACTGAGATCCACAGTAATATACTGACAGATGATGATCTACTTAAACCTGGTAATGATTGGTAAGTGGTTGAATGGAGTTTTTTCCCTCAAAGCTTTCTAGATCAGCTAAATGAAGATAACCACTCACTTTGTTATAGAAGGTGGAACAGTTATTTACTGGAAGGGGTGTGGATTATCCATAGATTTTCATCACTAATTTCAAAGTTTTCTTTTGTTGAACTTTGAGAATTGAGTAGAGAAATTGAACCCATGAAATTAAAAATTACTGATTTTTAGGAAAACAGTGGGATATTGATAATTTTAGAACATTCTTTTAATGGTCTTGAATTTTACATAAAAAGTAAATAATTTTTTTATGCCAATTTGGGAAATTTTACAGATAGCCAGAATGGCAGAAAATGGTGATAATGAAAAAATGGCTGCTCTGGAGGCCAAAATCTGTCATCAAATAGAGGTATGATTCCTGTGGTATTACACTGCAAAACCAGGCTCTTTGAGAGGAAATTTAGGGCCTCAGAAAAAATACAGATAGACCATTTAATTTCAGTATATTGACCTATTGAACTTTTGGTTTGTCTTTGATTCTTGGAGTTAGATAAACATACAGTAGTATACAGTTTTATATTGGTGGAGCCTGTTTCTGAAACTCAAGAACAAAGACATTTCAAAAGGTAACACTATAGTGTTAGTTAACTTTTTTCTCCTAGTCTGTAAAGCGAGGATAATAGTGTACCCTCCTCATAAGGTGGTTGTGAGGATTACATTAGTTCACAAAATGTAAAACATTTGGAATAGTGCCTAGCACATAGTAAAATAATTTTTAAAATCCTTTGTAAAATGCCTTCCCTGTTAAATAGCACTTTATTCTTGCAGGTCCTAGTAGTTTTTCCTGCCCAATTAGGTGTTCTCAGCCATTGTAACTTTTTAAAGGTGTTTTTTTGTTTGTTTGTTTTCTGGGTTTTTTTTTTTTTTTTGGTGGTGTTTTTTCTTTTTTTTTTTTTTGATGTGACCATTTTTAAAGTCTTTATTGAATTTGTTACAATATTCTGTTTTATGTTTTGGTTTTTTGTCCGTGAGGCATGTGGGATCTTAGCTGGAACCTGCAGCCCCTACATTGAAAGACGAAGTCTTAACCACTGGACTACCAGGGAAGTCTCAGCTATTGTAACTTTTAAGAGTATCTGTTTTCTCTTAACATTTTTTTTGAATTTAGGTATTGTATTTAAGTTGGTGCTTTACAGTATCAGTAATGGCTACATGGGAAATTATCTCTTAATTTATGTTTTATATTCTTAATGAGGAACTTCAGATCATATTGTTTGGCGTTTTTTTGCAACTCAGAACTTTTTCAAAGTTGCACTTCTCTGTTATTTTAAATTTCCTGTGTTACAGCTTTTTTTTATTAATTTCTTTATAATTGTGAAGAAAACTGTATATAGAAAAAGTTAATAATGTCCCACAACCTGCCACCTCTCAAATCTCATCCTCTTGAGGTAATCAAGGTTAAAAGCCTGATAAATACCTTTTCACAAATTGGTCAGTGCTCACAGTAACATAATTTTTTCCCTTTTCCCCCCACCAAACATAGGATGCATTATGGGGGAGTAGTTTTGTATCATCAGTAATTTACACCATCCCCTATTTGATATGTAGGACATATCCAATTTTTTAGCTGTAGTAATTCTACGATGAATATCTTTATATATAAATGTTACTAAACATGTTTATTGATTTCTCTAAGATAAAATTCCTAGAGGGAGATGTACTGCCTCAAGGGTTATACATGTTTTTTTAGAACTTTTGATGGTTTTTTTTTTGTGGTATGCGGGCCTCTCACTGTTGTGGCCTCTCCCGTTGCGGAGCACAGGCTCCGGATGCGCAGCTCAGCGGCCATGGCTCACGGGCCCAGCCGCTCCGCGGCATGTGGGATCCTCCCAGACCGGGGCACGAACCCGTGTCCCCTGCATCGGCAGGCGGACTCTCAACCACTGGAAGGAAGCCCCCAGAACTTTTGATTTTTTTTTTTTTTTTTTTTGTGGTGCGCGGGCCTCTCACTATTGTGGCCTCTCCCGTTGCGGAGCACAGGCTCCGGACGCGCAGGCTCAGTGGCCATGGCTCACGAGACCAGCCGCTCCGCGGCATGTGGGATCCTCCCAGACCGAGGCACGAACCCGCATCCCCTGCATCGGCAGACGTACTCTCAACCTCTGTGCCACCAGGGAAGCCCCAAGAACTTTTGATTTTTGATACTTACTGCCAGTTAACATCTCTACCTGCATGACCATTTCTGTGTTCAGGCCAATACTGGGTATTCTTGTCTTTAGAGTTTTGGCTAAATGCTTTTCATTGCTTTAAATTGCATTTATTTGGTTAATAGTGAGCTTGAACTTTTTAATGTTTATAGTATATTTTTATTTTTAGTAACTAAAAAAAAATGTCCTTTACTGGGACTTCCCTGGCAAACAAGTGGTTAAGACTCCATGCTTCCAATGCAGGGGGCACGGGTTCCATCCCTGGTTGGGGAACTAAGATCCTGCATGCAGTGTGGTGTGGCCAAAACAAAAGTGTCCTTTACTCATTTTTCTATTAGGGTTTTCAGAGGTTTTTTTTCTTCTTTGTTGATTTATAAGAAGTATTAATAAGCTTTTGTGTTTATCTTTTACTTTTTATGCTACTTTTGGCATTCCAAGTAGTCACATCTGAGTCTTTTCATGTATACTTTTTTCTTTGTTTTTATACTAAGGAAGAGTGCCTCTGTGCTTAAATTAGGGAAATACTCACCCAATTTTTTTTTAACCTCTTTATTGGAGTATAATTGCTTTACAATGGTGTGTTAGTTTCTGCTGTATAACAAAGTGAATCAGCTATACATATATCCCCATATCCCCTCCCTCTTGCGTCTCCCTCCCACCCTCCCTATCCCACCCCTCTAGGTGGTCACAAAGCACCGAGCTGATCTCCCTGTGCTATGCAGCTGCTTCCCACTAGCTAGCTATTTTACGTTTGGTAGTGTATATATGTCCATGCCACTCTCACTTCGTCCCAGCTTACCTAATTTTTTAACTTTTAAATTTTTCTATTTTTTTAAAAATTAGAGTGATTAATCAGATTATTCTAGTTTCTTAAATTTAACAATCTGTTCTTTCCACACTGACTTGAAATAAGAGGCTTTTCATATACCAAATCCTTAAATATGTTTTTGTTTTAAGGCTTTCTAATCTGTTGTCACATCTGCTAAATATATTGTTTCAATAATTATTTTTAGTTTTATCTTTCTGTTAATATGTATTATAAATATTACAGTGTATTTAAGAGAAAATGTTTATTGCCAGGTTTGTTTTTTTTTTAATATTTATTTATTTTGGCTGTGCCAGGTCTTAGTTGTGGCATGGGGACTTCTTAGTTGTGGCATACCTGTGGGATCTAGTTCCCCGACCAGGGATTGAACCTGGGCCCCCTGCATGGGGAGCATGGAGTCTTACCCACTGACCACCAGGGAAGTCCCACCAGTTAAGTTTTTACATGTATTTTTAAGACTAGGACTTGGTGATGTAGTGGTAATTTTTTATACTCAATATTATACAGTGCTCTGCAATATACTGTAATTATCTTGCAGTATTATTTTGGTGACTTCAATTTGCCACGCGACAAATTTTTAAAGGAACAGATCAAACTGGATGAAGGCTGGGTACCTTTGGAGATAATGATAAAATTTAATAGGTAAAGACCTTTTTTAAATTATAAGATTTTCTGCTAATAGCAAGTGCTACTACTAAGTTTTACAATGCTTTTATATATATTTTTTTGCAGGTTAAACCGTCTAACAACAGACTTTAATGTAATAGTAGAAGCATTGAGCAAATCAAAGGCAGAACTTATGGAAATAAGTGAAGATAAAACTAAAATTAGAAGATCTCCAAGCAAACCCCTCCCTGAAGTGACTGATGAGTATAAAAATGATGTAAAAAACAGATCTGTTTATATTGTAAGTGGGCCTTTAATGCATTTAATTATATCTTAAATTTATTTAAAAAGCACATAGGGTGGATAAGAATAAGGGCTCAGGAATCATAGCTTCACCACTTACTGTATATCCTTGGGCAATATTCTTAGCCTCTGTAAGCTTTATCTTCATAAATGGGGATAATATTTTTTACCTTATAGAACTGTTGCGAGAATTAAATGAAAAAACCCATATAACATTGGACAAAATCTTTGACATACATATTGTAAGTACCCAGTGCACATCAACTGTTCTTACTTATCAACAGCTAAACTTGTTAGCTGTTTTCTTTAGCACATTAATTTTTAAGTAGATTTTTTTATTCTGCAAAAATTCAGACATACAGAAGTAGATTGAATATATAATGTACCATTATCCAACTTCAACAGTTACTAACGTGATTAATCTTGTTTTATCTTTGGCCTATCTGGATTATTTTGAAGTGAATCCCAGATAAACGAGTCATTTCTATTGCACTGGTCAACAATGGCTCTTAACCAGAGCTATTAAACATTTAAGAGACAGAGAAAGAGAGATATATATATCCTCGCTTCATTTCAAGACAAAATAAATCAGAATTTCTGACAAATCGTTTACTTGAGTTGTCATTTGTACATTTCTTCCTACTCTTCACAGAAAGGCTTCCCAATTGATGCAACCCTTGATGACATAAAAGAATGGTTGGAAGATAAAGGTCAGGTACTAAATATTCAGATGAGAAGAACATTGCACAAAGCATTTAAGGTATGGTTGTATGATGTAACAGACATTTTCTAGTAGAAAAATACTTGGGATGTAACTAAAAAAACCCCAACTTTTCTTCCACTTCTAATAGGGATCAATATTTGCTGTATTTGATACCATTGAATCTGCTAAGAAGTTTGTTGAGACCACTGGCCAGAAGTACAAAGACACAGACCTGCTAATACTTTTCAAGTAAGTCAACTTGCTGATTTTTTTTTTTTGGCCACTTAGTTGTCTGGAATTGACACACTGGGGTAAGGAGTATAGCATAACATTCCCTACAGTAAGACCAGTATTTTTAGTATCCTTAGGCATCCTTTGAGAAATGCTTGAAGTTTGCTCACTGGAACTACTAGTCCTTTGAGACTGTAAGGAAGTGTTAGGACCTTTTCAAGCACGTAATAAGGGAGGTTAAGTTTTAGTACTTATTTTGCATGTGAAACTTATAGTTAGGCTTGATGATAAAATCTGAGCTTTTGGTGTGGTTAGAGAATAAATCACTGTACAATTTTTTTATCTATTCTCGTAATCTATATATGCCTGTATTTTTATACAGTACAAAGGATTATTTAATAGAGATTTGAATCACATTCTTGGTGTGTGTGTGTGCGCACCTGTGTGTCTAAAAATTAGGACAAACCAGGACATTTTCATGATATGGTTGTAGGGCCATAATCCCCTACTTTTGCATTGCACAGTCTTCTAAATGCTGTATACTAAATCTGATGGACTTAGAGATGCACAGTGATAAATCATGCTGTCAGTGTTAAACTCTCAGAAAGATTTTTTTAACTTGTGATTTTCATAATTGCTTTTATTCTTGGGTCTCAGGGATTTCAGAATTTTTGCTTTTGTGAAATTAACACTAAAAAACTATGAAGCAAAGTAGTTGCGTAACTTTTGGTATATTTTCTTTTTTCTATACATGAAAAATGAAAATCAGCATGAGATTCTTAGCGAATATAGGGTTTCTTTTTTGTGGTGATGAAAATGTTCTGAAATTCCTTAGTAGTGATGATGTACAATTCTTAATATACTAAAAGTCATTGAATTATATGCTTTAAAAGAATGAATTTTATGGCATGTGAATTCTTTCTTAGTAAAGCTGTTATTTTAAAAAATAAGAGTGACTTCCTTAATGTATTTTGAACTTATAGGTAATTTTGTTGAGAATGTAACATTCATTCTTGTGCGATGTCTTAAATCATTCAATGTAATTTGCAGTCCTCTTTGTTCTCATGAACTTATTAGCCTTTATATTTTGTGTCCTTCAGGGAAGATTACTTTGCAAAAAAAAATGAAGAAAGAAAGCAAAATAAAATCGAAGCTAAATTACGAGCTAAACAGTAAGTATGTTGAGCTAATCATAACATTTTAGTTCCTTAAAGCTTTGACAGATAAAATTATTGGTTCTGGGAAGTGAGGCTGATGATGAGCTCTGAAATGAGTACAGTAGGCCTTTCTTTTGCTAATAAAACATTGAGGTCTTAAGCTGCCTTGATAATCTTGGGGCCACATTGCGTTGCACTCTAGCATCAGACAGTCAGAAAGCCTAAGGACTGGCTTTGGTTATTAAGTAGTTTAGTCATCATGCTTAAGGTTAACTTTATCAGGGTTTAATTTTCTCATACATGAAGTAAATGGAAACGTTCTAATGATATTTTTACTTGTAGAGAGCAAGAAGAAAAACAAAAGTTAGCAGAAAATGCTGAAATGGTACGTATATATTACTAAGAAATCTGTAATTCAAATTTAGGAGAATAAAAAACCTGGGGACTTTTTAAAGAACATATGTAAGCAAGTGTACAGTTGTCATAGCACTGAAGTATTAGCCAAATATTGCCTAAAATTATTACTTATTCAGCGCAGTAAGATTTATATAATAACTATTATTTGCTGGAGAAGTTAAAATCAGAAGCCATTGTAGAACAAAGGATGATAAAGGAAAATGCACCAACTACTTAAACTATTTAAACTTATACTACTTCAAAATAGCATTTTAGTTTCTAGTTTATTCCTTGTATGTGTGTATATATATATATATGTATGTATGTATGTATGTATGTATGTATAGAGAGAGGGAGAGGGAGGTATATGCCATTTCTGGTTTGTGGTTGCTTTTAAGAAACTTACCACCTTATATATTTTTATAGAAATCTCTAGAAGAAAAGATTGGCTGCTTGCTGAAATTCTCGGGGGACTTAGATGATCAGACGTGTAGAGAAGATTTGCATATCCTTTTCTCAAATCATGGTGAAATAAAATGGATAGACTTTGTCAGAGGAGCCAAAGAGGTTTGGAAATATTCATATGCTTTTAACCACTCAGTTTAAAAATTCATAGAAACTTATCTTTTAGAAGATGACATTAGTAGAAGAAAGCAATTTTTTGTTAGTATGTTTATGAAAATAGTTTCTACTTGGTCATTTACTTTGTTTTATTATTGCTGTAACTGGATGTGATGTCTGATATTTTCTGAATTGTGCTATAAATAACTGTTGGAATTAGTGACTTCAAGTTTTTTAATAACTTCCTGATGTTCAGTAAAATTCCCTGGCCTTTGTTTTCTGTCTTTGGTGTAGGGAATAATTCTGTTTAAAGAAAAAGCTAAGGAAGCACTGGATAAAGCAAAAGATGCAAATAATGGTAACCTACAATTAAGGAACAAAGAGGTCACCTGGGAAGTACTAGAAGGAGATGTGGAAAAAGAAGCATTGAAAAAAATAATAGAAGATCAACAAGAATCCCTAAACAAATGGAAGTCAAAAGGTCATTAATTCTGATTTTCTTTGACTATTTAACTCATTTGCTTGGGTAAAAATTTTAATTGGTGGTAAAAGACATTGACGAGAGGTTTAAAACATTACGGATTTCTCAATTTTGTCTCTACAGGTCGCAGATTTAAAGGAAAAGGAAAGGGAAATAAAGCTGCCCAGATTGGGTCTGCTAAAGGAAAAGTACAGTTTCAGGGCAAGAAAACTAAATTTGACAGTGATGATGAACATGATGAAAATGATGCATCTAGTAAGTTTTTTAAAGTCCTTTGGTACTTTGATGAGAAATTATTTGTGGGAGAGAACAGCAATGTGGTTTTACAACTTCTGTGTAAGTGATGTTCTCAGATTGTGATTGACCCTGGTTATGCTATTTTACATGTGGAAAACAAAGATGTTGGGAAGCTAAGTTTAGAGAGCCAGGTCCGTACTAAAGGAAAAGCGTTTTCTCATTGGTGTAGGAAAGTTGTTGCTAATCTGTTTAAACAATTATTTTTTATAGTTATGCTTAGTATTAAAATAGAGCAATGCTTACAGTGAACTTAATGAAAATTAATTGTCATTGAATAGGACCAGAGAAAAGAGCAAGAGAAGAAACAGACAAAGAAGAAGAACCTGCATCAAAACAACAGAAAACAGAAAATGGTGCCGGAGACCAGTAATTTAGTAAACATTTTTTATTCATTTTAATTAGATTTTAAGCTGCTTTTGTCTCTGGAGGCTTTTAAAAAGAAAACCGAATTAGGTCCACTTCAATGTCCACCTGTAAGAAAGGAAAATTTTTTTGTTGTTTAACTTGTCTTTTTTTGTGGTTGTTATTGTTATCAAAATGAGTATTTTTTTATGTATAATTCTGTTTGTGTTCTTTCAGATTATTCAAATATCAAAAGAAACATCCTTCCACTAAATTGCCTTTGTAATATGAGAATGTATTAGTACAAAGTAATAAAATGTATACTGCATAAAAATAAAATTAGTTTATTTTTTATTTTTGTGCCCAAAGTATTTGAGAATTTATCTTAAACCAGCATATTGGCTGTTGTGGTTATAGGCCCATCCCAGAGTTAAGTATTTATCTTCTAGGCTGGCTTTCTGTATTCACTCAAACAACTTGATAACATTAGAAGTAATTACTTACTGTGAAGTTTTTCAGTACTGAATGTAGATAAACGAGAATCAAGAGACTTACTGATTTTCTTTTATGAAACTTGTATGATGCCGGCAGGTCATATCGTAGCTCTACAAAACAAAAGCCACCTAAGGGTAAAAATTATACTTCCAAACATTTACGGCCCTTGACTTAAAAAAAAAAAAAAGAAAAAAATTAAGGAAGTACTAAATGCTGATAAGCCAAACATTTCAGAGCTGTCACTTAATTTATCCAGGACTGATTTGATATATCCCCACAATAAGCCATGGCAAACAGCCTGGCATTTGTTTTGGTCATTTTTTTATATCAAAATTTGAGATTATGGGGAAGAGTATAGAAGGTTAACAAGTGGTCAAAGTGTATCCCATGAAAATATGATCGTATCTTCCTATTTTTAATTTCCTAAATAATCTATAGCTACCAATTGCACAACAACCATGCTTATTTTAAAAATTTCCGGTTTGGATTTTAGTAATGGTAGTAAGTAGCTAATTATTTTCTACTGAGCTCTCAAATGAAAAACCACTTTTCATATTCTTTTCTTCTAAAGGATAATGTAGGTTCTCAAAACTTAGCACTGATCAACTTTAGAGGGATGGCAGTAAGTCTACCTATCTATGCTTCATATTTTGCAACAAATTCTAACTCTCTAAATCACAGCTTTCAACTTTTAATGTCCAATCAAATCACCTTCAAATCAAATCAAATCCTGTTCAAATGCAGATTATAATTCAGTAGGTCTGGATGCATCCTGAAATTCTTCAAGTCTGACAAGCTCCCAAGGGATGTCGATGCTGATGGTCCACATCTGAGGACCACACTTGGAGTAGCAAGGCTCTGGCCTGGTGTGCTACTACTGGAACTGTTCTAAGGTCTGCATGTTGCATATTATAATACCTTAAACTAGGTAAGGAGTGACAATACTGAATATACTAGGAAGACAGACTTTTACACATTACATTACTAATTATTATGAAGGCAATAGATCTAGTTATGTGGTTAACACTATTAGTACTAATCCAGTCAGTTTATTATTGTGTAAAATAATTTCCCCCTTATTGTACTCTTATTTCAGGCTTTTCAGAATTACTTGGATTATAGTTAGCTTCTAGTTACATGCTTTTCCCATTTTGATGTTTGTGAATATTATCCAGTTTACTAATAAAAATGTATCAAACATGATTTACATCATGTGGCTGATGATATTCTATCCCCCACTAAAAAAATTAAAAGCTTCATGTTATTTGACTCCAGGGACAATTAGAAAGTTGAAATAGAAGGGTAATCCAGGCATAATCTGGTGGTATTTTCCAGGAATGAATTTCAAACTAAGGCCTGACAAACTCTAAGCCCAAGCTCTTAAGTCACTGTGATGATTATAAGGTTCTGTCTGAGCCTGGAAAGAACAAATACTTGGGTGCCATTAACAATTTTCAGTAAAATGCATAAATTGGGACAGTCTTGGGCAAACATTGATACCCTGCCTTTACTCCATTTCCAACCCACTACCAACCACACACATTTTGCCACACTAAAATACATGTTCTACAATATCTTTTCTCAGCACATGTAAAAATTCTGGTTAGGCTAATGCCTGTTGGCCTTCTTAGATAATTAGAGTTGAGATTTGTTTATGAGAAACATAATTGTCTTACCTGCAATAATATCTATCTTGATTTTCCATTCTGCAGCTTTCTTTTGAATATGCTGAACATAAAATAACATGTTAATGTGAGCTGATCTTTAAAGTTTTTTAAAAATTGCTTTTTACTAATACTTGATTTTCAAGCTTTTAAAATTTCATTAGAATTTAATTTAATTTTAATTAGAATTTTCATTAAAATTTTTTCAACTGGATGAATATTTTGAAAATACAAAACCAAGCCATTTAATGATCTGAGCCAAATTACATAATTAAATTCAAGTAATAAAGCTATAATTTCAGAAGTGCATCAAAGTAAATAATGTACTCATGGTTTCTGCAGCGTTATTTCATCAATATATACAGGTATCCTAGAAACCATTCAGCAGAGATCTATGTCAATGAGCAATTCAGTGGCAGTATGGTACAGAGGTTAAGGACATGGTTTCTGGAACCAGACAGCCTGCATTTGAACTGAAGCTCTATTAGCTATGTAACCCTGAGCAAATTACGCATTTTTTGTGTGCCTCAGAGGTTCCCTCATCCGTTAAATGAGGATGATAATGATATCTCATCAGATTGTTGCAGAATGTGAAAAGTGCTTGGAACTGTGGTGGCATACAGAGCAAGTACTAAATGTTAGCTATTTATAGGTCTAAGAATTTTGAACCAGTTCATAAAATTTTTGATTACTAATTTGTTATAAAAATTGCTTTATGAATTAAAATATATACACAACACTCCAACATTAATAAAAATGGAAAGAAAAGTTGCCCATAATCCCCTAAGTAAATTTTATGCATAATTTTCTAGAACTACTGTAGTAGAGATAGCAATATTTGGTATAAGCATTTTGTTCATGTTGGTAGTGTTCACAGTACTCAAACTGATTGATAAAATACTCAATTATCCCTATGTTTGAGGTTCAAATATTTCCATCATAAACAATACTGACAATATGTTTGTGCTTGTAGTCTGTTCTTGAATTTAATAAATAATCCCAGTTCTGGGCATATTTTTCCCCCTACTTTGAGATCTAAAATTTCTGTATAAGGATATAGACTTTAATACAAATAATATTGTAATTTAATGGAATACTAGGATCTTGGTAAATTTTTGAGAAATAAAGTATGATGACATTTCTTTGCTATCTGAGCCCTAAGATTAGTGAAAGAGGTTTTAGATGTTAGATTATACAATGGAATGTGGTTGGTTCTGGCAGAGATGTCAAAGAATAAATGGGGTAAGCTTGGGATAAACACTGAAAGAACAGTGCCTGGCCTACCTACTTTGCTTTAACTATAAGCCAAGAACTAAATTCTCACAATGCCTAATGAAAGAAGATATGGCAACAGCCGTAAGAGTCATCCAGATTATTAACATATCTGCCAAGATACGCTTATATTTTACCTAAGTATTTCTATCAAAAAATTCTATCAAATGCACCTCTATTATGAATAGAGGGCCAAGCACTTTTAAAAGACAACGGTCTACAGTTAAGGGGTCTGAGGTTAGCTTCAATAACAATGTTACTAGTTATATAGAATACTTAAAACAAGCAAAATTATCACAAAGCTTAGAGCAGATATATCTACAGCATAAACTAAGGACTGTCTTAGTATTAGAAGTTCATTCATTATCATACCTCCTTCACAGTATGCACAATACACACCAGATTAATTTCTCAAATTATTTAGTTGCTGTGCTAATGGAAATACTTCTACACTGCCAAAATAAAAATGGACTTAAGTAAATATTTGCTTAAAATTCTATTAAGCGGATCCAATACAATGCTGATACTGCTGCCTCCTGGTGGTGGAACATGGCAATACCAAACAGTGAAGATGGGAGTTCTTGACTACAGGAATTCATTCAATTAATTAGACTTTGCTGCTTAACTGCACTTTTTATTGGCATATTTTACTTGGTTTGCATGAACTGTATATCAGTAATATAAAATTTATGTTATGCCAAACTGCAGAAGAGTTCATAGCAGGCCTGACTGCTTATCCTTAGAAAGGTCTACATGTTAAGTTTGGCCTTTGGCTAGAGTATGGGAACTTAGATTTTGGGAGAGTTTCCACTCCCCATCCCTTAATAATAGTGGCTCACTGTGCTTAAAATGTTTATGGTGAGTACCTGTTTTGTTACTGGGAGTCTGGAATTTGGGTATGTGCCAGGCAGGGGTGCCTATGTGATGAGTACCCAATAAACACCCTTGGCACCAAGATTCCAGTGACCTTCCCTGGGTGACAACATTTCACATGCCTTGTCACAAAACTTCTTTGCTGGAAGAATTAAGTGCATCCTGTATGACTTCACTGGGAGAGAACTCTAGAAGCTTGCACCTGGTATCTCCTGGACTGTGACCAATGCACCTTTCCCTTTGCTAATTTTGCTCTGTATCCTTTAGCTATAATAAATCCCAGTCAAGAGTATGATGATATGCTCAGTCCTATGAGACTTCCTTGTGAATCATCAAACCTGAAGATGATCTTGGGGACTTCCTCAACACAGGCTTTTTAGATACCAATAATTCCTGGTGTTTGTTTTCACTTACTGAATGGGGATTTATTTACCAGTAAAGTCATGTTGTGTTCTGCTCCTTACCTGCAGGTACCACTACTAATTGTTTAACAGTATACAGGCATACCTCGGAGATATTACAGGTTTGGTTCCAGACCACCGCAATAAAGTGAATATCACAAGAGTGAGTCACCTGAGTTTTTTGTTTCCCAGTGCATATAAAGGTTCTGTTTACACTATACTATAGTCTATTAAGTGTGCAATACTTTATTGCTAAATAATGCCAAAACAATTATTATAATATCAAAGATTATGGATCACCATAACAAATATAATAAAAAAGTTGGGAATACTGCAAGAATTACCAAAACATGACACAGAGACACAAAGTGAGCAAATGCTATTGGAAAGATGGTGCTGACAGACTTGCTTGATGCAGGGTTGCCACAAACCTTCAATTTGTAAAAAATGCATTATCTACACAATGCAATAAAGCAAATGGCAATAAAACAAGGTATGCCTGTATATATTTTTAGCTATGTAATTTTATATATTTTTAAAGGTTATTAGATTACCATATATTCATAATTTGTTTCCAACTGAATTCAAGTACACTGCATTTATACAAATAAAATATTTTTCCTACAAAACTACTTTAAAATCTCTTAATACGTGTCTGATTTAAAATAACAGCTAACATGACAATTGCCAGACACTATTTAAGTGCTTTATAAATATTAACTCATTTAATCCTCACACCAACCCTGCAAAGTATAAGGTGCTCTTAGTTCCTCATGATGTAAGAGTATAGGTGAGTATAGGTGAGTACAGGGTAGGTGACGAAAATGAACTCAAGTACCTTGACCAAGAGAAGACAGCTGGGAAGCAGCAGAGTTCAGATTTGAATCTAGGTAGGCTGGCTCTATAGTCTGTGTTCTTGATCACTATGTTAAACTGACACTAAAAAAAGGTACCGCCCCACCCCCAATTTTCTGGAATACATCCTACACAGCCTTATGTGTTATGTGCTGACAGTGAAGAACAATGGAAAAAGTGGGTTCTGAACTCAGATCAGTTTAGCCTCCCAGGCTCAGTGTTCTGAAAAACCAGGCCACCCTTGCCTCCCTTATGCACACCAGGCCACACCAGGACACTGGGATGCACCAACCAGGGCTTACGCAGGCAAACAAGGACATACTGGAACCACCGTTACACCTACTCCTCTATTCCTGAATTATATAATCACTCTCCTGTTAACAGCTCCTGCCTGAACAAACCTTTGACAAAATAAAGCTAATCACAAATGCTAGCTAGTTAAAGGGAAAATTTATTTTCTAAGTGCCAGATGTTTTAAAAGTTCAGGAGAATTAGATACCCTGGTATTTAGTATTCACAGTAAATCCTTAAAATACTGTCATGAATTTAAAAATAAATGACACAGAATATTATGATGATTTGAACTTACTTCTCTAGTTGAGGATTTGTGTAAAGAATATACTGCTGTTCTTGCCATTTCCAAAGCAGTCTTCAGAAAGGCCATATCTGTCCCTGTTAAGAGTAGAAAAAGCCCCTATTTACATTATATACCTGTTATCAAAATAGAAGTTTAAAGGAATACTAGGTATTTAGAAACATTTTTTTCCAAACTCCAAAATAGCCATTTCAAATTCTGTAACAAGACAGAGTACAAATAACCAAGATATCTAAATATCTTTTAAGGTTGATGGAATAAAACCAGAATTATACTGTCCCATTTAAATAAGGCTAAAGTAAAACCTTTAATATTATATTCCAAATTAACAACTTTCAAAGAGGGCAGAAGCGAACAAGTAAAGTAGTAATCAGAATGGTGGGGGCAGGTGGAGGGAGGACTTTTTAAACTATGCGTGTCTTTTCCTCTTCTTACTGACTTCTTACCCTCCTTGCCCCCAAAATACATAAAATAAATAGCCACAGTGAATCACTGTTACTGATGGACACATGTTGAAACCTTCAAATGTTGAGACATTAAAAAGAGGGTCTAAAAATATAAAAGCCTTTATAGGATTCATACTCATTCATAAGGGTTAGGTAAATCATTCTAGAAAGCAGATGAAGAATAAGTAATAAGTGGATAAATTTGTTCACTTAGCACAAACTTATGAAAACAAAGATTGAAAAATTCAATTCCCTAGCCATGCATTAAACAAACTGAAATTCAAACTGTAATAACTATACAGGTAAGAGATTGGTTTATTTAATGAACAGTGATAAAATCACTTAACCCAAACAATCAATGAGAAAATGGTTTTTAAAACTTGCTTTTCTACAAAGACACCAGTACACATGATTCTTATTACTAACCTTTATTATTTTTGGTCCCAAAGGGAGGATTCATAATTACTGTATCAAATGACTTGGACATTCTGTTAGATAATGAGCACACGTCACACTGAACCATGTCAACATTTGTTAACTCAAACTCTTCTACATTCCTATTAAATATTTCCAATGCATCTTCATCTATGTCAAATCCAACACACAACCTATAAATATAAAACACAAAGTGACTACTACTTAAAGCTCCCCAGTCAAAACAACAACAAAACCAAAACCATGTACCTTTTTAACCCAACTGACCAAGTGACAGTGAGTGTTGTCTTTTAACAGCATGATTTCCCAAACTGTCAGGGGTTGGAAACTCGCGTTCATATAAAAGAGGGGCATATGACTTCTGCTGTTACTGTTTTTTGTTGTTTTTTTTTTTTTTAGTTTGTTTTGATGTTCTGCCCATTCTAAATGTACTCAGTATTAGATTCTTGCTCCTCTCATCTCACACTATAGAGTCCCATAAATATAAGTCAGTTGATTTTATTTACTCTTCTTATTAAAACCATCCCATACCCAAATAGTATGTACTGGACCACATACCCTGCTCCCAGCATTGCAGTTCCGATGCTAAGCACTCCACAGCCACATCCTAGATCTGCAACCACTTTATTTTCAATGTCATCATATGTGTTATGAATTGTATAGAGCATACATGCTGAATGATCAAAAAAAACATATTAAGGAATAAGTAAGCAAGTTGATGAACAAAATCCAATTTGTGCAAATGACTCTTTGTAAAACAATTTCTTATCTTTCATTATTTAGACCTCCCCTAAATCGTGTTCCAGATTATTAAAAAAATAGTAAGGTATAATAACTTGGTACGTAGTAAGGATATTAACACATACCAGTGGTTCCACCAAACTAGTCTCTGCTGACAATGCCAAGAATGACAAAACTTTGAGGTAAAATGAGAAAAATAAGGTCAAAATGTTTTATTTTTTCTCAACCTGTTCAAAACATTGCCATACACATATACATATATCAGTTTTTCTTTGATGTTGAAATTTCACTTTTATGAAAGGATGGTAAGAGTAAATAGATTTAAAAAATTTCTTTCCTTGGACTTCCCTGGTGGCGCAGTGGTTGAGAGTCTGCCTGCCGATGCAGGGGACGCGGGTTCATGCCCCGGTCCGGGAAGATCCCACAATGCCGCGGAGCGGCTGGGCCCGTGAGCCATGGCCGAAGGGCCTGCACGTCTGGAGCGCTCCGCAACGGGAGAGGCCACAGCAGTGAGAGGCCCGTGTACCGCAAAAAAAAAAAAAAATCTTTCCTTGTCAAAATATAGACCTGGGAACCCTATGTCAGTTTCCAAAATTGTTGTGAAATTTTACTGATCTTTGAAATCTGTAAGTCTGGGAACCACTAATACTGAACAAGCAATAACATTAAAACAGAACTTTTTTTGCAGCAAGTTTGTCACCATAACACAGGTACTGTAAGTTCAAGCTAGAATGGGAAAGGAAAAGACCTACATCCACAATATAGCCTTTAGACGCATATATTCACACATATATATTCATGATCTACAGACACATGTATCAACTAATGAGACCTGATAAGAGAACTATTGAGGAGCAGAACAGAAGCTGCTGAGATGAGAAAGGGATCTTTCAAATACACGAAGGTTGGGGCTATACTGAAGGTTAAGCATGAGTAACTTCACTGATACCTCCCTGTGGATATCTGAACCCACCAAGGGCTGCTGGCCATCACTGATGCCCCAGGATCCAGAGGTTTTATCAAAAACACAATTACAGGGATGTGTCAGGCTGACTGTGCTGTTCTGATTATTGCTGCAGGTGTTAGTGACTTTGAAGCTAGCATCTCAAAGAATTAGCACAACCATGTGTATATTACACACTGGCTTTGAAACAACTGATCGTTATTTGGGGGGAAAAAAAAAAGGATTCCACTAAGAAACCCTGCAGCCAGAAGACATTAAAGAAATCATTATCTAAATTGAGATAACTGGTCTTACCTCAGACACAATTTTGTGCAATTTTTGGTTGGAATTTTGGTTGGAATTATGACAATATGTAAGTGCAGGTATACTTTTTCCTTGACTTTCTTTGGCAGCTTAGAAACAGAACTATGTTGAAGTTAGGGGGACTCCTCCTTGCAGATGTTCCCAACAAAATTAATTTTCCTAAGACTCCCTCAATGACTTTGGTAATATGTTTATTAAATATAAATGGTTTTTCCTGTGTTCTTTTACTTCCAGTATCAATCTCTCACATCAAGCAACACTGCTGATTCTCTGATCATTTGTTAAAATTGAAATGCATCCTCATCTTTAACATAGCACCTATTATGGATTTGTTAAAACTCAGTCCTTTCACTACCAACTCTAGTAATTCATTTCCAGGGCAGAGTATAACGCGTAGGAATCCTCGTACTGGCAATTCGTTACACCGGGAAATGGATCCTTATTTAGCAAGTATTTACTGAGCTCCTGAGTGGTACCAGGAACTCTTCTAGGCTCTGGGAATTGTGTGAACAAGACCAGCACATTTTTGTCCTCAAGGAGTTAATAGTGTAATAAAATTAACAAACACATTAAAAAGTGTCTGACAGTGTTGAGGGGTATGCAGAAAAACAAACAGTAAAACGATAGAGTGCCTCATGCTTGGGATGTTTTCAGGTGCAATGTCAAGGAAGTCCTCTCTAACGCAACATGAAATCTTAGAGCAGAATTCCTCTAGACTTTCTCTGTATCCAAATAACTGTTCTATTTTCACAATGGAATGGGTAGACAGGACTAACCTGCGAGACAAGGGCATGGTCAGCTGCCGCCCTACCTGCAATGTGCGGCCTGGTTGGATACTGTTCTAGAAGGAGCTTGGGCTTTTCGAATCCATCCACTTGTTGCAGGCGACTCTCTAGTTCCTTAAGCTTCATGTTTTAAAAAGTGTTTGTTCGCAGGGTTTAACGCCGCTGGATCTGCAGAGAAACCTACTTCACCTGGATCTCCCCGCCAACTCCGATCCCCCACCCCTTTTTCAGGGCCGCGGGCTGAGGGCCAGGCTGGGAACGCAGGGCGCGAAAGGTACACCCGGCTCAGGCGGTTCTCGCTCTCCTTCCCGCGCCAGCGGTGGGCAGAGTCCCCGACCAGCCTTCGGTCCGCCTCCAGGGTACCCCGCGCTGATACTGGACTGGAGTCGCCGAGGGCTCCTCATGCCGCGTCTCCGCCCTTCCACTGGCTGCTCTCGCCTCGCCCGGGACCGGAAGCGCCGTCACGCACGCGCACATGCGTCCGCCATCTAGCGGCCCCACGCCGAGCTGCAACCGCGGCCCCGCGCACGGGTTCCGACGGCAGCCGAGCGCTTCCTTCGCCTCCACAGCGGTGCGGTCGGCACCCGCAGGAAAGCCCGCCTTTCTCGCCCCGCAGGGGCCGGCCCCTGCCACCTGTCGCGTGGCCACTACCGCCTAGTGTTTCCTTGAGTACCGTCAGGTCCTTGAAGGAAGTGGGGAGAAAGAGGGTGAAGGTGAGGGTGAAAGTCACGGTCGATTTGTTTTAATGCCCACTGTGGTCCTTTCTGCCTCCTGTCTCCCAAGCTCCCTCTCAAAGAGTAGCAACCTCCACTCGCCTTTGCTTTCTTTGCCAGTCGCATGCCCTACTTTGTTTCCCTCTTTTTAGGTCAACTGTGTCACTTACCTCAGCTCTTACAGCTTGGTGATGTCCGAGAAGCCCAAGCAAGAGAGAGTTTAGATTAAGGAATGGGAAGTGGTGTCAAATGCTGGAAAGAAGTTAGAAGCTTTCATAGAGTAGGAGCAGAAGCTGAGTTGTCGCGGTTGGAGAACTAAATGGAAGTTAACTAAATGGAAGTTAAGGAATTAGAAAGAGTAAATGGGAACAATTCTTAAGAAAAGTGGCTAAGAGGACTGAGAATGGCTGATGCTTAGTAAGGTTGGGGGAAGTTATTTATTTATTTATCTTTTAACTGATAGAAGGATTTGTGAACATACCTAAATTCAGACAGAATAGAGGTAGTTGAAAGGCAGGGGTTCAAAACGCAAGAAAGAGGATATTGGATGGAGTTAGGATCCTGAAAAGGAATGATCCAGTGCTTAAGTGAAAGGATTGCCTTTAATTTGGGGAATGGACCCTTCTTTTCATTATCAAAGGAAGGGGAAAAAAAGGAGTGGATGGATGAGGATGAAATAGAGTGGTGTCTGAGGCTGCTACGTCCTATGAAAAACAGAATTCAAAGTTATTTGTTATGAGGATTAAACGAGTTAGTACATGTAAAGTTCTTAGCGCATAAAGTTAGTACATAAAGTTCTTTGTCACATAACAAATGCCCAGTAAATGTTTGGTGGTGGTGGTATCTGTTGAGAGGAAGGAGCTAGAGTGAGCAGTTTGAGCTAGATGGATGATGCAGACTAGCCGAGTATATGGAAGGACAGTTGACCCATCTGAGGCAAAGGCTTCTTTTTTTTTTTTGAGGTAATTGTAGATTCATACATAATCGTAAAAAACAGCACAGAGATCCTGTGTATCTTTTACCCCGTTTCCCCTAACAATAACATTTTGCAGAACTGTAGTACAGTATCACAACCAGTATATTGACAAATACAGTCAAGACAACATTTCCATCACCTTGAAGATCATTCATGTTGCACTTTTGTAGCCACACCCACTTCACTCCAGCTCCCCCACTCCCTGTTTAACTCCTAGCAACTACTAATCTATTCTCCATTTTTAGGATCTTGTCATTTCAAGAATTTGATATAAATGGAAGTATACAGTATATAAACTTTTGGGACTGGCTTTTTTTTTTACTCAACATAATTTTCTGGAGATCCAAGTTGTGTGTATCAATAGTTTGTTCCTTTTTACTGCTATGGTATGGATGTACCAGTTTGTTTAACTGGTAGAAGATAGATATTGAAGAATATCTGGGTTGCCTCAGCTTTTTGTCTATTACAAATAAAGTTGCTATGGAAACTTCTGTACAATTTTTGTGTGAACATAAGTTTTCATTTCTCTGGGATAAATGCCTAGGAGTGCAATTGCTCAGTGCAACTGCCCTATGGTAATTGCATGTTTAGTTTTTCAAGAAACTGTCAAACTGTCTTCCAGAGTGGCTAGAACATTTTACATTCCCACCAGTAATATATGAATGATCCAGTTTCTCTGCATCCTAGCCAGCATTTGGTGTTACTACTATTTTTAATTTTAGCTATTCAGATAGACATGTGGTGATATCTCATTGTGGTTTTAATTTCCACTTCCTTAATGGCTAATAATGTTGAACATTTTTTTATGTACTTTGCCATCTGTATATCCATTTTGGTGAAATATCTGTTCATTTCTTTTGCTCATTTTCTAGTTGAATTGTTTGGTGTGTTTTTGTTTTGTTTTGTTTTTTAATGTTATGTTTTGGGATTTCTTTATATATTCTAGATACTAGACCTTTGTCAGATATGTGGTTTCCAAGTATTTCTCTCAGTTTGCAGCTTGTCTTTTAACTTCTTAGAATCTTTTGGAAAACAAAAGTTTTAAATTTTGGTGAGGTCCGATTTATCAAGTTTTCTTTTCATATATAGTGATTTTTTGGAAAATTAATTAACTAATTAATTTTTGGCTGCCTTGGGTCTTGGTTGCTGCGTGCAGGCTTTCTCTAGTTGTGGTGAGCGAGGGCTACTCTTCATTGCGGTGCGAGGGCTACTCTTCATTGCGGTGTGCAGGCTTCTCATTGCAGTGGCTTCTCTTGTTGCGGAGCACGGGCTTTAGGCACATGGGCTTCAGTAGTTGTGGTTCACAGGTTCTAGAGTGCAGGCTCAGTAGTTGTGGGCTTAATTGCTCCGCAGCATGTGGGATCTTTACGGACCAGGGATCAAACCCATGTCCCCTGCATTGTCAGGTCGATTCTTAACCACTGCGCCACCAGGGAAGTCCCTCACATATACTGCTTTTGATGTCAAGCCTAAGAACTCTTTGTCTAATCTCAGAACTAAAAAAGATTTACACCTATGTTTTTATTTCTTGGTAAATTTTCCATTTTTTATTTAATCCATTTTGAGGTATTTTTTTGTATAAAGTGTCATGTTTAGGTAGAGGATTTTGTTCCCTTCCCTATGAATGTCCATTTGCTTCAGCACCATTTGTTTAAAGGGCTATACTTTCTCCATTATTGTTTTTGCACCTTTGTGAAAATTCATTTCAGTGTATTTGTTTGGGTCAATTTCCGGGTTTTCTAGTCTGTTCCATTGTTCCGTGTATTCGTACATCCTCCAATACCACACAGTCTTGATTACTGAAGCTATATAATACACCTTGAAATTGGGTAGGCTGATTCTTCCCACTTTCTTCTTGTTTTTTAAAAAAATTTTTGATGATTTTTTTGATATGGGCCATTTTTTGAAAGTCTTTATTGAATTTGTTACAATATTGCTTCTGTTTTGTGTTTTGTTTTTTTTGGCTGTGAGGCATGTGGGATCTTAGCTCGCTAACCAGGGATCAAACCCGCACCTCCTGCACTGAAAGGCGAAGTATCAACCACTGGACTTCCAGAGAAGTCCTTATTTTTCTTTTTATAAAGTATTTTAGCTATTCTAATTCCTTTGCCTTTCCATATAGATTTTATTTTATTTTTTAATAGTTAATTAATTAATTGGTTGTTCCGGGTCTCAGTTGCAGCTCACGGGCTCCTTAGTTCCAGCTTGCTGGCTCCTTAGTTGTGGCTCCAGGGCTCCTTAGTTGCGCACGCCGTCTCCTTAGCTCTGGCATGTGAACTCTCGGTTGCGGCATGCATGTGGGATCTAGTTCGCCAACCAGGGATTGAACCCAGACCCCCTGCACTGGGACCATGGAATCCCAACCTCTGCACCACCAGGGAAGTCCCTCCATATAGATTTTAGAGTAGTATTGTCTATATTACAGAAAATGTTCTTGGTATTTTAATAGGAATTAGGTTAAATCTGCATTTCAGATTGTGAAGAATTGATATGTTAACAACATTGAATCTTCCAGTCCATGAACACAGTCTCTTTTCATTTATTTAAGCCTTTGATTTATTTCATCAGTGTTTTGTAGTTTTCTGCATATGTGTTCTACATATTTTGTTAGACGTACACCTAAGTATTTAATTTTTATTTTGCATAAGTGTAAGTGGTATTGCATCTAAAATTTTGTTGTCTGTGTGTTCATTGCTGATATATAGAAATATTGGGTTGGCCAAAGAGTTCGATTTTTTCTATAAGATGGTGCTAGTATCTCTTAGTTGTCTTTAACTTCATTCAAAGTTTTGTTTTTGAATTTTGTTAGATTGCATTGTGACAGCTGTCATATCAGCATGCATTTTTAAAAAAACTTATCAAAATTGGTGAATTTTTCTGTAGCCATTTTAATATTGAAGATGGAAGAAAAAAAGCAACGTTTTCGGCATATTATGCTTTATTAATTCAAGAGAGGTAAAAACGCAACTAAAACACAAAAAAAGATTTGTGCAGTGTTTGGAGAAGGTGCTGTGACTGAATGTGTCAAAAGTGGTTTGCCAAGTTTCATGCTGGAGATTTCTCACTGGATGATGCTACACGGTCGGGTAGACTAGTTGAAGTTGATAGCGATCAAATCGAGACATTAATTGAGAACAATCAACGTTACACCACACGGGAGATAGCTGACATACTCAAAATATCCAAATCAAGAGTTGAAAATCATTTGCACTAGCTTGGTTATGTTAATCGCTTTGATGTTTGGTTTCCACATAAGTTAAGCGAAAAAACCCTTCTTGACCGTATTTCCGCATGCGAGTCTCTACTTAAACGTAACGAAAATGTTACGTTTTTAAAACAAATTGTGACGGGTGATGAAAAGTAGATACTATACAATAATGTGGAACAGAAGAGATCATGGGGCAAGGAAAATGATCCACCACCAACCACACCAAAGGTCGGTCTTCATCCAAAGAAGGTGAAGTTGTATATATGGTGGGATTGGAAGGGAGTCCTCTATTATGAGTTCCTTACGGAAAACCAAACGATTAATTCCAACAAGTACTGCTCCCAGTTAGACCAACTGGAAGCAGCACTAGACGAAAAACATCCAGAATTACAGAAAACGCATAATCTTCCATCAGGATAATGCAAGACTGCATGTTTGTTTGATGACCAGGCAAAAACTATTACAGCTTGTCTGGGAAGTTCTCATTCATCCGCCGTTTTCTTTATTTTTTTTCTTTATTTCTTTTTCTTTTTTTTCCTTTATTTTTTTTTCCTTTTTTCTTTATTTTTTTAAATTTCTGAGATATACATTTTAAAGTAATAACTAGAATTATGACTTATAACATTATACCAGAACATATAAGATCTTTAGAAATTTCATGTAATGTCTGAAACATTTATATTAACATATTTCCATACAAATAACCCAAAGAAAGTTTAGTTGTCTTTTGTTTGTTTGTTTTTTATACTGCAGGTTCTTATTAGTCACAAATTTTATACACATCAGTGTATACATGTTAATCCCAATCGCCCAATTCAGCACACTACCATCCCCACCCCACCGCGGTTTTCCCCCCTTGGTGTCTGTATGTTTTCTCTACATCTGTGTCTCAACTTCTGCCCTGCAAACCAGTTCATCTGTACCATTTTTCTAGGTTCCACATACATGCGTTAATATACGATATTTGTTTTTCTATTTCTGACTTACTTCACTCTGTATGACAGTCTCTAGATCCATCCACGTTTCAACAAATGACTCAATTGCGTTCCTTTTTATGGCTGAGTAATATTCCATTGTATATATGTACCACAACTTCTTTATCCATTCGTCTGTCAATGGGCATTTAGGTTGCTTCCATGACCTGGCAATTGTAAATAGTGCTGCAATGAACATTGGGGTGCATGTGTCTTTTTGAATTATGGTTTTCTCTGGGTATATGCCCAGTAGTGGGATTGCTGGATCATATGGTAATTCTATTTTTAGTTTTTTAAGGAACCTCCATGCTGTTCTCCATAGTGGCTGTATCAATTTACATTCCCACCGACAGTGCAAGAGAGTTCCCTTTTCTCCACACCCTCTCCAGCATTTGTTGTTTGTAGGTTTTCTGATGATGCCCATTCTAACTGGTGTGAGGTGATACCTCATTGTAGTTTTGATTTGCATTTCTCTAATAACTAGTGATGTTGAGCAGCTTTTCATGTGCTTCTTGGCCATCTGTATGTCTTCTTTGGAGAAATGTCTATTTAGATCTTCTGCCCATTTTTGGATTGGGTTGTTTGTTTCTTTAATATTGAGCTGCATGAGCTGTTTATATATTTTGGAGATTAATCCTTTATCCGTTGATTCATTTGCAAATATTTTCTCCCATTCTGAGGGTTGTCTTTTCCTCTTATTTATGGTTTCCTTTGCTGTGGGAAAGCCTTGAAGTTTCATTAGGTCCCATTTGGTTATTTTTGTTTTTATTTCCATTACTCTAGGAGGTGGATCAAAAAAGATCTTGCTGTGGGCTTCCCTGGTGGCACAGTGGTTGAGAGTCCACCTGCTGATGCAGGGGACATGGGTTCATGCCCCAGTCTGGGAGGATCCCACATGCTGCCGAGCGGCTGGGCTCATGAGCCATGGCCGCTGAGCCTGCACGTCTGGAGCCTGTGCTCTGCAACGGGAGAGGCCACAGCAGTGAGAGGCCCACGTATCGCAAAAAAAAAAAAGGTCTTGCTGTGATTTATGTCAAAGAGTGTTCTTCCTATGTTTTCCTCTAAGAGTTTTATAGTGTCTGGTCTTACATTTAGGCCTCGAATCCATTTTGAGTTTATTTTTGTGTATGGTGTTAGGGAGTGTTCTAATTTCATTCTTTTACATGTAGCTGTCCAGTTTTCCCAGCACCACTTATTGAAGAGACTGTCTTTTCTCCATCGTATATCTTTGCGTCCTTTGTCATAGATTAGTTGACCATAGGTGCGTGGGTTTATCGCTGGGCTTTCTATCTTGTTCCATTGACCTATGTTTCTGTTTTTGTGCCAGTACCATATTGTTTTAATGACTGTAGCTTTGTAGTACAGTCTGAAGTCAGGGAGTCTGATTCCCCCAGCTCAGTTTTTTCCCCTCAAGACTGCTTTGGCTATTTGGGGTCTTTTGTGTCTCCATACAAATTTTAAGATGATTTGTTCTAGTTCCATAAAAAATGCCATTGGTAATTTGATAGGGATTGCATTGAATCTGTAGATTGCTTTGGGTAGTATAGTCATTTTCACAATATTGATTCTTCCAATCCAAGAACATGGTATATCTCTCCATCTGTTGGTATCATCTTTAATTTCTTTCATCAGTGTCTTATAGTTTTCTGCATACAGGTCTTTGTCTCCCTAGGTAGGTTTATTCCTAGGTATTTTATTCTTTTTGTTGCAATGGTAAATGGGAGTGTTTCCATAATTTCTCTTTCAGATTTTTCATCATTAGTATATAGGAATGCAAGAGATTTCTGTGCATTGATTTTGTATCCTGCAACTTTACCAAATTCATTGATTAGCTCTAGTAGTTTTCTGGTG
Source organism: Stenella coeruleoalba (assembly GCF_951394435.1). Lineage (NCBI taxonomy): Eukaryota > Metazoa > Chordata > Mammalia > Artiodactyla > Delphinidae > Stenella > Stenella coeruleoalba. Next base: position 65,983,530 of record NC_137151.1, read on the forward strand.
GCATTTTTAGGATTCTCTATGTACAGTATCATGTCATCTGCAAACAGTGACAGTTTTACTTCTTCTTTTCCTATTTGTATTCCTTTTATTTCTTTCTTTTTTTTCCTGTACGTGGGCCTCTCACTGTTGGGGCCTCTCCCGTTGCAGAGCACAGGCTCTGGACGTGCAGGCTCAGCAGCCATGGCTCATGAGCCTAGCTGCTCTGCGGCATGTGGGATCCTCCCGACTGGGGCACGAACCCGTGTCCCCTGTATCGGCAGGCGGACTCTCAACCACTGTGCCACCAGGGAAGCCCCCTTTTATTTCTTTTTATTCTCTGATTGCTGTGGCTAGGACTTCCAAAACTACGTTGAATAATAGTGGTGAGAGTGGACATCCTTGTCTTGTTCCTGATCTTAGAGGAAGTGCTTTCAGTTCTTCACCATTGAGAATGATGTTTGCCGTGGGTTTGTCATATATGGCCTTTATTATGTTGAGATAGTTTTCCTCTATGCCCACTTTCTGGAGAGTTTTTATCATAAATGGGTAAAAACAGTGGTTAGATGCCACGAAGTAAATGTCAATGCCTTAACTGTATGCGTGTTGTTAGGCCCGAAGGCCTCTTCCATCCTTGTCAAGGGGAATGCTAACCTTCTGTCCTTTCATACAACACCATCTGCCGTTTTCACCAGACATTGCACCTTCGGATTTCCATTTATTTCGGTCTTTACAAAGTTCTCTTAACAGAAAAAATTTCAGTTCCCTGGGATATTGTAAAAGACACCTGGAACAATTCTTTGCTCAAAGAGATAAAATGTTTTGGGAAGATGGAGTTATGAAGTTGCCTGAAAAATGGCAGAAGGTAGTGGAACAAAACGGTGAATACGTTGTTCAATAAGTTCTTGGTGACAATGAAAAATGTGGGTTTTATTTTTACTTAAAAACCAAAGGAAATTTTTGGCCGACCCAATATAATAGATTTTTGTGTTTATCTTGTATCCTGCAATCTTACTATACTCACTTGTTCTGGGAACTTTTTGTTTTGTTTTGTTTTGCTTTTGGTAGGTTCCTTGTAATTTTCTATGTAGAAAATCATGTCATCTCTAACTAGGGACAAATTCATTTCTTCCTTTCTCATCTACATGCCTTACATTTCCTTTGCTTGCCTTACTGCACTGACTAGCACTTCTAGTGTTATGTTGAATATGAGTGGTGAGAGTGGACATCTTTGCCTTACTTCCAGTTTGGGGGGGAGAGCATTCATTCTTTCACCACTAAGTATAGCGTTAGCTGTAGGTTTTTTGTAGATGTTTATCATCAAGCTGAGGAAGTTCTCCTCTATTCCTTGTTTTCTGAGAGTTTTGATCATGAATGGGTATTAAATTTTATGAAAGGCTTTTTCTACATCAATTGATATGATCATGTGATTTTTTTTTCATCTTTAGCCTTTAATATGGTGGATTACATTGATTGATTTTCAAGTATTGAACCAGACTTGCATTCCTGGATGAAATCCTACTTGGTCAGGATGTAAAATTCTTTTTATACGTTGTTGAATTCTATTTGCTAATATTTTATTAAAGATATTTGCATCTATATTTATGATTACTATTTGTAATTTTCATTTTTTGTACTGGCTTTGTTTGGTTTCAGTAGCAGGGTAATACTAGCTTCATAAAGTGAATGGAATATGTTCCCTTCTATTACTTTTTCTGGAAGAGATTGCATAGAATTAGTGTTAATTCTTCTTTAACTGTTTGGTAAAATTCTCAAGTGAAACTATCTGGGCCTGGAAATGAGGGAGTGTTAACTTATGGATTTAATTTCCTTATTAGCTATAGCGTTATTCAAATTATCTATTTCGTATTAGGTTGTAGTAATTTCTATTTTTCAAGGAATTGGTTCATTTTATCTAAATTGTGAAATCTATGTTTGTAAAGTTGTTTATTAATATTTCCTTATTATCCTTCAAGAGCTATAGTGATATCCCATGTTATATTCCTTATTATTGTCAAATGGGGATGGAAGTGTAGTCTCCCTATGTGGTCTCCACTAAAAATGGGGTTGGGAGGAGCAGGGGATGGGGACCTTGGCACAACCTGAGTAAGGTGGAAGTCTAGGCTCCCCACTTGGCCTTTACTAGTGTGGATGTGGCTGGGACCACAGTGTTTTCTGTGGTGTTTGGCTGGAATAGAGTGATTATTGTCTGAAAGTTTTCCTTCTTGATAGACTGCCCCTTTCCCTTTTTGTCTGCATCTATTGGTGTTTATGAATTGCTGGATTCTTCAGCTCCAAATCTGGACTATATGAGACCAAAAGAAAACTCAGGGAAATTACCCGCTGTGTTCTTCCTTTGATCTTAGGGCCCTAGCCAGTCTGCCTTTTTTTCTCCCCTTTCAGAGTTTTTTCATGTTTGTTTTATATATAATGTCCAGGGTTTTCAGTTGTACTCAGGGGTGAATAAAGAAAAGTACATCTACTCTCTCTTCCTGGAAGCAGAAATATTATAGGCCATATATGTGTATTTTTAGTTGAGGTAAAATTTGTCACTTGAAAATATAAAATTCAGTGATTTTTAAGTAGATTTACAAGGTTGTATTACCAACAGCACTAATTCTAGAACATTTTCATCATTCCAGAAAGAAGCACCACACCCATTAGTAATACTCCCTGTTCCTCCTCTTCCCCTAGCACCTGGCAATCACTAATCTGCTTTCTGTTTCTATGAATTTGCCTGTTCCAAACATTTCATGCAAATGAAGTCATATGCATCCTTTTGTTTCTGGCTTCATCATTTAGCACGTCTTCAAGGTCCATCCATGTTGTAGCATGTATCAGAATTTTGCTCCTTTTTATGTCTGCATAATATTTCATTGTATGGATATACCACTTTTGTGTATCCATTCATCAGTTGATAGACATTTAGGTTGTTTTGACTTTTTGGCTATTATGAATAACACTGCTATGAACATTAATGCACAAGTTTTGGCATGAATATGTCTTCAGTTCTCTAGACTATATATCTGGGAGTGGAATTGCTGGGTCATGTGTTAATTTTATGTTTAACTTTTTGAGGAACACCGAACTTTTCCACAGTGGCTGCACTGCATTACCTTTCTACAAGCAATGTATGAGGATTCCAATTTTTTCTGTATTGTCAACAACACGTGTTTTCTATTTGTTAAATTATAGCCATCTTAGCAGGTGTGAAGTGGTATTTGCATTTTCCTGATGACTGGTGATATTGAGCTTTTTTTCATATCCTTCTTGGCAATTTGTGTATCTTTTTCAAATAAATGACTATCCAAATCCTTTGCCCATTTAAAAATTGTATTATTAGTGTTTTTATTGTTGAGTTGTAAGAGTTCTTTGCATATTCTGGATACTAGATCCTTATCTGATAGATGGTTTGCAAATATTTTCTCACACTCTGTGGGTTGTGTTTTGCCTTTCCCTTAACATGCAAAAGTTTAAAATTTTGATGATATCGAATCTATTTTTAAGTGTTATTTCTAAGAAACGGTTGCCCAATTCAAGGTATGAAAATTTACACCTATGTGTTCTAAGAGTTTTATAGTTCTAGCTCTTTCATTTAGGTCTTTGATCTTGAGTAGACTTTTTAATATAGTATGATGTAGAGATACACATTTATTCTTTTGTATGTGGATATCCAGTTAACTAAACACAGCTTATTGAAAAGACTCTGTTGTCTTTGAGTGGTCTTGGCATCCTTGCAGAAATCAATTGAACATAGATGTATGAGTTTATTTCTAGACTCCCACTTCTACTTCATGATCTATATGTGTCTCCTTATGTCAATACCACATTGTCTTTATTACTATAGCTTTGTAGTGAGTTTTGAAATGGGAAGTATTGGTCCTTCAACTTTGTTCTTCCTTTTCAAGATTGTCTCAGCTCTCTGGGTTGCTTGCATTTCCATATGAATATTAAGACAAATTGGTAAATTTCTGCCAAAAACACCCCCAAAACAAAACAATTGGGACTCTGATAGGAGTTGCAATGAATCTGTAGATCAATTTGGGAGTATTACCATCTTAATAATATTAAATCTTCCAATCTATAAACATGGGATGCCTTTCAATCTTTAAGACTTTCTTTAATTTCTTTTGACAATATTTTATAGTTTTAAGTGTATGTCTTGCACTTTTTTGTTAAATTCATTACTAAGTACTTTATCCTTTTTGATGCTATTGTAAATTGAATTGTTTTCTTAATTTTATTTTCAGATCATTCGTTGCTAGTGTATAGAAATACAATTGATTTTTGTTATTGGTCCTGCAACTTTTCTGAACTCATTAGCTCTAATTGTGTGTATGTGTATTTCTTAGTATATAATGCTTAGTATATAATTTCTATATATAATGCCCTGTCATCTGCAAATAGAAATAGTTTTACTTCTTTATTTTCAATCTTGATTTCCCCCCCCCTTGTCTAATTACTCTGGGTGGAACCTCTAATACAATATTAGTAACAGTGGTGAAAGTAGGCTTTCTTGATCTTAGAGGGAAAACTTTCAGTCTTTCACTATTAAGCATGGTGTTAGCTGTGGGTTTTTAACAGATGCTCTTTTATCAGGTTGAAGAAATTTCTTTAAAGGCAATAGCTCTAATGCACCATTCTGCAAAGTTATATATTTTTTCTCCTGAAATTTTGAGGCAGGGGCAAGGGAGGGCTTAAAGTTGAACAGATTCAGGATAGTAGTTTTGACAACAGAAGCATGAGGGGTGAGAGTGTGGGTGGAACTGGCAGGACAATGTTTGTGGTGATGGACCAGGGAGTACATGGCTAGATGGAGAAAAAAGGGACAAGGAAGGGGATGAAATTGAGGGAGACAGTAATATAGGGGTAAGGACTTAATCAAGTTAATAATAGTTTTTGTTTGTTTGTTTGTTTTTTTAGCTGCAACTAAGCTGCAACCCGTGTCCCCTGCATCGGCAGGCGGACTCTCAACCACTGCGCCACCAGAGAAGCCCAATAATAGTTTTAATGGAAGAAAAGGAGTAAGAGATCTAGAATAATAGAGGTTGAGTTCAAATAAGGGAATATTGAGGTTTAATATTTGTATATAGCACATGGGGCTGGAGACAGGTACAGTGATTGACTGGAAAGAGAATGAGGGATCTTTTTTATTTTTATTTTATTTTATTTTTGGCTGCGTTGGGTCTTTGCTGCTGCGCACAGGCTTTCTTTAGTTGTGGGGAGCAGGGGCTACTCTTTGTTGCGGTGTGTGTGCTTCTCATTGTGGTGGCTTTTCTTGTTGCAGAGCACAGGCTCTAGGCACGTGGGCTCAGTAGTTGTGGCTTGTGGGCTCTAGAGCGCAGGCTCAGTAGTTGTGGCACACGGGCTTCATTGCTCCACTGCATGTGGGATCTTCCCGGACCAGGACTCTGACCCGTGTCTCCTGCATTGGCAGGTGGATTCTTAACCACTGAGCCATGAGGGAAGCCCAAGGGATCTTTTTTAAGATGATGAAAATGTTCTAAAACTGGATTTTGGTGATGTTTGCACATCTCTTTAAATTTACTTAAAATAATTTGAATGTTTAAAAAAAGTTAGTCACTAAAATGTGGGTACAAAATACATTAGTATGTGAATCACTTCTAAGAAATGACAAAGCTGAGGGTGAGTCCATGAGAATGGGTGGCTGCAGGGGAGTAGACGGAGAAGATCAATGTCCGGTATATTATCTGTACAGACGTTGAACTCTCCATAGTGGTGACAAGAACTTGAGATGTAGAAGAAAGCTACTTTTCTATTGCTGACTCTTTAAAAAAGTATAGGAGCAAGATTGATTTGTACAGGACATTGATAAAGAGGATTAAAGAGTAATTTAAATGGATACCACAAGACTTAACAAGCAAATACTTTCCCCACATCAACAGGTGACCCGTTCGCTTAAAATTTATTTGATGGAATAGTAAAATGTGCCATTGGTTCTATGTAATAGACACTTTTCTAATGGTAACTGGGAGCTACATAGATGTGTACCTCCTTCCGCTAGACAGTTAATAATTTACTCGAGGAAACCAAAGATAAATCTTTGAAAAGTTTAGCAGCAACTATTACCATCTATTAGAGTGGCTAAAATAAAATAGGAGGAAAAAGAGAAAACTCACAATACCAAGTGCTGGAGAAAATACAGAACACCTGGAATTCTCACACATTGCTTATAGGAATGCAAAATGACTTCCTTGGAAAATAGTTTGGCAGTTTCTTATAAAGTTAAACATACACTTATCATGACTCAGAATTTCACTTGTGGATATTTACCTCAGAGAAATGAAGACACATGTTCACGTAGACACCTGTATATAGATGTTTATAACAGCTTAATTCAAAATTGGAAAAAAGGGGGCTTCCCTGGTGGCACAGTGGCTGAGAGTCCGCCTGCCAATGCAGGGGATACGGGTTCGTGCCCCGGTCCGGGAAGATCCCACATGCCGCGGAGCGGCTGGGCCCGTGAGCCATGGCCGGAGCCTGCGCTCCGCAACGAGAGAGGCCACAACGGTGATTGGCCCGCGTACCGCAAAAAAAAAAAAAAAAAAAAAAAAAAAAAAAAAAAAAAATTGGGAAAAAAATGAATCCAAATGTTCACCGATTGGTGAATGGATAAATTTTCAAAAATATTTATTTATTTGGTTGCGTTGGGTCTTAGTTGCAGCACGTGGGATCTAGTTCCCTGATCAGGGATTGAACCTGGGCCCCCTCCATTGGGAGTGCAGAGTCTTAGCCACTGGACCACCAGGGAAATCCCTGAATGGACAATTTGTGGTACATCCATATATACCATAGAATACTACTCATCAGTTAAGAAAATTAATTACTGATAAATGCAACAATGTGGGTGAATTTCAAAAGCATTACATTCAGTGAAAGAAGCCAAAATGATACAAATGAACATATTTACAAAACAGAAACAGACTCACAGACTTAGAGAATGAATTTATGGTTACAGGGCGGGGGGGGGGGCGCTGAGGGGAGAGAGGTAGGGAGGGATAGATTGGGAGTTTAGGATTGACATGTACACACGGCTATATATTTAAAACAGACAACCAACAAGTACCTACTGTATAGCACAGGGAACTCTGCTCAATACTCTGTAATAACCTAAATGGGAAAAGAATTTGAAAAAGAATAGATAACATGTGTATGTATAAATGAATCACGTAGCTGTACACCTGAAACTAAAACAACATTGTTAATCAACTATGCTCCAATATAAAATTTAAAAAAAAAGTAAAAGAAGCCAAACTCAAAAAGCTACATATTGTATAATTTCATGTATATGACACTCTGAAAAGGCAAAACTATGAGAAGTGAATGCAGATTAGTGGATGCCAGGGACTGGCTTTGGGAGGGCTTGACTATAAAAGGTATATGAAGAAACTTTTGGTGATGATGGACTTTGGTGACTATATGAGTATTCATTTGCCAAAATTCATAGAATGTAACTAAAAAGGGTCAATTTTACTACATGTAAATTATACACTAATAAACTTAATTTTACAAAAAAGTTTATGACAATATCTAACCAGTTATTTATACATTATTCTTAGAGTTTTCAAACTTTTGGGTGTCAGGACAGTTTTATACTCTTTCAAATTATTAAGGATCTCAAAAAATATTTTGTTTATATGGGTTGTATATGCTGATATATCTATTTACTGATATATTATATTACTGGAAATTAATACTGAGAAATTAAAAAAAAAATTTTTTTGGCTGCACTGCACAGCATGTGGGCTCTTAGTTCTCTGACCAGGGATTGGACCCCGGCCCTCGGCAGTGAACGTGTGAAATCCTAACCACTGGACCACCAGGGAATCCCCAATAACTCTGTTTTTCAAAACAAAAAATATTAGTGAGAAGAGAAGCCTTGTTTTACAATCTCTGTAATGTCTGGCTTAATAGAATGCAGTTGGATTCTCATATCTGATTTTGCATTCAATTTGCTGTGATATGTTGTTTTGGTTGAAGTATTTGAAGAAAATTCAGCCTGACAAAGATATTTAGTTGGAGAAGCCAGGAGTATTTTCATTGCCTATTCAGATGATTGTAGATATTCCTCTTTGTTGTGATACAATTTGAAAGAGGTAACTTCTTGAGGTTTAGTTGTGGAAACCTTAGCCATATTGAGGAACTTATACTAGTAAGTTTCAATCCGTTAGTCTTTCTTGGACTTTGAATAGATTTTTTTACTCACACCCAATTTGGTAACATTATGTATCAATCATTTGGAAAATATTGGTTCACTGAATTTTCCAAGTCTTCTGACATGTTTTTTTATACAATATCAAAAAATCACATTTATTAATATCACCACTGATCTCCCCAGAAAAATTTTTTAAGTGTTAGAAACACTGTCAAGCTCATGGTGGTGTATACAAATTTTCTGAAATATTAAATTTTGCTTGAAATTTTTTTCATTGGCAAAAAATACTTCCAGGTGTTTTCTATGAAAGTAAAGGCTTACTTCATCCATTTCAGAAAATGGCTGCCAAATACCAAGTCTGAATAACCATAGTTAATCTGTCAATCATATTTGCAAGTAAAATTGTGTGATTACTATCCAGAACATGTAAAGAACTCCTACAACGCAATAACAAAAAGACAAACAAGCCAATTCAAAAATGGGCAAAGGATGTGAGTAGACATTTCTCCAAAGAAAGTATATAATAGGCCAATAGGCACGTGAAAGGATGTTCAACATCATTTGTCATTAGGGAAATATATATCAAAACCACAATAAGCTCACACACACATTAGGATGGCTATTATCAATAATAGAAAATAACAAGTGTTGGCAAGGATATGGAGAAATTGGATTTCTTATGCAATGCTGGTGGGACTGTAAAACAGTACAGCTGCTGTGGACACCAATTAACTTCTCATAAAGTTAAACATAGTGTCATTATAAGATCCAGCAATCACACTTCTAGATATATACCCCAAAGAATTGAAAGCAGGAACCCAAACAGATACTTATACACCAATGTTCATTTTAGCATTATGCTCAATAGCCAGAAGGTGGAAACAACACAAGTGTGAATAATAGATGAATGGATAAACAAAATGTGGTGTACATATAATGGAATATTATTTAGCCATAAGAAAGAATGAAATTTGGATACTTGCTACAACTTGAATGAACCTTGAAAACATGCCAAATGAAAAAAAGCCAGACATAAAATGTCAGCTATTGTGTGATTTTGCTTCTGTGAAATATCTAGAATAGGCAAATTCATAGAGACAGAAAGTAGAATAGAGGTACTGGGGGGCTAGGGAAAGAGGGAAATGGGGAGTTGTTTTTTAACAGGTACAAAGGTTTTTTTGGGCTGATGAAAAAGTTCTGGAGGTGGGTGGTGATAGTTGCCCAAAATTGTAAATGTACTTAATACCACCTGATTATGCACTTAAAGTGATTAAAATAGTGTTATGTGTATTTTGCCACAATTTTTAAAAGAAATTTAAAATTGAAATATAGTTGATTTATATAATATTGTGTAAGTTTTAGGTGTACAGCACAGAGATTCATATATATATAATTTATTTAGTTATTCTTTTTCAGATCCTTTTCCCTTATAGGTTATTACATAATATTGAGTATAGTTCCCTGTGCTATACAGTAAGTCCTTGTTGGTTATCTATTTTACACATAGTAGTGTGTATATGTTAATCCCAGCCTCCTAATTTATCCCTCCCCTACCCCCCTTTCCCTTCAGTAACCATTAGTTTGTTTTCTGTGTCTGTGAGTCTCTTTCTGTTTTGCAAATAAGTTCATTTGCATGTTATGTATATTTTGCCACGTTTTTTTTTTTTTAAGCTGCTGGTTCAGCTTACAGCATTGCACATGTGCTGTTTCCTGGAGACTACGAGGATATTTCAGTATGCAATAAAAGTGCTTTATGTGAAATCACTAAGTCACTGAGAATTTTAAGATGCATCCTCATGGATCAAAATGTAATCAAATTAATGTTTTTTGCTGCCTTATTGAGGCCATTTTAAAGGGAAGCTGGCTTGTTTTTCTGCAAGTATTTAACAGAGACAAATGTAATGTCAACTAGATAGTTTAGTGCCATTGCCTTGATTCATATTAAGTTACAGTTTTGTCCATCGTTGGCTTTTGCAACATCAGTGCAAATGTCAATGCAGTTGTTCCAGGATACACCATGAGGTTCAAGAAAGTTATTCAATACTCAGAGTGTTTCAACATAGAATGTGTTTACTGTCTAACATTCACATTGAAGATCCTGTTTGATGATTATATGGCACTGAATCTGCTCAAATACGAGGAAAGTAGCAGGTCTAGCCATGTTTGTAGATTTAATCTCCCCCTTTTAAGCCAAAGAGTCATTCTTAAATGTTAAGTCTTATATTTTAGAAAACAATATTAATTCTAACTTCTTAAAAGCAACAGTTTTAGATAAAACTAAAAATTTAGAAATGTTTTCAAATTTAAAAAATTGTGAAAAATGAGAACAAATAGTACTGACTTTTTTTTTGTTTGCGTAGTGCGATAACTTAATAATTTCAAAATAACAATTTAGTCCATGATAATGAGATTGCAGAGACTATAGCAGAAATAACTGAATAAAGCCAGCAAGAATATGATAGAAGTACTGAGAAAAAACTTAATATCTGAAAATACACATTTAAATTCTAATCCTACTACCTCAGAGAATTCTAAAAAACATAAGAATACAAAGAACACATTTCATGGCCAGAATGATGACATCATCATATATCCTGTAGCATCTGGAAAATTCCACTGTATGCTCCTGAAATAATGAGAGTTTAAAAAGCAAATAATGTATTATTACTATTCTGAAAATAATCGACTTCCTGCAAGGGTCTCGGTCTCCTCAAGTGTCTGCACTCCATACTTTGAGAATTGATTAGTAAATATTCAAATATTGAATGTTTGGAATTTGTAAGATACTGTGTTAAGTTCTGGAAAATATTTAATTAAGACATGCTTCCGGGACTTCCCTGGTGGTCCAGTGGGTAAGACTCTGTGCTCCCAATGCAGGGGGTTGGGGTTCAATCCCTGGTTGGGGAACTAGATCCTGCATGCATGCCACAGCGGAAGATCCCGAGTGCTGCAGCTAAGACATGGCACAGCCTAAAAAAAAAAAGACATGCTTCCTGGTTCTCAAGAAACTCAAGTTACATTATCAAATCGTATTTGATGAACTGCCCAAGTCAGTGTGATTGGACAAGTAGTGTGAATTGTCCAAACACTGTTCAATTGTGCTAAGGGCCAGGGGCATAACCTCAGGGACTCTTATAGTAGAAAGCCTCCCGATCATTACCCAAACATCCTTCTATGAATATTTATCTCAGGCTTTGTTCTACATATCCTAGTTGCTTCCCTTTCTCTTTCTACACTACTTCAATAATTTAAGATTCTTTCCTTTTTTTCTTTTTAGGGAATTCTACCTGCTTTCTGTAGCAGGCAAAAATATGTGTTCTAAGTATATTTATGCATGTGTTCTGCAGGGGCACATTGGAAATAGGAACTCTTTTTGAATTCTCACTCTGACTCTTGATCATATTGTGTTGTTGTCAGGAAATGACCTTTATAGTCTCTCCTTTATATGTGTGAAAGAGGGGCAAAGAGGCTCCCTGAAATTTAAATATGAACTATTCTAATATTTCTAATATTAGAAAGTATGTTTCCTAATATTTCAATTTAAGTAAATTCATAATCACATTTAACTTTCAAATTTGGGATGTTTCTTTCTTTCTCTCTCTCTCTTTTTTTTTTTTTTGGCTGCACCATGCAGCATGCAGGATTTTAGTTCCCTGACTACAGATCGAACCTGTGTCCCCTGCAGTGGAAGCACGGAGTCTTAACCACTAGACAGCCAGGGAAGTCCCTGGAATATTTCTTATTCAGTGCTGAAGACTCATTTAGTTATTCATAAGTTATTAAGTGCAAAATATGTATCTTCCTCACCAGTAGTACTAATTTAAAAAACTTTGTTGACATATAACATATATAAACACAAATTATAAATGAATAGCTCACTGAACAAGTGAATACAGTGAACAAATCTGTATAACTACCATCAAGAGATAGAAGAGGGACTTCCCTCATGGTGCAGTGGTTAAGAATCCGCCTGCCAATGCAGGGGACACGGGTTCGAGCCCTAGTCCGCGAAGATCCCACATGCCACAGAGCAACTAAGCCCGTGCGCCACAACTACTGAGCCTGCACTCTAAAGCCCATGAGCCACAACTACTGAGCCCACGTGCCACAACTACTGAAGCCCGCACGCGTAGAGCCTGTGCTCTGCAGCAAGAGAAGCCCCCACAATGAGGAGCCCGCGCACCGCAATGAAGAGAAGCCCCCGCTAGCCACAACTAGAGAAAGCCCGCGCGCAGCAACAAAGAGGTAATCCAGCCAAAAATAAATAACTAAATTTATTTAAAAAAAAAGAAGACATAGAAGAGAAGAGATTGAATACTATCAACACCTAGAAACATCCCCCTCAGGTTCCCCTCCAATCACTCCCCCGCCCCACTCTCCGAAAGTAATCACTCTCCTGACTTTTAACATCATAGATTAATTTTGCCTTTTTAAACATTTTATACAAGTGAAATCATACTCACTATGTCAGATTTCTTTTTTTTTTTTTTGTGGTACACGGGCCTCTGACTGCTGTGGCCTCTCCTGTTGCGGAGCACAGGCTCCAGACGCGCAGGCTCGGCGGCCATGGCTCAGGGGCCTAGCTGCTCCGCGGCTTGTGGGATCTTCCCGGACCGGGGCACAAACCCATGTCCCCTGCATTAGCAGGTGGACTCCCAACTACTGTGCCACCAGGGAAGCCCTGTCAGATTTCTTTTGCTCAGCATTGTGTCTGTAAGATTCATCCATGTTTGCTCATTTTCATTGTAGAGTGGTTCATTATATGAATCTACTATATTTATTCTACTGTTTATGGATATTTAGTTTCAGTTTTTAAAATTAAGATATAGTTTACATAAAATGCACAAATTTTATGTACAGTTTGATGAAATGTGAATAACAAATGTACCATGTAAACAACACCCCAATTAAGATACAGTTCCATTCATCACAGTAATTTCCCTTCTGTTCCTACCAATTACTGCCATCCCACAGGCAACCACTGATCTGATTTTGATCATCATAGCTTACTTTTGCCTATTATAAAACTTCATATAAATGGAATCATACAAACATACTCTTTTGTGTTTGCTTCATTTCACTTAGTGTAAGGTTTTTGAGCTTCACCCTTAATGTACGTCGTTCATTCCCCTTCATCGCTGAGCAGTATCCACTGTATGAATATACCACAATTTGTTTGTACCTTCATCTGTTGATGGATATTTGGATTGTTTCTAGTTTTTGGCTAATATAAATAACATTACTATGAATATTCTTGTATAATTTTTTTTCTGGATATATATCTTTTTGTTTCCCTTAAGTGTAATTTTAGGATCATAGAGTAGGTGTTTAACTTTATAAGAAACTGCTGAACTTTTTTCCAAAGTGGCTGAACCATTTTGCACTCCTTCTGGCACTAATTGATAGTTTTAGGTACTCCACATTTTCACCAATATTTGGTATTATTAGTCTTTTAAATTTAAGCCATCCTGTTGAATGTATAGTACACTCAATATGGTTTTAGTTAGCAATTTTCTGATTACTAATTTCACATGTTTATTTGCCATCTGGATATCTTCTTTTATGAAATGTCCATTGAAGTTGCTTGTCCAATTTTCTATTGGGATGATTCATTTCCTTTTTGATTGGTAGGAGTTCAATATATATTCTAGAGGAACATCCTTTTTGGGTCAGACGTTGCAAATATTCTCTCCTACTCTTTAGCTTGCCTTTTTACTCTTAGTGGTCTCTTTTTATTAACAGCTTTCTTGAGACATAATTTTACCAATTCACCAATTTAAAGTGTACAATTCAATAGTTTTTGGTATCTTATTAATTTTTTAAAATTATGGTAAAATATATATAACAAAATTTGCCATTTTTACTATTCTTAGGGTAAAATTCAGTGGCAATAATTATGTTCATAATATTCAACCATCACTACTATCTGTTTCCAAACTTTTTCATCATCCCAAACAGAAACTCTAACTCTTTTTTTTTCCTGTTTTTTTTTTTTTTTGTAACTCTTAATGGTGTCGTTTAATGAACAGAAAGTTACAATATTGTGACCCATTTGTTAGTAAGCCTTTTCTTTTGTGGTTAGTACTTTTTGTGTCCATTAAAAAAATGTTTTCTCACTCCAAGATCAGAAGTAATAATTGTAGCAACTGTAATAATGTATTTATAGATTAGGTTACAATTCATAATATGCTTCCATCAGTCTGTAAATTCCATGTCAGGAGCATTGTATTCTGTGTGAATGGTGCCCCCTGGAGTTGTGCCATGCCAGACCATGCCATGGACCATGTCTGTTTTGTTCACAGTGCTATCCTCAGCTCTTGCAGACAGCAACTTAGTAGGGGTTCAATAAATATGAGTTTAATTAATTTGTTGCATGAATAAGGTAGTGGGTGAAAATCTTCTAGTCTTTAGTAGAGACGAACAGAAGGAAATTTTCCTCTGTTTAAAAAAAAGGGAGGGGGGAGAAAATTAGGTTAGGACAACTTGTAACAATACTAAATGATAATAAAAAAGTTCCCAGAGCGTTGTTAAGCATTTATAACCTTGGAAAAGTTGCGCAGACCAGTCTGTAGAGGAGCTAATATAGGTCAAGTCCTTTAGGTACTGTCATGCTTTTTTCCCCAAAACATTTGTAAAGCATGAGTTGAGAAACTTACTAAAAATGTCCTTGTTTTAATATTAAACAAATGAGAGAATCACAGTAAGTATAGTTGCAAGGTCTTAAATGACTCAGTTTTGAAGGAAGGAAGGAAGGAGAGGGAGGGAGGGAGAGAGGAGGGAAAGGGAGAAAGAGTGGGAGGAAGAGAGGAGAAAGAGAGACAGGCACGCATAGGAACAATGAATGAATTCTCTTCCAGTGTTCTTTCTTATGTTTTGAAGGCCATGAACTGAAGGGTATCATTGCTACTTGTAAACTTGTGATAATAATAATTACCTCTCAGGGTTGTCATGAATCTTAAATGTGATCATCTGGCAGAATTCCTTGTACATAGTAGGAACAATGTTTCTTATGGTGTGAATTTCAACAGTTGCCATTAGAACTGGTGAGCTTGCTGTGTACATAGGTTTGGTGTGTATTTGGAGGCCAGGCAGAAATTCAACAGTTAATACAGTTGTAGGTATCTTGTATGTTTATGTTCCCAGCAGGTATTTCCTCCTCTTCCTTCTGGTGATAGAGGTGGCATGGGCCTTGAGCTGGGCCAGTCAGAATTCTTCCCCAGGATTTTAAGTGGATCTGGCAGAGAACAGACCCTTTTTCTCTGTTGTGAGGTTGTGGAGATGTGACCTGGAGCTGGGGACAATGGAGCCAATGCTCACTGAAAGCAAAGGTGGAGATGCATCCAGGTTCACCTCTCTCTTCCCCTAGCTGTTTATATGATCTAATATGATCCTCTTTTTGGCTTAAGCTAAGTCAGCTTTTTGTCTCTTGAAACCAAGGGAGTCCAGATAAATACAGAAACAACTTTGGAGGGAATTCCCTGGCATCCCAGTGGTTAGGGCTCTGTGCTTCCACTGCAGGAGGCATGGGTTTGATCCCTGGTGGGGAACTAAGATCCCACATGCCATGCAGCCAAAAACAAAAAGCAAAAACAAAAAACACCAACTTTGGAGAGTTTACATTCATTTATAAGTTCTCTGATAAGGGTCTCTAATTTTGGAAGCAATTATGTTATTTATCATTTATAGCTTTTACCTTTTCTGTGTGTGCTTTATTTCAATTTGAAAAGCCAATTTAGAAATATCACAAGATTCCTATTCACATAAATTAAGATGCAGTACATAAATGCACATAAGTTTTAGATGGTATTTTGTGGCTTTCTTTAACAGCAGTATGTTGTATTATTATTTATTCAATGTCTTCCATAGAGTAACAGAATGATTCAATGTAATTTTGTCAGGTATAGCCTTTAAATGTATTTAAATGGGTGCAGTTGAATTTCAATCTGGCTTTCCCTCATGGAAATATAATCGTTGAAGGAATTCCCCATGACACAGCACGGTGACTTGAGAGGTAATTTAGAAGAAGAGTTTTTATATTACACTAATGAGTTGAAAGAGAAAAATGTCAGACTTTCTGGATTCAAATGATACAAGCCCCAGACATCCTAGGAGAGGCTAAGATTTGAGAGCCTGTCATGTTGATTTTGAAAGCTAAAGCAGTAATATAGTTTCTACCTAGACAGATATTTGATGATTTCACTCATCTCAAATAGCAAGTATATTAATTATTATTATTAACTGTTTTATTACAGTATAATTTCATACCATAAAATTCACCTGTTTTTAGAGTAGAAATAAATGATTTTTAGTAAATTTACATAGTTGTGCAACCATCACCACATTCCATCTTTAGAACATTCCTATCAGCCTAAAAGGATCTCTGTGCTCATTTGCAGGCACTCCCTGTTCTCAACCCCCAGCTTCAAACAACTGCTAATTTATTTTGTGTCTCTATAAATGTACCTTTTCTGGACAGTTCGGATAAATGGAATAATACAATGTACACTTTTTTGTGTGTCTGACTTCTTTCACTGACATAACATTTTTGAAATTCACCCATGTTGTAGCATGCATCAGTACTTCATTTCTTTTTATTGTTAAATAGTATAGCATTATATGAATATGCCACATTTTGTTTATCCATTTACAAATTGATAGACCCTTGGATCACTTCTAGTTTTTGTTTTTGACTATGAATAATACTGCTCTGAATATTCATCTACAAGTCTTTGTGTAGGTATATGTTTTAAATTCTCTTGGGTAGATTCCTAGGGGTGGAATTGTTTAGTTCTATGGTAAATTTATGTTTAACATTTAAGTACATACTGGCAAACTGTTTTCCCAAGAGGCTGTACCATTTTACCTTCCCGTCAATGTTGTATGAGGGGTCCTGTTTCTCCATATCCTTGCCAACATTTGTTACTGTCTCTCTTTCTGATTATTGCCATTTTAGTGTGTATAGTGGTGTCTCATAGTTTTGACTTGCATTTTCTTCATTTAAAAAAAATTAATTTATGTATTTATTTTTGGCAGCGTAGGGTCTTTGTTGCTGCGCACGGGCTTTCTCTAGTTGCGGTGAGCAGGGGCTACTCTTCGTTGCGGTGCATGGGCTTCTCATTACGGTGGCTTCTCGTTGCGGAGCATGGGCTCTAGGCATGCGGGCTTCAGCACTTGTGGTACGTGGGCTCAGTAGTTGTGGCACACAAGCTTAGTTGCTCCGCAGCATGTGGGATCATCCCGGACCAGGGATGGAACCCGTGTCCTCTGCATGGGCAGGCGGATTCTTAACCACTGCGCCACCAGGGAAGTTCCTTGACTTGCATTTTCTTAATGACTAATGATGCTGAGCATGTTTTCTATGTCTATTGGCTGCTTATATATCTTCTTTGGTAAAGTGTCTATTCACATTTTTGGCCCATTTTTCACTTGGGTTATTTCTATTCTTGTTATTACCAGTTATTTTTAATGGATCTCTGATTTTGAACATATTTGATATCCTCATGGACACAGTTGGTGGGAAATGTGGCAAATGTCCAGATTTCTGTATGTGCGCTGTAATGTCTATGTAACTGAACTGGGGGGGGGGGCATTTGAAGTTTTTTTGTTTGTTTTTGTTACAGAAGAAAAGAGGCACTGGTGACAAGTGGTGGAATTTTGTAGAAATTTGTAGGAATTTCACAGAGCGTGTAGAGACCACTAAGGAATGCTGAAAAGGCTGCATGTGCAGCATGCATCATAGTGGTCAAGCAGAGCAGGCGCCCTTGTTATTGTCCACAGGAAAGCAATCCTGGAGAGATACCAGTACACTTCCCCAACTGCCTGAACCCACAGACACTGATTAGTGAATACACACTAGTTTTACCTTAGTTTGAAATGCACCTGGATTTTATTTGGTTTATAATTTGGTGATTCATAAAGAGACTTATTGAGCAATATTTGAATTATTTATCACTGTTAAATGACGATTGTGAAATGATTTACTAATGTAGAGAATCTAGACAATTGATATAGTATGTTTTTGTTATGTTAGGTTCATTTACATCACTGGTTATGGATCGGAAATACTCATTCTACTTCCTTGGATCGCTTCTCCTACAGTTTTTTTCATTCTTGGTTGTCCTCTGCCATGTGTTACTAAGTTACTTTTAATAATACACCCAGCTCTCTGGAGGTGAGCTATAGAAACTTAAAAAGCTGTAGATTTTTAGTTCTGGAAAGATCATTAATGATAATCTTTTTCAAGGTTCAGATTCTGTTAGGTAGAGCAGTGTAACCTCTGGAGATTTTGATACCTTGGGTCTGGGGTGGGGGTCTGGAATTTGTTTTTGTAAGAACTTAAGGTGAGTCTTAGGATCAGGCAGGTTTGGGAAGCATTGATGTGGTAGAAAGAGCAGGACTTTGGATTCAGATGGACCTGGGTTCTAGTTACATCTCATTTGATTGCCAGCTGTGTGTTTTGGGGACACATAAATCACCTCTGTAAGTTTTAGTTTCCTTACTTCATACGATTATTGAGAGAGTTAAAATAAATAGCATATATAAAGAACGGGGCACATAATAAATATGCAACAAAAATGATCTATTGTAATTATATTCCATTTAACAACAATAATCAGGCAAATATTTGAACACTTATGGGCAATGATGAAGAAGATTCATTTTTTGCCCTCAAGAACTTTGCCAATTAGTAGTGCGGTGGGGATGAGGTTTTTATAGCGAAAGCAAAATGTTGTATCATCAAATAAGTTCAGAGCCATTTTTTTTGTGTGTGTGTGTGCGCAGCAATGCCATATTATTAGTGAAAGATTAAAAATAATTTCAATTCAATATTAGAGAAATGGCTTCATAAATTCAGGCACATCTATACAAGGTAAAAATACATGGTCACTGTAAATTATCTATTTGTAGTCTTTATTTATCCCACTTCATGCAGATATTCACAAGTTTTGCTGAAGAAATGTTCACGTGTTTCCTGCCCTGTATCTGCTAGAGATGGTACATACAGTACAGTACACATGCACTGTCTCACCTTTCTAAAGTTTAATAAGCTCTGAGTTCTAAAATGCACGTGGACCCAAGGGTTTCATACTGAGGAATTAAGGATTTCAGACTGAGGAATTATGGACCTATCATTTTCTTGAAGCTTCATAAAGTTTTCTGTAAACACTGCAGCCTGAGTCAGTAGTACTTAGCAGGACTGGAGGGAGGGATCGGCGCCCATGCCGGGTGTAAAGTGAGCCGGAAAGCCGCAGCCAGCTCTTCTCGAACTACCCCTTTATGTAGGCAGCTGTTGGGCCTGGGATCTGGCTCAGGAGGGCTGCTCTCTCCTGAGAATGCTCCAGCATCTCCAGGGCCAGCCTCAAGTCCTCGACGAGATGGAGCACCGGGAAGGGGTTCATGTAGGAAGCCGCGGAAGCCAGGGCAGGCTCACAGGTACCATCGCTAATATCCACCCCTGTGTTAGTGCCTGCAATGATCCCGTCCATCTGCTCCAGGGCAGCTTCCAGCACGTGACTCGCATCAGAAGCTATGAGTCTTTTTCCCTGCTTAGTCTCCTCCTTCTCCTACTGGGTGCGGGGATCCTCTCCCGGCAGGTCAGGTGTGCGGGCCTGTCCCGTGTCCCTCCCACCTCCGAACATGAAAGCCGAGAACCGAGCTCTAGGCCACCGACCCACGGACCAACTCAGAGCCATTTTTGAAGAAGGGAAATGAAATGGGCAGACATTGCTAGAACAGGAGTGTGGGGCGACTGTATGGGGTGGAGTAGGGGTGGAACTAGGAACAATAACGACTACAGGCATAAAGCATCTTTCAGAAAACACTGAAGAGTCCCATTGGTCTCTTTCAAATGGCAAAGAGAGTAGCGCAAGGAGATAATGATAGAAAGATAGGTTGGTGATGGGCATTAAGAGAAGATTCAAGGAGTTTTTGACTTTTGTTTCCACTAAAGATTTTGAACAGGAGAGTGATAGTAAGAATATATTTTAATCCTCTAAAAAATGTACTTTAGAAGATTAAACTGGTAATAGCTGTGAGGGTAAGAACTGATACAGGGCGAAAAATTAGGAGGGGTTTTCAATAATAATAGTAATTCAATCGTAATTAAGGGTTTGATAACAGTGGGGATCTACATCTCAGAACGAAATGCAGATGCCTAAAAAACAGCTGAAAGATGCTGTCTGTATTCCTGCAGCCCAGGTAAATAGAGGAAAAATGGTCCATATTAAAGATTTTCCATATTAAATAATTTTAAAGTCAGGTCCCTTATTTTAGTGGCTCTCAATTGTAGTTGAGAGCCAAGAGGTCGGAGGAAGAAACAGGAGGTCCGTCCCAAGCGAGAGGGTCGGGAAGCAGGCACCCCAGCGCGAGGGGGCGTGTGCAGGGGCGGGGACACAGGCAGAGGTGCGCGGCAGCCCCGGGGTATCGCGAGAGTTGGGAGGGCCGAGCAATCGCAGCAGCCAATTCCCCCACCCTCCCAGGAGGAGCCGCCGGCCCTGGACTCTCCAAATTCTGAGCTCTCATCATGGCGGCGGCGGCGGCGGCGGCCGTCGGGGGTCCGCAGCCACCCCAAGCCGAGATGCCCGCGCCCGGGCTGGCCCTCGACAAGGCGGCCACCGCCGCGCACCTGAAGGCGGCCCTCAGCCGGCCGGACAACCGCGCAGGTGCCGAAGAGCTGCAGGCGCTGCTGGAGCGGGTGCTGAGCGCCGAGCGGCCGCTGGCTGCGGCTGCAGACGGCGAGGAGGCGGCGGCGGCCGGCGGCGGGGGCGGTCCGGGGGCGGCCGAGGAGGAGGCCCTGGAGTGGTGTAAGTGCCTTCTGGCGGGCGGCGGAGGCTACGACGAGTTCTGCGCGGCGGTGCGGGCCTACGACCCCGCGGCGCTCTGCGGCCTGGTCTGGACAGCCAACTTCGTGGCCTACCGCTGCCGGACGTGCGGCATCTCTCCCTGCATGTCGCTGTGCGCCGAGTGCTTCCACCAGGGTGACCACACCGGACACGACTTCAACATGTTCCGCAGCCAGGCCGGCGGTGCCTGCGACTGCGGGGACAGCAACGTGATGCGGGAGAGTGGGTGAGTGGAGCTGTCCTCCGGGGCGGGGGGCACCGCGGGAGGCCCAGGCCGAGGTCTGGGGAGGCCTTGGGGAGGGGAGCTTGGAGCCGACCCAGAGCTGTCAAGGGAAAGGAGTGGGGCAGGAGGTTGCAGCCACATGGGGATGGAAGTGACTGAGCTGTCAGCGGTGAAGGGGATGGGGAGGAGGGGGAGAGCGGAGAGCGTATTTAGGGAACAAGGCTGTGAATTTTCGGGGAAGCCAGGGCGAACGAGTGATTGAGAGAAAAGAGCCAGTGCGTGGGGTAGGAGCGGAGAGAAGAGAGGATACTCGGGGAATCTGTTGTCGAGCTGTCAATTGCGTACTTGCTGGGAAAGGCTTTAAAGCTGCCTGTTTCTTGGGAAGAGACTGATGATGTGATTTGGATTGGCTGGGAGAGGGATGATATTGGGGACCGAATTGGGTCGCTGGATGATGCGACTCGGGGAGGTGGTCTTGCAGCTGCAGGGGAGGACAGCTTGTGGAAAGGGACTTCTGAACTGTCAGTGTGTCAGTATGAGGGAAGGAGCTCTTGAGCTGATGGGGGTTGAGGGAGGAGGGAAGGGGAGGGGCCTGTATGAAAAGTGACTGTTGAGCTGTCAGTGGAGTATTTGGTGTGCTGGAATGACATCTAGAATTGAGCTACCGAGCGAGCAGTCAATTATAGAATACCTTCCATACCAGCACAAACAAAACACTGAGCGAATTACGAATCATGTGTTAGGTCTTCTCCAGTTAAAAGGGCACTTTATGCACTGACTAATATGTGAATCTCTATCTAAAAGGAAACACTCAAATGCTTTTTCGATAGGGATGATGTACCAGGGTGTTGGGATTTAGGACAAAAGACATTTCAGAGATTGCAGTGAGTTAAAGAGTTGATGCATGTTGTGTCTTGGCTTGGGACATGATGTCAGTGTCTGGGGAAGTCCCGGGGAAATAAAAACTTAGTCAAAGAGAGGAGATTTTGGCTGGTCAGTAGCCGAAAGAATGTTAGCAAATCCAGTTATTCAAGTTTTTCAGTTTTCAGATCTTATAATTAATGATAGAGTCTAATCCCGTTAGAAATGGTCACTATTTTCTTTGGAGTACTTGTAGGTTACTGTTATTCCAGAATATTTGTATCGACTAGGTACAAGCAAGGCTCCTAGGATATTAAAAATGAACAAGACATTGACCTGCCCCTTAAGCCGCTTACACTAGAGTAGAAAATGATAAATTCCTTAAATAGTCTGGGAGTCAGAGAAGGCTCTGTGCAGAGGGAGTAAGAAAAAAGCTTCAGAAAGGAGCTGTTTTGAGCTTGTTAATGATAATAATACTTATAATACTGCTATTGCTAGTAACAACAATAGTAATAATTGCAGCTGACATTTGCCAGCTTAAAGTGTATACCTGACACTTAAAAATACTGTAAAAATTGACAATTGAATAGGTAAGATATTTATGTAGCTAAAAAAGCAAAAAAATAAAAAGATACACAGTTTGAAGTTTCCCTCCCATCCTGTCTCCCATCTGCCCAGTTTCTTCACACTGTTACTAGTTCCTCTTAGTGCAAAAAGAAACAAGGATGAATATGTATTTTGATATTTCAGCCTCTTTTTATGCAAAAGGTAACCTATCATGTGCACTGTTGTATACATCTTGAATTTTTCACTTATTTGAGATCTTTCCATGTCAGTAAATCAGTGTACTCACTCTATTAAAAAAAACAATCTGCTGCATAGTGTTTCATGTCATAAATTTGCCATTCTTTATTTAGTCATCACTTTTGATGGACATTTTGGTTTCAGTATGAAATAAAAAACTGATATACCTCTCTTTGCGTACCTGTGCAAGAATATCAGTAGGATAAATTCTCAAAGTGGGATTTCCAGATTGCCCCCCAAAAGGCTTAGGAGTAAGCAGAACATGTGACTCTCTTTCACACCAGCCTCAACAACAGAGTGCTATTAAAATTTTGGAGTTTTATTCATCTATTTGGAAAATAGTGGTCAAATATTAAAATCTGCTTTACATTAACTCACTTAATCAGTAACTCTGAGATTGTTACTGTTATTATCCCCATTGTACAGAAGAGGAATGTGGGGCACAGAGTTTTAAGAAACTTGCTCAGGATTACACAGGTAGCTGGCTAGGCATGCTGGCTCCAGAGCCTGACAGTTCAGTACTTCTCTCTATTGCCTCTACAAGTACCATTCCTTTTTTTTTTTTTTTTTAATTAATTAGTTTATTTTTTGGCTGTGTTGGGTCTTCGTTGCTGCGCACGGGCTTTCTCTAGTTGCAGCGAGCGGGGGCTACTCTTGGTTGCAGTGTGCGGGCTTCTCATTGCAGTGGCTTCTCGTTGCGGAGCATGGGCTCTAGGCACGCGGACTTCAATAGTTGTGGCACACGGGCTCAGTAGTTGTGGCTCGTGGGCTCTAGAGCACAGACTCAGTAGTTGTGGCGCATGGGCTTAGTTGCTCCGCGGCATGTGGGATCTTCCCGGACCAGGGCTTGAACCCGTGTCCCCTGCATTGGCAGGCAGATTCTTAACCACTGTGCCACCAGGGAATTCAGTTATTTTTGATTAGTAGTACTGATATAATAAATGTGGCCTATTAACAGGTATACGAATCAAAGGAAGAAAACAACTGAGAGTTCATTTGTGGGAAGAGATCACAAAGCCTATAGAAACTGTATTAATAATTGTATGTTGCCACTAATGTAAGTACAGTCATTGTCACAAATGATTAATGGATGGATGAGTTCAAAAAACGTAATGGAGAAAAAAAAGAAAAAAAGTAATGGAAAATCTAAACTAATGTCAGACTGGTTTGGGGTTCTGATGTTACGAACCAGAAATTGGAATTTTAAACATTTAGTTTTCAAATTTTGATGCAGAGGATGACCATTTTCATGTTCTATCATGTATTATTGATTTCTTTTGCCTCCTTATTCTTCCTCACAGATTCTAAACTCCTTAAAAAATAGGAACCTCATCTTGCTATTATTTTTCAAAGGCTCTTGTACTTAGTAGTAAATGTTGAATTAAATTGGATAAAATAGTAGCTGTTATACCTGAAAATTTGCCCTGAGATTACATTGCTTTAGTTATTCAGGGAGTGGCATGAATTATTAAATTTATAGCATCTTTTTTCAGTGTACTTCAGGACTGATTTCTTTTTTAATTTCAAAAGTAATACTTATTGGTTATAACATAAAAGTAGGTGGAAAAGTAAAAAGTAAAGGTTCCTCTTTCCTCCATCCCACACCTCAGTGAGAGATTTCCCTTACTTTTGAGCTTAGTTATACATTTAAAAGCTTTTAGTTATAATTTACTCAGCATTTCTAGATGTTGTGTTGTAGGAAGTTTTTAGGTTATTTGGTGTGTGGCAATGCCAGAAATCAAAGCAGTGAATGTCTGGTTGAACAGTGTTATACTCTTCTGAATCTTGCTTTTTTCCTGTGAACGTACTTATTGGATTCTGTCTCTTATTAGTATACATAGAACCATTTTATTTTCTTTTTTAAAGTTAAATTGTATTCTATTGCATTTTCATATTTTTGTATTTTACTGTAATTTTTTTCAGTCAGTTCCCTACTGATAGACATGTAAATTGTTTCCAGTCTTGGGCTTAATATAAGCTTTATTGTAGTCAGTATTCTTGTATACACTTCTTTGTGTATGTGTGAGTATATGTGTGAGGATAAATTATCAGAAGTTATATTATATCTGGTTAATGGAAATGTGCATTTTAAATTTTGATAGAGCCCTCCAAAGAGATTAATTTACACTCCTACCAACAGTATTTGAATGAGCATGTTTCCACACATCTTGGCCAATGTATATGGTGTTACCAGTTTTTCTGATCTTTGTTAACCTGATAAGTGAAAAGTGATATCTTTTTTATCTATTTTGAAGCAAATCTCAGGTATCTTATAATTCAGTTTATAAATGTTTAAGTATGTATCTCAGTAAAAAGATACGAACCCTGAAAAATAAAACTGAACCCAAATGTCCACTGACAGATGAATGGATAAACAAAATGTGGCATATTCATAAGATGGAATATTATTCAGCCTTTACAAGAAATGAAATTCAGACACATGCTACAAAATGGATGAACCTTAAAAACCTTATGCTAAGTGAAATAAGCCTGACACAATAAGACAAATGTTGTATGATTCTGTTTATATGAAGTACCTGCAATAGTCTCATTCACAGAGACAGAAAGTAGAATGGTGGTTGTCCGGGGCTGGGGGCAAGGGGGAATGGAGAGTTATTGTTTAATGGGTAGAGTTTCAGTTTGGGAAGATAAAACTGTTCTTGAGTTGGATGGTGGTGATGGTTGCACAACAATGTGAATGTTCTTAATACCACTTAAAAATGGTTAAATAATAAATTTTATGTTATGTGTATTTTATCACAAAAGAATTACAGTACTGTTACCACAATTATAGTACCTAAAATATTCACAGTGATTTTTTAATATCTTCAAATAGCAAGTGAGTATTCAGATTTTCCCACTTGTTTCATAAATGATTTCTTAGGGTTAATTTAGGAGTAGGATGCAAACAATGTCCTAATGTTGTATTTGGTTTTTATTTCTCTTAAGAATCTTAATTTATAGTCTCCCCCTCCCCCTTCTTTTTTCCTTCTTTGCAATTTATTAGTTAAAGAAACCGACATTCTGGGTTTTACTGATTACATCTCTGTGATATGTAACTTGTTCCTCTGCCCATTATTTCTTGTACACTAGTAGTTGGATCTAGAGTCTTGATCAAATTTTAGGTTCCCTTTTTTTGGGGAGGGGGCAAGAAAACTTTATCATGGTGTTTTATACTTCCTGTTGAATAATAGCTGGAGCCACAGAACGTCTCCTTGTCTTTTCTTTAGTAAATGTTAGGTTGATCAGTGGGTTCATGTTTGTCAGCCCAATCCTTTGTCATGGAGTTCCCTATCATGTTAAAGATTTTTGCAGCTATCGACTGTCATTGTCTAGATCTATTATTTTATTAGGGGCTGCAAAATGGTGATATTCTAATTGTATTATCTTTTCATGTATTAGTGAGTTCTTTGTAGAATATTCTTTTTAATTAATTAATTAATTTGGCTGAGTCTGGTCTCAGCTGCGGCACGTGGGATCCTTCGTTGTGGCCCGGGCTCTTTGTTGACGTGCGGGCTTCTCTCTAGTTGTGGCATGTGGATTTTCTCTCTCTAGTTGTGGCGCACGGGCTCCAGGGCCCATGGGCTCTGTAGTTTGTGGCATGCGGGCACTCCTGTTGCAGTGCGTGAGCTCAGTAGTTGTGGTGTGCGGGCCTAGTTCCCGGACCAGGGATCGAACCCATGTCCCCCACATTGGAAGGCAGATTCTTTACCACTGGACCACCAGGGAAGTCCCTAGAGTACCCTATTCTTAAAGTTTCAAGGATCAGCTATACTTTATCTATTTCTCTAGACATGTTTTACAGAGATTTTCTACTACAGAGGGGTGTACTGTGGCCAAGCAAATTTGGGAAACACTTCATGTCGTATCTTCTTGACTATCTGCAATGTGTAACATCTTAAAGAAATCCTATAGTAAAGAAATCTGTAACTTTGAATAATCTAAGTTTCATTGGTTAAATCTAGGAAGCTGTTATTTTGAGTCACACCAGTTTGGGAACTTTTGGCCACTTGAATACCCTCCCATTACCTTAATGTCAGCATGTCTAAAATTGAATCAATTATATTGCTCTCCAAAATACTTCCATGTAGATTTTCCTTTTTTATTTTCCTGTTTATTTATTTATTTATTATTTTATTTTAGTTTTTTTTGCCGTGCTGTGAGGCTTGTGGGATCTTAGTTCCCTGACAAGGGATTGAACCTGGGCCTTTGGCCATGAAAGCACAGTCCTAACCATTGGACTGCTGGAGAATTCCCTTTGTTTCTTTTTAAATTAGTATCATTTTCCCCCCAGTCAGAAATCCCAGCTACTAGTGGCTTAAACCTTGAAGGGATTTACTGTTTTGCATCTCAGGACTAGTTCAGCAGCTTATTAGTGTTATTGGGGACCCAGGCTTTTTATAAACTTTTGTTCCATCACTTAGTTTGTTTACATTTGGTCTTTGTTGTCTCATGTCTGGGGAAAAACAGAGGAATGGATTTTGGGTAGATATCTAATAGTGTCTCCTTGTGTCATTATTGATGCTTCCCTTTCCCTCTCCTTGCATGCTTGGTACCAAGACCTGTTCTTTTGTTTTCTCTTAGATTTGTTCTTTTCATTCTCTGCTGTTACCTTAGGTCAAGCCTTCATCACATCATAACCTATTCCAGGATAATTTACTGTTTTCCTGCCTGTAATAATCTCACAGTTCGGTCTAACCTTCACTCATATAAAATTATGCTTTACATATGTGACTACTTTGCTTAAAATAGCTTCCTGGTGGTCCAGTGGGTAAGACTCTGTGCTCCCAATGCAGGGGGCCCGGGTTAGATCCCTGGTCAGGGAACTGGATCCCGCAAGCATGCCACAACTAAGAAGCCCCCATGCTGCAACTAAAAAGATCCTGCATGCTGCAACTAACAGTCCGCGGGCTGCAACTGAGACCTGGCGCAGCCAAAAAAAAAAGGCTTCCCATTTTTTATAAGCTAAAGTCTGGCGCCCTTAGCCTGGCGTCAGTGTTTTCCACAACGTGGCCTCTACCTATGTTGCCAACCTTATCATCTCCTTTGCAGTGGCATCCTCTCGTTATTTTTTTTTAGCTCACTGTATATATTCCTGTCCTCAAAGTCTCATGTTGCAAAGTCCAGTGGTGAGTTTTATCTTCACTGTGAAGCTCATGTGTAGGGACAACACTTCTATAGATTTGATTTTCTGAATTAACAGTTTTTTTTCATTTCTAGTTTATATCGCTACAAGTAACAAACTTTCAATAAAGATTTGATGATGAAGACCTGTGCCATATTTATCTCTTTTATTTATATTCTCTTTGCACATATTCAGAGTTTTAGTATGTTATCTATGTGTTTACATGGATTACTTGTGAAATTTTCTTTCCTATGAATCTGGAATTTTTCTCTACAGCAGTATCCATCTAACTCAAGTCACAAATTCAGACAAAGGAGCACAATACTCCTGTTCTGAGAGCTTGGAGGAAGAGGAGTTAAAGACATCTGTGTTCTCTTTTCTGTGTTCATTGTACTTTTTGTCATTGCTAATTTACTAGAAATAAGGTAGACAGATTCTACTTAGTGGAGAAGATTCTCCTTGAGCTGGAAGTGTAATTTCTAGTCATCTTCATAGTTATGAGGTTTAACTACAACAGAGCAATTTAGAAGTGTTGTTAAATAGTAATTTTTTTCTAATCATTTTTATTTCATATTAAATTCTTTAAAACTATTTTCAACTATGAAACATTTTCAATATACATAAAAGTATAAAAATAATATAACAAATACCTTTGTACTCACCACTGAGATTAATAGAGGTCAACCTTTCGTCATATTTTCCTTAGAGCTTTTTTCAATCAGAAAAATAAAGATCATCCTCTTCTCCCTTCCTTCCTCTTTTCCTCCCTAGGGGTTACCATTCTCCTGAAATTCCTGTGTCATATCCATGCATGTTTTACTTTTTTTTATTTTTATTTTTTGCGGAACGCGGGCCTCTCACTGTTGTGGCCGCTCCTGTTGCGGAGCACAGGCTCCGATGCGCAGGCTCAGCGGCCATGGCTCACGGGCCCAGCCGCTTTGTGGCATGTGGGATCCTCCCGGACCGGGGCACGAACTCGCATCCCCTGCATTGGCAGGCGGATTCTTAACCACTCCGCCACCAGGGAAGTCCTATTTGTCTTTTTAAAGCAATCCTCTTTACCTTGGTTTAAAAAAATGCTTATAAATTTTCGTCTGAAAGGTTTAACATTTTGTATTTCATCTTTAGGTCTTTAGCCCATTTGGAATTTATTTTTACATATAATGTGAGATCGAGATCTAATTTTATCTTTTTCAATATGAGGATCCAGTTATTCTAGCACTGTTTATTTATTAAAAAAATTTTTTTTAATTAAAAAAATTTTTTTTACAGTAGGTCCTTCTCGGTTATCTATTTTAAATATAGCAGTGTGTACATTTTAATCCTAAACTCTCAGTCTGGCCCTCCCCCCCAGCCTTTCCCCTTGGTAACCATAAGTTCATTCTCCAAGTCTGTGAGTCTGTTTCTGTTTTGTTAATAAGTTCATCTGTACCATGTTTTTTTTTTTTTTAGATTCTGTATATAAGTGATATCACATGATATTTGTCTTTCTCTGTCTGACTTACTTAACTTAGTATGATAATCTCCAGGTCCATCCATGTTGCTGCTAATGGAATTATTTCATTATTTCATTATTTTTAATGGCTGAGTAATATTCCATTTGTATATATGTACCACATCTTCTTTATCCATTCATCTGTCAGTGGATGTTTAGGTTGCTTCTATGTCTTGGGTACTGTAAACATCTAGCACCATCTATTAAACAGCCATTTTTTTCTTCATTGATTTTTGTGCCACCTCTGTCACGTATCAGTTTCCTGTATATGTCCTAAGCTCTCTGTTGTACTGATATGTCTCTTGCAACAATATCATACTACTTTAATTATTATAACATTAGAATATATCTCAATATGGCAGGATTTCCCTTATAATTCTTCAAAAGAATCTTGGCTATACTTGGTCCCTAGCTTTTTCATTTGAATTTCAGGGTCAGCTTGTCAAGTTCTGTGGAAAATTCTGTTAGTTATTTTTTGGAATCATGCTAAATTTGAGGACATTGCAGAAGGAGTCTCTACAAGGATATTCATTATAATACTATTTGAAAATATAGAAATAGGAAAAATATAGAAATAGGAAAAATATAGAAATAATGAGAAAATATAGAAAATATAGAAACAAACTGTTGTTTAATCATGCAGTGGAATTCTTTTCAGTAGAATACACGTTGTCATCTTTGTAGTATTAAATCTTCCTAACCGTGAGAGTAGTGTAAATTGTTTTTTCTATCAACAAAGTAATTTCCTCCATAAATTGTGTATCTTTTGTTAAATTTGTTCCCTGATACCTTCTTTTTGTTTCTACTATAAATATCATTAAAAAAATTACTTTTTCTAATTCCTTGTTTATTGCTTTTTCTCAATATTTTATATTATAAAAATTTTCAAATGCTTTTTTTAATATTGATCAAGCAATATTTTGAAGTCTCTTCTAATAGCTAATCTGTACATTTTCTTATTAATGAGTTTTATTGTAGGTCTGGAATTTACATATATCTAATTTAACATTCTGAACAAGCCTTAGGGGTTGATATTATCATCTACATAAGTAAAATATAGTCTCAGGGAGGCAACATGACCAAAGTCACACAGCTGTTATTCACACCGATTTCTGTGCATATTCCAAATCTTGTGTTCTTAGCCTCTGTGGCCTCTGTTGATACTGCCTACTAGTGAAAGCTGAAGAAAACTTTACAAAGAACTTGAATTTGATCTGGAAGGAGATTGGGAGTTAAAGGAGGACATTATGGATAGAAGGAACAGAAAACATAAAGCTTCACAGGCTTGGAAGAACATGATGTAATCAGGTACTAGAGTAGTTTTCAGCCTCACTCTCAAATAATATTTTAACTGGGTTAAGAATTTTAGTTGAAATTTGTTTTCCCTTACACTTTGAAGGTACTTTTCTGTTGTCTTCCGGTCTCTGTTGTTGAGAAGTTATATTCCATCTAATTGTTCTTTTGTAAGTAATCTGCCTTTGTTAATTACTTTTAAGGTTTACTTTTTGGTGATCTGTACTTTCAGTTTGATGTGTCTAGGTGTGGCTTCATTGTTGAGCTGATTCTAGATGAGGATTTGTGTCTCTCATCAGTTCTGAAAATTCTCAGCCATTGTCTCTTTGAATTTCAACTCTCTCCCATTCTTTATGTTCTGTTTTGGATACTATGCTACTATAACATATTTGTTGGATCTTCTCATTCTGTTTTCTAAATAGAGCTCACTTATTTTCTATCCATTTATCTTTTTTTTTTCCCCCTGAATTGGGGGTGATTTCCTCAGATCTGTCTTCTAGGTAATTCCTTCTTCAGTTCTGTCTAATCTGCTGTCCAGTTTGTCTATTAAGTTTTTAATTTGCATTTCTAGAAAAAATCTTTAAGGAAAATTTTACAAGAAATTTGAATTTTACCTGGAAGGAGATTGGGAGCTGTTTTCTAAACCATCACAGACATCATTGGCCCAGTGCCAGTTTTAAAAATTAATTTTTAGTTTGGGGAGTTCCAGTGCCACATGAGTAATGTAAATTTGAACCCCAAACTTGCATGAAGCCTAGATTTGGGGTTTTGATTTCTTAAGGGAATTTTAAGCCTTGCCCATTGCTCAGGTAGAGATAATCCTGCTTGTAGGTGATTTTATTGGGAGATATGGGGACAATTTAATGGAATATATTCTTTTTTTAAAGCTTAAAAAAATACATTTATTTATTTATTTGTTTTTGGCTGCATTGGGTCTTCGTTGCTGCACATGGGCTTTCTCTAGTTGCAGTAAGCGGGGGCTACTGTTCATTGCGGTGCATGGGCTTCTCGTTGCAGTGGCTTCTTTTGTTGTGGAGCACAGGCTCTAGGCACACGGGTTTCAGTAGTTGTGGCATGTGGGCTCAGTAGTTGTGGCTCCTGGGCTCTAGAGTGCAGGCTCAGTAGTTGTGGCACATGGGCTTAGTTGCTCCGTGGCATGAGGAGTTTTCCTGGACCAGGGCTCGAACCCATGTTCCCTGCACCGGCAGGCGGATTCTTAACCACTGCACCACCAGGGAAGTCCTGGAATATATTCTTTAAAGAATCTCAGGAAATCTAACCTGTAATAGTGGAAAGAATTTCCTAGAATGCTGGTTGGCAAGAATATTATAGTTCTGATTTATTCACAGTGATATTTTCATCACAGGACTCCAGGTAGCTTATCAGTCATCTCTAGAGAACACTCAGTTTTTGACCAGGGACCTTTGAAGTTGGTCTTGCTAATTTTCAGTTTAGAATTTGTGAGAACATAACTGTCTATGAGGCCATGTTTTGGTCTCACTTCCCAACATTTGTTATCTTTTAGTCCTTGGGTAAATCACTTAATTTTCCTAGGCTGTAGTTTTTCTCACATGTAAAATGGGGACAGTATTTGACCTGCCTACTTCAATTTTTCTTTTAACTAAATGAGACTAGAAACATAAATAGAATGGTATTATTCCAATTTTATGTAATTGATTGCCCAGGACTATGAAACATTGGCATGCTATATTAATATTCCATTATACTGGTGATAGAACTGTTAAAAAGCAAAGGCTTTTATCAAAGCAATGGATTGGAATGCTTGACCAAGGCAATTGCATATGATTTTGAAGGCATTTTTTGGAATAGCTTGATTGAGGCATAATTGATTTATAATAAGTTGCACACATTTAAAGTACATTAAGTTTCTATATATATATATACACATATATATGTATGTACACACACACACACACACACACACACACACACACTTGTAAAACTATCACCACAATCAAGATAGTAAACATAGCAACCACCTGCAAGGTAATCCCTACCTTCTGCCTTTTTTCTGTGCCTCTTCCCCCAGCAACCACTGATCTATATTCTGTTGCTGTAGATTAATTTGTATTTCTAGAGCTTTATGTAAGTGGAATGTGTGTCTGTGTGTGTGTGTGTGTGTGTGTATGTGCATATATTTATATTTTGTGATGCTAACACCACATTTATAAATGTAAAAAAATAGTTCACCAAATAACACTCTCTTATGGTGGCTTTTTTTTTTTTTTAAATGTTTCCCAAAACCTAAATCAGGGCACCATTTTTAGATAGTCATCAGGAAAATAACAGTGCATAGGAATTCTAGCCTTTCTCAGTGAGAACTTCAGCATCTTGTTTTTACCTTCTAACCCTGAATTATTCAAAAATTAATGCATTATTGCTTCAATTCTAGGAGGAAAACACCTTTTCCCATTTCCATTTTTCTTACTTTGTTTTCATGTTTATCAGAGCACCCAAAACATTTTATTACTGATAATTCAACTTCTTAGAAATCATCCTCAAAGGCAGGACAAATTAAGTCAGTCTGGTGTGGATATATGTACACACACATATATTTGATCCGGTGTCCTTCACTCAGTGTAACTATTTTAGATTCATTCATGTTGTTTTGTGTCAGTAGTTCATTCCTTTATTGCTAAGTAATATTCCACTGTAAGGATATAATACAATTTGTATATCTGTTCATCTGGTGAGGAACATTTGAGTAGCTTCCAGTTTTTGGCTATTACAAATTTAGCTGTTATGAACATTCATATTCAAGTTGAGGTTTGTGTACTGATCTTACCTCTTGCAACCTCACTAAACTTATTTGGTCTAGTAGCTTTTGATGGATTCCATTAGGTTTTCTATGTAGATGAGCATGTTGACTGTGAATAAAGATTGTTTTACTTCTTCCTTTCAAATCTTAGTGCCTTTCCTTTCTCCCTCCCTCCCTCTCTTTCTCTCTCTCTCTGTATTTCTTCCTCCCTCCCTCCTCTCTCTCTTTCTTTCTTTTTCTCTTTCTCTCTCTCCCCCTTCCTTCCTTCCTTCCTTCCTTCCTTCCTTCCTTCCTTCCTTTCTTTCTTCCTTCCTTCCTTTCTTTCTTTCTTTCTTTTTCTTTCTTTCTTTTCTCTCTTTCTTTCTCTCTCTCTCTCTCTCTACTTCCTCCCTCCCTTCCTGATTGCATGGGGCACAACCTCCAGTACAGTGTTGAGCAGAAGTGGTGAATGTGTATATCCTTGTCGTGTTCCTGATGCTAGGGGAAAATAAGTCTTTTATCATTAAGTCTGATATTAGCTGTAGGTTTTTTGTAGATGCTCTTTATCCAATTGAGTAATTTCTATTCCTAGTTTGCTGAGAGGTTTTGTTTTTTTTTCCCCGAATTATCAGCAGTGGGTTGCTGGATTTTGTCAAATGTTTTTTCTGCATCTACTGAGGTAATTGTGTGATTTTTCTTTTTAATCTGTACATATGGTGAATTACATTAAGTAATTTTTTGAGTATTGAACCAGTCTTGCATCCTGGGGTAAACTCTACTTGGTCATGATGTATTACCCTTTTTATATATTGCTGGATTCGAGTTGCTAGTATTTTGATATGAGGATTTTTGTATCTATGTTCAAGAGGGTTATTGAACTATAGTTTTCTTTTTTAATATCTTTGTCTAATTTTGGTATTAGGGTAAAGCTACTTTCCTGAAATGAGTTTGGAAGGGTTCCCACCTCTT
Organism: Stenella coeruleoalba; assembly: GCF_951394435.1. Taxonomy (NCBI): domain Eukaryota; kingdom Metazoa; phylum Chordata; class Mammalia; order Artiodactyla; family Delphinidae; genus Stenella; species Stenella coeruleoalba. Next base: position 66,018,052 of record NC_137151.1, read on the forward strand.
CTGAATTTTTTTAAGATTTTGTGTAGAATATAATATATTTCTCCCTTAAATGTTGGGCAGAGACTGGCAGTGAAGCAATCTAAGTTTGGAGTATTTATTGTTGGAAGGTTTTTAAGTACAATTCAATTCCTTTAATGGTATACTACTTATTCAGGTTATGTTTTTGTGTGAGCTTTGGCAGTTTCAATCTTTCAAGGAATTTGACCATTTGATTTAAGTTGTTGAATTTAGGGGCAAAAGGTTGCTTGTAATATTTTATTGTTCTATCAGTGTCTGTAGAATATATAATGATATCATCTTTTTCATTCCTGTGTCACTTTTGTTGCTCTTTTTAAGCAACCAGCTTTTGATTTTATTGATTTTTCTGTTTCTTTTTTTTTTTCCCATGTGGTTCTCAATTTCAGTGATATGTCCTCTGTATCGCCGGTCCCCAACCTTTTTGGCACTAGGGATAGTTTTGTGGAAGACAGTTTCTCCACGGATGGTATCTATTTTTAAAAATATTTTTTCTTGGGAATTCCCTGGTGCTCCAGTAGTTAGGACTCTGAGCTTCCACTGCAGGGACGTGGGTTCGATCCTGGTCAGGAGACTAAGATGACGCAAACTGTGTGGCGTCGCCAAAAAAACTCAAAAACCAAAACCCCAAAAACAAAGAATGTTTTTCTTTTGAACTATTTGTGTCTTTTTATTTAAAGTCCTTTTCTTGTAGGCAGTTGATCTTGTTGGGCCTATCTTTTTTTATCCAATTTGATAATCTCTGACAGTGGTATTTCAACTACATTTGATATGCTTATTGATATGGTTAGATTTAAGTGTATCATCTTGCTGTTTATTTCCTATTTATCCCATCTACCCTTTGTTTGCTTTTTTCCTCCTTTTTGCCTTCTTTTAAATTATTTTTTATGTTTCCATTTATCTCCTTTGTTTGTTGATTAGCTTGTCATTGTTATTTTATTGATTGCCTTATGGTTTATAGTGTACAGTGTATCTTTAACTTATCACAGTCTACCTTCAGTTATGTTATACTACTTTATGTATAGTATAAGAATCTTTTAATAGTTTGTTTCTGTTTTTCCTCTCCCAGCTTTTATCTTACTGTTGTCATACATTTTATTTTCACATATATCATAAACTCATGAATACATTGTTGTTTTTATTTAAACAATCAATTTCTGGGCTTCCCTGGTGGCACAGTGGTTGAGAGTCCACCTGCCGATGCAGGGGACACAGGTTCGTGCCCTGGTCTGGGAAGATCCCACATGCCGCAGAGCGGCTAGGCCCGTGAGCCATGGCCGCTGAGCCTGCGCGTCCAGAGCCTGTGCTCTGCAACGGGAGAGGCCACAGCAGTGAGAGGCCCGTGTACTGCAAAAAAATAAATAAATTAATTAATTAAAAAAAATCAATTTCTAATAGTGATTTAAATGATAATAAAAAAATCATACTCATCTAGTTACAATTTCCAGTGTTTTGTTCCTTTGTGTAGGTCCATGTTTCCATCTTATGCGTGAATAACTTCCTTTAGTATATCTTATAGTGCAGGTTTGCTAGTGATGGATTCTTTTTTCTTTTTTTTTGGTATGTCTGGAAATGTCTTTATTTTGCTTTTTTTTGCCTTTGTTTTTGAAAGATTCTAAGGATTCTAGTACTTTATGATATACTAGTGTCTTTTTAAAAAAAAATTTTATTTATTTTTGGCTGCATTGGATCTTCGTTGCTGCATGCAGGCTTTCTCTAGTTGCGGCGAGCGGGGGCTACTCTTGATTGCGGTTGCGGTCTTCTCATGGCGGTGGCTTCCTCTTGTTGCAGAGCATGGGCTCGCGGCGCACAGGCTCAGTAGTTGTGGCATGTGGGCTCAGTAGTTGTGACTCGTGGGCTTAGTTGCTCCACAGCATGTGGGATCTTCCCGGACCAGGGCTCCAACCTGTGTCCCCTGCGTTGGCAAGCGGATTCTTAACCACTGCGCCACCAGGGAAGCCCACTAGTGTCTTCTTACTTGCATTGTTTCCAAGGAGAAATCTGCTGTCATCCTTTTTTTTTTTTTGGCTTCTCTGACCTGTCTTCTTCTGTGGCTGCTTTTCACATTTTCTCTTTATCCCTGCGTTTGAGTAGTTTGATTATGATGTCTCAGTGTAGGGTTGTTTTTTTTTGTTCATGTTTTTTGTGCTTGGGCTTGTTGAGCTTCTTGGACTTTGGGTTTATTATTTTAATCAAATTTGGAAAAAATTTTGAACATTATTTTATTTATTTATTTGGCCATGCTGCGCAGCATGCAGGACCTTAGTTCCCCAACCAGGGATCGAAACTGTGCCCCCTGCAGTGGAAATGTGGAGTCTTCACCACTGGACTGCCAGGGAAGTCCCTGAGCATTATTTCTTTATATGTTTTTCTACCTTCCTCTACTTTTGGGGACTCTAGTTACATGCATATTAAGCTGCTTGAAGCATAGCTCACTACTGTTCTTTTCATTTTTGGCAGTCTGCTTTTTTCTTGTCTTTTGTTTTTGCTAGTTTCTCTTTCTATGTCTTTAGGTTCACTAATCTTTTCTTCTTCCCTGTCTAATCTGTTAATCCAATCCATTGTATTTTTTATCTCAGACATTGTAGTTTAATCCCTAGAAGTTCAACTTTTTAATATCTTCCATATCTTTACTTAACTTTTGAACATATGGAATGCCATTATAATAACTTTTAATGTTTATTTCTGCAAATCTAACATCTGTGTTAATTTTGGATCATTTTTGATTGATTGTTCTCCTCATCATAGATTGTTTTTTTCTGCTTCTTTATACTCCAGACATTGGATGCCTGCCATTGTGAATTTTACCTTTTTAGGTGCTTGATATTTTTTCTATTTACGAATATTTTTGAACTTTGTTTTGGCATGTAGTTAATTTTTTGGAAACAGTTTGGTTGTTTCAAGTTTTGCTTTATGGTTTGTTAGGTGGGTCAGGAGAATTGCTCAGTCTAGGGCTAATTATTTCCCATTACCAAGGAAACACCTTCCCCATTACCAAGGAAAGTACGTAATATCTCATGAATTATGAGTTTTTGCAGGCTGGCTGATGGAAATGACTGTTCTAGGTTCTATATGTGAACATGTGCTGTGTTCTAATTTTTCAATTAAAAAAATTTTTTTTTTTTTCCTGACCTTGGGTAGTTTTCTCATATTTATGTGCTGATCTATACTCTGGTGAATACTCAGGGATTCCCTGTATAGATTTCTGGAATTATTTCCCTGTGGAATTCTTTTCTGTCTGGAACTCTGTCCTGTTGACTTTAGTGGCATTGATTTTCCTAGACTCTCAGTTCTGCCTCCTCCCTTAACTCAGGAAGCTTGCCTGGCTCCATTTGGTTCTCCTTCCTCGGGTTGTGGCCTTGAAACCCTCAAGGCAGTAAGATGTGACATTTGAAGGGGCTCATTTCATTTGCTTCCCATCTGTTAGAGATCATTGTCTTTCACTGCCTGACGTTCAGTGTCTGGAAAACCACTATTTATATGTATTTTATCTGCTTTTTTGGTTGTTTTTGGATGAGGGAATAAATCCAGTATTTGTTACTCTATCTTGGGCTGAGGTACAAAAACACTGACATGCAAAATTTTAAAAAGCCTTTATTCTGATAACAGGTTTTATTTAATTAACTCTTATTAATAAAGTATACTTTTGGAGTAAAGAATAGTATCATTATAATGTTTTTTACTTTTGAGTTAAATAGTACTTTGCTTGTAAAAAACTGAGGAAAAAATGATATTACCCATCTTTTTCAGAGAATATGTTTTTAAATGGGATGCTTATCTCTAATTATGCACATATTTGTAGTACAGTATTATATGCGGTATTCTCATAGCTATATTTACCAGTCGCCTAAGTGGACTTTTTTCTGTATATGTGCTCTCAGAAAATCTGTTGGATTTTGCTTTAACTTTGGAAGAGTACCTTTTGCTTTTAGAGAAGAGGGCCCACAACCTGTTAGACGTTTACCCTCATCTGTGTTCACTGCTGGATTTTCCTGAAGACATGTAATGTCAGGTTTCTTCATATTTAAGTTAGGCACTTTGAACTTGTCATTTATAAGGTTGGTCTGACGTTCATAAGTTAGATAGAATTTGCATGGTATATATCTTTCCTTCCCTTTACTTTTAACTTAAATATATCTTTGTATATTTATATTTAAAGTGCATTTCGTTAAGTAGCTTATTGGTGATCATTTCACAATATACACAAATACCTAATCGTTATACTGAACTCCTGAAACTAATATAATGTTATATGTCAATAATATCTCAAAGAAAGTGCATTTCTTGTATAGACGATATATTTGGATTTTGCTTTTTGCAAATCACTCTGATAATCTCTGTCTTTTAATTGGCATGCTTAGACTGTTCACATTTATTTTAATTCTTGATATGGTTTTATTAACATACACCAGCTTTGTTGTTCTCTATTTTTATTAGATTTTTTTTTACCCTTCTCCTCCTCATGATAATTTCTGAGGTAGATATTATTGTCCTCATTTCACGGCGGAGTAATTAATTGGAGTAAGAGTGAGTCTTACTCAATGAATAGTAATTGGCATAGCTGGGATCCAGGTCTTTTGAGTTGGAGTCTGTTGAATAAATCTTGGTTTGAAATGTGAACCACTCTTTTGCTTACTGATTAACCATCTGCGTTAAAACATCTTTTCAGGGACTTCCCTGGTGGCGCAGCGGTTAAGAATCCTCCTGCCAATGCGGGGAATGTGGGTTTGAGCCCTGGTCCAGGAAGATCCCACATGCCGCAGAGCAACTAAGCCTGTGTGCCACAACTACTGAGCCTGTGCTCTAGAGACCGCGTGCCACAACTACTGAAGCCCATGCACCTAGAGCCTGTGCTCCACAACAAGAGAAGCCACCGCAATGAGAGGCCCGTGCACCGCAATGAAGAGTAGCCCCCACTCACTGCAACTAGAGAAATCTGAGTGCAGCAGTGAAGACCCAGTGCAGCCAAAAACAAACAAACAAATAAATAAATAAACACCTTTTCAGAGGTGCTCATATTCCCTATAATTTGCCTTCCATAGTTATTTTTTTCCTGGTAATTAATTATAGTTAGAGGGCAATGTGTTTTAATCTCTTTAGGCCTTAGACTGCCTATTTTTTTAATTTTTAAATTTTTTTATTATTATTTTTTAATATCTATTGGAGTATAATTGCTTTACAATGGTGTGTTAGTTTCTGCTGTATAACAAAGTGAATCAGCTATGCGTATATATATAGCCCCATATCCCCTCCCTCTTGCGTCTCCCTCCCACCCTCCCTATCCCACCCCTCGAGGTGGACACAAAGCAGCGAGCTGATCTCCCTGTGCTATGTGGCTGCTTCCCACTAGCTATCTCTTTTACATTTGGTAGTGTATATATGTCCATGCCACTCTCTCACTTCGTCCCAGCTTACCCTTCCCCCTCCCCGTGTCCTCAAGTCCATTCTCTATGTTTGTGTCTTTATTCGTGTCCTGCCCCTAGGTTCTTCAGAACCAATTTTTTTAGATTCTATACATATGTGTTAGCATATGGTATTTGTTTTTCTCTTTCTGACTTCACTCTGTATGACAGTCTCTGGGTCCATCCACCTCACTACAAATAGCTCAATTCCATTTCTTTTTATGGCTGAGTAATATGACATTGTATATATGTGCCACATTTTCTTTATCCATTCATCTGTCGATGGACACTTAGATTGCTTCCATGTCCTGGCTATTGTAAATAGAGCTGCAATGAACATTGTGATACATGACTCTTTTTGAATTATGGTTTTCTCAGGGTGTATGCCCAGTAGTGGGACTGCTGGGTCGTGTGGTAGTTCTATTTTTAGTTTTCAAAGGAACCGCCATACTGTTCTCCATAGTGGTTTATCAATTTACATTCCCACCAACAGTGCAAGAGGGCTCTCTTTTCTCCACACCCTCTGCAGCATTTATTGTTTGTAGATTTTTTGTTGATGGCCATTCTGACCAGTGTGAGGTGATACCTCATTGTAGTTTTGAGTTGCATTTCTCTAATGATTAGTGATGTTGAGCATTCTTTCATGTGTTTGTTGGCAATCTGTATATCTTCTTGGAAGAAATGACTATTTAGGTCTTCTGCCCATTTTTGGATTAGGTTGTTTGTTTTTTTGATAGTTAGCTGCATGAGCTGCTTGTATATTTTTGAGATTAATCCTTTGTCAGTTGCTTGGTTTGCAAATATTTTCTCCCATTCTGAGGGTTGTCTTTTCGTCTTGTTTATGGTTTCCTTTGCTGTGCAAAAGCTTTTAAGTTTCATTAGGTCCCATTTGTTTATTTTTATTTCCATTTCTCTAGGAGGTGGGTCAAAAAGGGTCTTGCTGTGATTTATGTCATGGAGTGTTCTGCCTATGTTTTCCTCTAAGAGTTTTATAGTGTCTGGTTTTACATTTAGGTCTTTAATCCATTTTGAGTTTATTTTTGTGTATGGTGTTAGGGAGTGTTGTAATTTCATTCTTTTACATGTAGTTGTCCAGTTTTCCCAGCACCACTTATTGAAGAGGCTAGACTGCCTATTTTTTATATTATTATTATTTTTAAAAATATTTATTTATGTATTTATTTGTTTGTTTATTTTGGCTGCACCGGGTCTTAGTTGCGGCACTCGGGATCTTTGTTGTGGCATGTGGGAATTTTTTAGTTGTGGCATGCAGACTCTTATTTGCAGCATGCATGCGGGACCTAGTTCCCCGACCAGGGATCAAACCCAGTTCCCCTGCATTGGGAGTGCAGAGTCTCACCCACTGGACCACCAGGCAAGTCCCCAGGCTGCCTGTTTTTAAATGCACATGTAGTATTTTAATGCTAGAATGTACCCTAGAGATCATTTACTATCAGCCCTTCATTTTGTAGTTGAGATGTATCTTAGACTTTTTAAGCAGTGATTGAGATCACTGTATTTTAAATACTTTCATAATCTAAGAGCACTGGCCTCATTGACTAACAGATCAGTGGATTATGGATTAATTTGATTAATGAATAGGTAGACTTGCATTTTTCTATTCCATGGCTATATATCCTTTGGATTCCTCTAGTATATGGAGTTGGCGAACTACTTCCCAGGAATTGGCTGCTTGTTTTTGTAAAAAAGTTTTTTTGAACACACCGCATTCATTTAGTTACATTGTTTATGGCTGCTTTCACTTCACAAAGGCAGAGTTGAGTACTGACAGAAACTGTATGACTCTCAAAGCCTAAAATATTACTATCTGGCCCTTTAAGAAAAAAATGTTGGCTTCTATAATAGAGTTGTGGATTTTTGTGGATCTAAAAATGCCTACTTTAAACCAACTAATTAAAATTATAAGCAAGCCTGTGAATAACTATTAACTTAAGTAAATAACTTGAGATCTCATCCAAACCAAAATACTATGAAAGAATGTAAATTTTCAACAGATGTGTGTTTGGCTTTAATATTTTCTTTTTTCTTATCATACACTAGTGTAAGCATAACTAAAAATCACTTAGTCACTTGAATTCTGGTTTGAAAGGTGAGAGGGAGGAACTACTTACGGATGCCTGAGAAAATGTTGCTGCCAGAAGCTGAGATAAGGAACCCAGGAGAGGGGAACAGTTTTGGTGAACAGAGATCATAGAGGACTGGAGCTGGGCAAGAGGCAGACAATTTTTGACGACGTTCCATTTTGTCTAGCAAATGACTCACTATCATTGATCAGGGTTTATTGTAAGCTACGAGCAGAGTATTTTTGTCAGGTAGGTTACAAAGATGTGCTGATTCTTAAAATGTAAGTACACTTTTTTCTTTTTTCTCTATAACGGAACTTAGTTTCTTTGAACTCCGCATGAATTTATATGTGTTGTTTGTGTGTATATATATGTGCAGAGGATGAAGTAAGGAAGAAAGAAAAAGAGGAACCTATTAAATAATTCTGGTCAAAAGATCCCCTGAAATATAGTTTATTTTTTAAACAGTAATAGAAAAAAATCCTTTAAGGTAGGTGTTCTTCTTTATCTCTGAGATTATTAACTTAATGTTTTACCATAGTTTTGGTAATTATATTTCTTATCATCTGCTCAGTTATCCATCTTGCAGTTAGGTACTCTAAAAGAAAAGAAGTTTAGGTTTTTATAACACTGAAATTTAACACTGGCAATTAAGGTTAACCCTTCTCATTGAGAAAGAGGGAAGTGATGCCTTGCCTTAGGTTTATTTGGAGTAATACTGAATAGGGGTTTTAACTCAGATTCTGAGTATCTGTATAAGTAAGTCAGTGTTTTTTATGTTATCAAATTTACATACACAGGAAAGTATGTATAAAATGTATGTATACAGTATAAAGAATTTTAGTAGAAGGAACACTCATGTACCACTATCTACATTAAGAAATAGATTATTGATAGATATTTTATATTACCTTATTTCTAATAGAAAATGAATTCAAGTTAATCTGAAACTTCAAGGTGATGAAAGTGTTTTGTTTTTTTTTTTTTTCTTAAGACCAAAAAGAGCTCTAGAGAGTATTAAGGGATTAAACACTGAGATTAGGAAGAGGTTAGAAAGGGTTAGCCTTAATGCTGGTATTAAAATACTATATATAATAGATTCTTAAAGCAAGAGAATTTCTCATTGTCATTTAATTAGAAGGGCCATGCAACCTAGATTTTCCTCTCTAGCTTTATTGAGGTATAATTGACAAAGTTATATACATTTAAAGTATATAACATGATGATTGTTATATACATGTAACATGATGTATATGTTACAAAATGATTACCACAGTAAGGTTTAGTTAACACATTCATCACCTCATATGGTTACCTTTTTTTCGTGGTAAGAACTAAGATCTACTTTCTTAGCAAATTTCAAGTATTATAATACAGTATTGTTAACTGTAGTCACCATGCTGTACATTAGATCGCCAGAGATTATTTACCTTACAACTGGAAGTTTGTACACTGTGATCAACAATCCATTTCCCCCATCCCAAGCCCCTGACAACCACCATTCTACTCTCTGTTTCTCTGAGTTCAACTTATTTTAGATTGCACTTACAAGTGAGATCATACAATATTTGTCTTTCTCTGACTTATTTCACTTAGCATAATGCCCCTTAAGTTCATCGATATTGTCACAAATGGCAGGATTTCCCTCTTTTATGGCAGAATGATTTTTTCCATTGTATGTGTATCACATTTTCTTTATCCATCATCTTTTAGCTGACACTGAGTTGTTTCCTTGTCTTTGCTGTTGTGACAGTGCTACAGTGGACATGGGGATAGTGATTAAATTTCCTTCAAATAGATTGAAAAGTGAGGATTGCTGGATCATATGCTAGTTCTATTTTTAATTTTTTGAGGAACCTCATACTGTTTTCCGTAACGCTGTACCAATTTACATTCCCACTAACAGTGAACAAGAGTCCTCCCTTCTCCACATCTTCTTCAATACTAGTTCTTTCATGTCTTTTTGAATAAAAGCCATTCTACCAGATGTGAGGTGATGCCTCATTGTCATTTTTTTCTTTTTTCTTTTTTTAACATCTTTATTGGAGTATAATTGCTTTACAATGGTGTGTTAGTTTCTGCTGTATAACAAAGCGAATCAGCTGTACATATACATATATCCCCATATCTCCTCCCTCTTGAGTCTCCCTCCCACCCTCCCTATCCCACCCCTCTAGGTGGTCACAAAGCACCGAGCTGATCTCCCTGCGCTATGCGGCTGCTTCCCACTGGCTATCTGTTTTACATTTGGTAGTGTATATATGTCCATGCCACTCTCTCACTTCATCCCAGCTTCCCCTTCTCCGTGTCCTCAAGTCCATTCTCTACGTCTGCATCTTTATTTGTATCCTGCCCGTAGATTCTTCAGAACCATTTTTTTTTTTTTTTTTTTTTTTTAGATTCCATGTATATGTGTTAGCATACGGTATTTGTTTTCCTCTTTCTGACTTACTTCACTCTGTTTGACAGACTCTAGGTCAATCCACCTCGCTACAAATAACTCAATTTCATTTCTTTTTTTTTTATAAATTTATTTTTGCTGTATTGGGTCTTCGTTTCTGTGTGAGGGCTTTCTCTAGTTGTGGCAAGCGGGGGCCACTCTTCATCGTGATGCGCGGGCTTCTCACTATCACGGCCTCTCTTGTTGCGGAGCACAGGCTCCAGACGCACAGGCTCAGTAGTTGTGGCTCACGGGCCTAGTTGCTCCGCGGCATGTGGGATCCTCCCAGATCAGGGCTCGAACTCGTGTCCCCTGCATTAGCAGGCAGATTCTCAACCACTGCGCCACTAGGGAAGCCCCAATTTCATTTCTTTTTATGGCTGAGTAATATTCCATTGTATGTATGTGTCACATCTTCTTTATCCATTCAGTTGTCAGTGGACACTTAGGTTGCTTCCATGTCCTGGCTATTGTAAATAGAGCTGCAATGAACATTGTGATACATGACTCTTTTTGAATTATGGTTTTCTCAGGGTATATGCCCAGTAGTGGGATTGCTGGGTCGTATGGTAGTTCTATTTTTAGTTTTTTAAGGACCCTCTATACTGTTCTCCGTAGTGGCTGTATCAATTTACATTCCCACCAACAGTGCAGGAGGGTTCCGTTTTCTCCACACCCTCTCCAGCCTTTATTGTTTGTAGGTTTTTTGATGATGGCCACCTGACAGGTGTGAGGTGATACCTCATTGTAGTTTTGATTTACATTTCTCTAAAGATTAGTGGTGTTGAGCATCCTTTCATGTGTTTGTTGGCAATCTGTATATCTTCTTTGGAGAAATGTCTGTTTAGGTCTTCTGCCCATTTTTGGATTGGGTTGTTTGTTTTGATATTGAGCTGCACAAGCTACTTGTAAATTTTGGAGATTAATCCTTTGTCAGTTGCTTCATTTGCAAATATTTTCTCCCATTCTGAGGGTTGTCTTTTCATCTTGTTTATGGTTTCCTTTGCTGTGCAAAAGCTTTTAAGTTTCATTAGGTCCCATTTGTTTATTTTTGTTTTTATTTTCATTACTCTAGGAGGTGGGTCAAAAAAGATCTTGCTGTGGTTTATGTCAAAGAGTGTTTTTTCTATGTTTTCCTTTAAGAGTTTTATAGTGTCTGGTCTTACATTAAGTCTTTAATCCATTTGGGGTTTATTTTTGTGTATGGTGTTACGTGGTGCTATCACAAGTAATGAACCTGGAACTGTAATTAAAAATCTTCCAAGAAACAGAAGTCCAGGACCAGATGGCTTCATAGGTGAATTCTATCAAACCTTTAGAGAAGGGCTAACACCAGACCTTCTCAAACTCTTCCAAAAAATTGCAGAGGGAGGAATACTCCCAAATTCATTCTACGAAGCCACCATCACCCTGATACCAAAACCAGAAAAAGATACCACAAAAAAAGAAAATTATAGACCTATATCATTGATGAACATAGATGTAAAAATCCTGAACAAAATACTAGCAAACAGAATCCAACAACATATTAAAAAGGTCATACACCATGATCAAGTGGGATTTATCCCAGGGATGCAAGGATTCTTCAGTATACCCAAATCAATCAGTGTGATACACCATGTTAACAAATTAAGGAATAAAAACTATATGATCATCTCAATAGATGTAGGAAAAGCTTTTGACAAAATTCAATACCCATTTATGATAAAAACTCTCCAGAAAATCAGCATAAAGGGAACTTACCTCAACATAATAAAGGCCATATATGACCAACCCACAGCAAACATCATACTCAGTGTTAAAGAACTGAAAGCATTTCCACCAAGATCAGGAACAAGACAAGGATGTCCACTCTCACCACTCCTTTTTTTTTTTTTTTCACCACTCTTATTCAACATAGTTTTGGAAGTCCTAGCCACGGCAATCAGAGAAGAAAAAGAAATAAAAGGAATAAAATTGGAAAAGAAGAAGTAAAACTGTTATTGTTTTCAGAAGACATGATACTGTACATAGAAAATCCTAAAGGTGCTACCAGAAAACTACTAGAGCTAATCAATGAATTTGGAATGTTGCAGGATACAAAATTAATGCACAGAAATCTCTTGCATTTCTATACACTAACAACGAAAGATCAGAACGAGAAATTAAGGAAACAATCCCATTTACCATTGCAACAAAAAGAATAAAATACCTAAGAATAAACCTACCTAAGGAGGTGAAAGGCTTGTACTCAGAAAACTATAAAACACTGATGAAAGAAATCAAAGATGACAAAAAGATAGAGAAATATACCATGTTCTTGGATTGGAAGAATCAATGTTGTGAAAATGACTATACTACCCAAAGCAATCTACAGATTCAATGCAATCCCTATCAGACTACCAATGGCATTTTTCACAGAATTAGAACAAAAAACTTTTGCAATTTGTATGGAAACACAAAAGACCCAAATAATCAAAGCAACCCTGAGAAAGAAAAAAGGATCTGGGGGAATATTTCACCCCACTTTTTCCTGGCTTGTGAGATTTCTGTTGAGAAATCCACTTGTAGACTTACGGGGGCTCCCTTGTGTGATGATTCACTTTCCTCTTGCAGCTTTCAAATTTCTCTCTCTGTCTTTGACTTTTGATAACTTAGTTATAATGTGTCTCAATGAGCCCTTTTTGGACTAAACCTGTTTAGGGACTTCAGGGCCTCAGGAATCTTGATGTCCATTTATTTCCCCAATTGGGGAAGTTTTCAGCCATTTTATCTTTGAGGAAACTTTTGATCCCCTTCTCTCTTCTCTTTTTGTGATTCCCATAATCCATATATTGATTCTTTAAAAAACTTATTAATTTATTTTTAATTTATGGCTGCGCCAGGTCTTAGTTGCAGTGTACAGGATATTCGTTGTGGCATGTGGGATTTTTAGTTGCAGCATGTGAGTTCTTAGTTGTGGCATGTCGACTTCTTAGTTGTGGCACGTGAAATCTTAATTGTTACATGCATGCAGGATCTAGTTCCCCAACCAGGGATTGAACCAGGGCCTCCTGCACTGTGAGTGCAGAGTCCTACCCACTCAACCACCAGGGAAGTCCCCACATACTGATTCTTTGTTTTCCCGTAAGTCCTTTTGGCTTTCCTCATTCGTTCTCATTTCTTTTTCGTTTTGCTCATCTGACTGGATAATTTCAATTTACTTGTCTTTGAGTTCACTGATTCTTTCTTCTGCTTGGTTGAAGTCTCCTGTTGAAGTTTTGTGTTAAATTTTTTAGTTCAGTCATTATATTCGTCAGCTCTAGGATTTCCGTTTATGTTTTAAAGTGGTTTCCGTATCTTTTACACTTGTTTTATTCATGTATTTTCACCCTATTTTCAGTTATTTGTGTTTTCTTATAGTTCACAAAACTTCTTTAGGAGTATTATTTTGAATTCCTTGTTGTTCAATTCATAGATCTCCATTTCTTCAGGGTCAGTTATCGGAGCTTTATTAATTTTTTTTGGTGGTTTCAGGTTTAGTTGATTTCTTTGTGATCCTTCTGTCCTTGTGTTGGCATCTGTGCATTTGAGGAAGTGGTCTTCTTAGGTTCACTTTGTCAGGGAGAGACCTCCAGTCAGCCCAATTTGGGATTCTGGGTGGGCCAACTGGTAGTGTACACTAGCAGGCAGCATTTGCTTTCAGCATGTCTAGTGAGGTGGGGCCACTGCCCATGCTTTGAGGTTGGAGTGGCCTGCTGGCTCGGTTCCATAGTTGGATGAATCTACTGGTTAGGCTCCCTGGGTGGGTGGGGCTGCTGGCTTGGATCCATGGTCAAGTGGGGCCACTGTCTGGGCTCCATAATCACCTCTGGTTGTGCAGGGTCACACACTGGGTTCCCTGGCTGGGTGGTGTAGCTGTTTGGACTCTGTGATTGGGTGGGGTCACAGGCTGGGTTCTTAATCACCGCTGGTTGGGTGGGTCCCAAGGCTGTGCTCCCTGGCCAGATGCCGGTCTGTACTTCCCGTTGGGTCAGATTTTTTGAATTAGCCCTGATTTTGATATTCTCTTTGATTGTTTCTTCAAACCATTGAAAGCTAAGGGAATTACAATATTTCATTATTTTGGCTAGCCTACATCTTCCAGCTTATCTCTTTTATTTGGACACCATATGAGAATTCTTTCTTTGACTGTGGTTTGAGAAAATGTCTTCATAGATATGGTGGAAAAGAGTTCCAGATTAGAAATTAGGCAGTCCTGACTCTAATCTCCCATGGATTATTGGGTCAAATGGATGTGCATTTATACTTTTGGTAGTCCTCATATTTGGTATGTTAATTTGTACTCTCCCCAACAGTACAGTCAGAATATCCGTCACTTTATTACCTGGTCAGGACAGTATATCATCAAACTTTTGGTCTTTGCAAATATCATAGGTTCAAAAAAGTTGTCCCAATGTGATTTTTTTTCGTTTTTGGTCCATGTGTTATTCACAGGTGTGTTATTTAATTTCCAAATTTGGGGAACTTTTTTATGTATGTCTGTTACTGATTTCCAGTTTAATGTGTGGTCTGAGAGCATACTTTATGTAATGTCAGTTTAAAATGCTTCAATTCCACAAAGTTGATAAGATCCATATATCCTTTTTTTGATACTTTCTGCTTGTCGGTATTGCCATAAATCTCTGGTCTGGTCTAATTTCAGTTCCAGTGATAAGACTGGATCCATTGTGTGTTTAGGCAGTCATGTCTTATTGAGGGAGTGTAGTAGTCTACTCACTGCCATAACATATTACCACAGCCTTGGGGGCTTAAACAACAGAAATTTATTTCTGGAGGCTGGATCAAGGTGCTGGCGGGTTTGGTTTCTCCCGAGGTCTCTCTCCTTGGCCTGCAGATGACCACCTTCTCTCTGTATACCTGGTGTCTCTTTCTCTTCTTATAAGGACACCAGTCCTATTGGACTAGGGCCCCACCCTGTGATTTCATTTAATTACCTTCTCAAAGGTCCTGTTTCCAACTACAGTCGCACTGGGAATTAGGACTTCAATGTATGAATGTTAGGAGGCCTCAATTGAGTTCTTAATAACAGGAGGGGCATGGAGAGTGGGTATATGTGTTGGAAATATTTGTCTTGTGCTAATCCTATGCAATGTAGTCAATGTATATGTTGATAAATGTATACAATGATTATTTGGAAATACTATCTGTATGTTTAAGTTAATTATATGATTCTGAGTTGATAATATCTGCTTCCTTCTTAAAAATCTAAAATGAAATGAGACATTTTATGAGCAGTGGAATGAGCATCCAGCTGTTGTAGGGTATAGTGTTCTGTTAGGTCTGATTGGTTGATAGTATTTTTAGTAGTTATCTATTTCTGTGTAACGAATCACTCCCAAACTGAGCAGCTTAAAATGACGGACATTTATTATTTTATACTTTTTGTATGCCAAGGATTCTGAAGTGGCTTAGGTGTGTGGTTATGGCATAGTGTCTCTCAAGAGGTTGTAGTCAAGATCTTGGCTGGGGTTACAGTCTTCTGAAGGCTTCTTGGGATGGGAGGATCCACTTCTAAGATGGGTCACCCACATGGCTGTTAATAGGAGGGTCAGTTTCTCAAAATGTGGGCTTATCATAGGGCTGCTTATTAGACTTACTTTCATTTTTTGTGCAGGTGTGATGACAATGAATTTTCCTAAATTTTTTCTGAAAAGTTTTTATTTCTCTTCAGTTTAGAAAGTTATTTTGTGTTAAGAATTCTGGATTTGCAGATTTGTTTTCTTTTAGCACTTTAAATGTGTCTCTCCGTTGTGTTCTGGATTGTGTGATTTCTGATGAAAAGTCTGCTATCTTTTGTATCTTGGTTGCTCTGTACCTAATGGATCGTTTTCTGGTTGCTTTGAAGATTTGCTTGTTGTCACTGATTTCAGCAATTTGATTATGATGTGACTTGGTATGGCTTAAAAAAAAGTGTCTTATGCTTGGGGTTTGATAAGTTCTTACATGTGTGATTTTATGGTTTTCAACAAATTTGGAAAAATTTTGGCCATTCTTCACGTTTGTTCTGTCTCACCTTCTCCCCTTTTTGGGATTCCAATATAATACAATATTGCTTGTTATTATCCCACACCTCACAAAGACTCTGTTCTTTTTCTCAGTCTCCATGCTTTATTTTGTATAGTTTCTTATTGCTTTGTCAGTAAATTACTGATCTTTTCTTTCTTGTGTCTAATCTACTGTTATCCCATCAGGTATATATTTTTTGTTTCTAATGTTGTATTTTTCATCTGTAGAAGTTTGATATGGGTCTTATTTATTTATTATCATGGTGTAAGGTGTGAGGAGATTCTCCCCTGCCACCCCCAAACTGGCTGGTTATTCATTTATCTCAGTACCATTTCTCTGAATGAGCCATGTTTCCTCATAGATTTGAAATCTGCCTTTGTCATAAATTAAGTTCCACATATATTTGATTCTGTTTGTGGACTCACAGCAATTAATCTGTCCATTGATAACGTCTTTTCATGTACCATTACCACATTGTTTTCTTTCTGCCTTCAAGCATTCAATTTATAATTTATTTATTATCTTAAAAGTTAAATACATTGACGTCTGTAATTTTGCTTTCAAATCTTCTGATCTTATATGCCTTCTCTAATTGAATTTAGAACTTTTAGTTTTCATAAATATTTTACTTTTACTTTTCTAGTACTTTAGGCCCCAATAAATAATATTAAACTTACATAGATGGAATTTAAAATGTTTCCTTTTGTTTCTTAACTATTCATGTAATCTAACAATTTTAGACATGAGATGAATCTGTACCTTAATCAAGTCATACATATTAAAGATGTAGAAATGTATATCTAGAGAAATGGTGTAAGTACACATATAGGTGAATTTCTGTCCCAACTTCCACTTGGTTTACTTTATAGTTTATTTAATTGCATTTATCATTAACGTCTACTCTCTAGAATGTAAGCTCCCTAAAAGCTAGATAACAAGACTTTTTTTAAACACTTTTTTCTTTTTTTAAAAAAAATATTTATTTATTCATTCATTCATTCATTCATTCTGTGCCGGGTCTTAGTTGTGGCACGTGGGATCTTAGTTGTGGCATGCGGACTTCTTAGTTGTGGCATGTGGGCTTCTTAGTTGCAGCATGTGGACTCTTAGTTGTAGCATGCATGTGGGATCTAGTTCCCTGACCAGGGATCGAACCTGGGCCCCCTGCATTGGGAGCGTGGAGTCTTACCCACTGGACCACCAGGGAAGTTCCAACAACACTGTTTTGATTATTTTAACTTCAAAATAAGTTAATACCTGATAAAACTATTCTACTTTCATTACACTTATTTTACAGAATTTTCTTAGCTATTCTTAATTTTCTGTTGGAACTTCAGAATCATCTTGTTTGTTCCTTACTGATATTTTTTCTGAGGTCATATTAAATACATAGATCAGTTAGATACAATATATCTTTACGATATGCCTTTTGTGATCTTCAGGAGTCTTTTAACAATTTTATTGGTTAGGTGTGTCATTTAGTGTTTCTGATACTTCCCTATCTGTAAAATGAAGAGAAGAGAATATTTCAGGGGCTTTTTTTTTAATATAAATTTATTTATTTATTTGTTTTTATTTTTGGCTGTGTTGGGTCTTCGTTGCTGCACATGGGCTTTCTCTAGTTGAGGCAAGCAGGGGCTACTCTTTGTTGCGGTGCGTGGGCTTCTCATTGCAGAGCATGAGTTGTAGAGTGCAGGCTCAGTAGTTGTGGTGCATGGTCTTAGTCACTCCGCGGCATGTGGGATCTTCCCAGGCCAGGGATCGAACCCACATCCCCTGCATTGGCAGGTGGATTCTTAACCACTGCGCCACCAGGGAAGCCGCTATTTCAGGGGCTTTTAATTTGGGATGCATAACTCTCCAGAGATCTCTATGAATTACCTTAAATTATATGCAATATCATGTATTTGTATGTAATTTGTGCTAAGTTGGGAATGTAATGTACATGCCACAGTCTAATTTTTAGGGGAGCTTATTTCAGATGCTTCTCTAATTTTTGAAATGTGTGGTTGAGTTATTTGAGTTGGCTTCTCCTTGCCTTTCTGCCCCCAACCAAGTCTCAGTAATTTGGAAATGGATGACCAGAATGCTCTGGTCGTTTTTCTTTCCTCCCTTCTCTGTTCTTCTCATCCTATCCCTTTCCCTCCTGTCCTATTCTGCCCGCTCTCTTTTTCTCAGCATACAAGAACTCTGCTTTTAGTCATTTAAATTTGGTATCAGTGGAATCACAAGGAGGGTTTCTGGAGTGCTGGTAATATTATGTGGCTTGGTCTGATTGGTGCCTGCATGGGTGTGTTCAGTTTGTGACACTTCATTGAGCTGCACACTTAGCTTTTGAGCAATCTTCTGTCAGTTATATGTCAATGAAAAATTTTTAAAAAGTTGAGGTAAAATTAAATTTGGAGAGATTATTTTATCAACTGTTTCTGTACTTCTATTTGACCATTCTATTTATTTCCATAACATCCTGTTTCTTTAAGAAATATTTAGCCTTCTTACTCATTCAAAACCATTGGATTCCTTGAAGAAAATATCTGTGACCTGTGAACTGCAAATGCAAACACATTACTTCCTGCCATTTTTCTTTTGGAACCATACCAGTTGTCTAAAAAGCCCTTTTTCTGTTCGCTTGGGGAGAGGTCTTTAGTACCTGATTATATGCAGTTGCATTTGTCATACCTCTTGACAATATGTTCTACCCACAGAGCTTTGCATGCCTAGCATAGCTCCTTCATTTCATTTGGTCTGTAGCCCAAATATCACCTCTTCAGAAAGGCCTTCCCTGACAAACCGAATTTAAAGGCACCTAATGGCTGCGTTCTGTAAATAATGCTGTGATATTATTTTTGTAGAGCGTATTTTTCATATTTTTGTTTCTCTCTCCTCTGCCCTGCCCTCTTTCCCTTCCCCCTCCCCCCTCCTCCAGTAGAAAGTTACCTCCATGAGAGCAAGGCCTTTATTCCTAAGGCCTAAGTGCCAGGCATATAGTGGTTCTTAAAAACATATTTGAAAATCTGGGATCATTAAATGGGTTTCTGTTTTGCCTTTAATTGGACTCCCTTGAAATCATTTTTGGAGTTCTACTATTAGATTAAATCTTTGTTTCACCAAGCCTTTATTGAGCACTTGCCATGTAATATGTAAGATGCTTTAGTTCCCCACACTATTTTCTCAGCGTGAAATACAAAAACCAGTTTTGTTTGTCGATCTTATAGTATCTTATAGTTACTCTTGTAAACTCAGTCCCTAGGTTGCTTAGACCATTCTTGCTGCTCTTTCAGCTTAGTTCCAGGTTGAATTGTCACTCCTTGAACCCACTGCACACCGTTCAAATGTTCTTCACTCTCTGTCCAGTAGCTCTTTTTGAATTAATTTCTTTCCTACACAGAAAGTGTCTAAGAGAGCTTTCTGTGCCCTCCTTTATCTAATCTTTTCTCTCTTCCTGCTTTTTCATTGTATCCTTTAGTCTTTGTGCCCCAGTATGTTTTCCCTTTCTTCTCTTCTGGCTTTCCTTTTATCCTTTTTCTTTCCTTCACATTCATGCTTGTAAGCACTTCAGTTAAATTATCTTAGATCACCACAGGTTTCACAGAGCCGATTCTTTTTTTTTTAATCTTTAAAGGATTTTAAAATAGAGTAGGATTTAAAAAATTTCTTTGATTTTACTTAGATTTTGTGTACCCCATCTGAAAGAAGTTCTTAAGTTTCTATTTCCCTTTAAATAAAGATTTGGACTTTAGGGTGTAATACTTTCTAATTTTTTTCATTATATGATAAATATGAAAATGATATTTGGATGGGACACACAGACAACTGAGGAGGCTGCCCAGACCCTCCTGGTCTGTCAGCCTGAGGACTGATGAAATCCATGTCTCTACACTGTAATCTATTGACCTGATGTTTGGAAGCTCTGTCTTAAGAGTAGACAGACTTCAGTAGTATGTGAACACTTGGTTTTATTTTTTTTGGTTGTGTATATTTTTCTTTTTTTAAAAAATTATTTATTTATTTATTCATTCATTCGTTCTGCACCAGGTCTTGGTTGTGGCATTTGGGATCTTCA
Source organism: Stenella coeruleoalba (assembly GCF_951394435.1). Taxonomy (NCBI): domain Eukaryota; kingdom Metazoa; phylum Chordata; class Mammalia; order Artiodactyla; family Delphinidae; genus Stenella; species Stenella coeruleoalba. The sequence goes on from NC_137151.1 coordinate 66,038,083, forward strand.
TTGCAGCATGCAGCCTTCTTAGTTGTGGCATGCAGACTCTTAGTTGAGGCATGCGGACTTCTTACTTGGGGCATGCGGACTTCTTAGTTGCAGCATGCATGCAGGATCTAGTTCCCTGACCAAGTATCGAACCTGGGCCCCCTGCATTGGAAGTGCAGATTCTTACCCACTGGACCACCTGTGTATATTTTTCTTAAGAAAGAGTTATAACTTTCATTAGATTCTCAAAGGTGTCCATGAGTCAAAAAAGGTTAAGAGTTAATGTTCAAACTGTGGAACTAAAGCCAAATGAATGGCATAACTTATTGTTTTTGGAGTAAATTTTTTTTGTTTTGATTACACAGTTTTACATATATTTGCCATGCAAAATTCAAACATTGTAGGTAGAATTAATGTAGAAAGTAAAAGTATGCTATAACCCAGTTTCAGTTAATTTCCACAAAATTTGGTGTACATTTCTCTAAATATTTTTCTCCTTACATATATTAATATTTTTTTCTATTCTTTCTCCAAAATATATGTGTGTGTATATGTGTGTGTGTGTGTGTGTGTGTGTGTGTGTGTGTGTGTGTGTGTGTGTATATATATGCTATGTAATTCTTTTCTCACTTATTTTGGATATAATTCTATTTCAGTACTTGTTGATCTCCCTCATTCTTTTTAATAAATGCAAAGTATTTTATTGATCTACTCTAATTTGGTTAATCTTTATTCTGTTACTGAACACGTGAGTTGTTTCTAACTTTTTTGCATTGCAAACTGTGGTACAGTGAATATATCTGTAGATATATCTTGCAAATTTAGGATTATTTCTGTATAATAAATTACTAGAAATAGAAATGCTAAGCTAGGGTTATGAACACATTAAGTTTTAGTAGATATTGTCAAAATGACACCCAAAACTGGATCTATTTACACTTCCATGTGTATGATAACAAATTTCTGAACATGCTTTCCAACAATGAATTAGTAAAGTGAATTTTCCCTAACCTGCAAGAAGAAAAAACATGTTTGTGTTACCAAAAATTTCAACCATGCACAAAGGTAGAGACAGCAGAACATTCAACCTCCATATACCCATCATTGGACTCAATGTTTATCAAGATTTTTGCCACATTTGCCTCATTTGCCCTTTTTTCTCTTTTGCTAAAGTATTTTCAAACAAATCCCAAACATTGTGTGACATGCTTCAGTATTCATCTTTAAAAAATACGAATATTTCCTTTCTTTTAAAAAATTTTTAATTTTTTAGTACAGAAAATTTCAGACAGATATAAAAGCAATGAGTATAACCCAACTGATATGACATTTTATTAGGAAAAAACTCCTTTGGTGCTATTTATTTATTTATTTTCTTGGCTGTGTTGGGTCTTTTCTAGTGTGGTGAGCAGGGGCTACTCTTTGTTGCGGGGCGTGGGCTTCTCATTGTGGTGGTTTCTCTTGTTGCAGAGCATGGGCTCTAGCCTCGTGGGCTTCAGTAGTTGTGGCACATGGGCTCAGTAGTTGTAGCTCGCGGGCTCTAGAGTGCAGGCTCAGTAGTTGTGGCGCATGGGCTTAGTTGCTCCATGGCATGTAGGATCTTCCTGGACCAGGGCTCGAACCTGTGTCACCTGCATTGGCAGGCGGGTTCTTAACCACTGCACCACAGGGGAAGTCCCGTTTGGTGATGTTTTTTAAGGACCAATTAAAACTACATTCTTCTGATTTGGTGCCTTAAAAATCTGAAGGGAGTGGTACTTTTCTGGCTTTGATATTGCCCCACATTCTGCTTAATGAGTGTAATATAAGAAAACCCCTTATCAGTCTCCCAGTTTCTACAAATAACAACTCAAGCTGGACTTGGTATACTCCCAGTTACTTCCCTTCACCCAACCAGATTATTCTGAAGCAAGTCCCATACATTGTAGCATTTTATTCATAAATATTTATATAGATACATGTAAAAGACAAGACTTTCCTATTCAATGATAACCACAATGTTGTTGTCATACCTACACAAGATAATTCCTTAATATTATCAAATATCCACAAACATTTTCTTACGTAATCACAGTGCCATTATCTTACCTAATAAAATCATGTAACGAACTAGTACCCAGTTCTTAATTGGACTTTTCCTGTTGTCTAAAAAATGCCTGTTTCAAGTTGGTTTGTTAGAATCAGTAAACACATAGTTATTGGGTTTCTCAGGCCTCTTTAATAAGTGATCCTTCTACCTCCTTTTTCTCCCTGCCACTGACAGTTTGCAGAAACGGAGTCAGTTGTCCTGTATAATGGTCTACATTCATGATTTGTCTATTTATTTATTTTTGTGGTGTCATTTAACTTGTTCCTTTATCTCTTATGTTTCCTATAAATGGAAGTTAGCTCTAGAGACTTGGTGTCATTCAAGGTCAACTTGTTTGGTAAAATCTCTTTGTAAATGGTGCTCTGTACTTCACAAGCATCATAGCATCTGATTTTTTCTCACTTCTAATGATACTGAGATTGATAAGGATGTAACAGCCTGATCTCTAAGTGGAAAATTTCCCCTCAAGCCTTCCTTTAATGGCTCCATTGCATGGGTCAGTTATTTTAGTAGGTATCACAAAGTGGTGATTCTCTATTTATTCATTTTTTATTTTAATAAACTTCATTTCTTTGATTATTAGAGAACTTGAGCATCTTTTCATATGTTTCTTAGCCATTCACTTTTTTGGTGAATTGTTTATGACTTTGGCTGATTTTTCTATTGAATTATTTTCTTTTTTAATCCATTTTTCTAGAGTCAAAAATCATAGATATTAATCTTTCATCTGTTTTATCTATTGTAAATATTTTTTGGTAACACAATAATTGTTTTCTGCATAGAAACTTTTGATTTATGTAGCCAATTTTTATCTTTCTTTTATGACTTTTGGTTTCAAATCTTACTTATTAGACTTCTGTTCTTTGAGATAATATAGGGGAATAGTTTATTTTCTTCCTAGTAATTTTTTTCACATTTGATTTTTGATCTGTATGGAATATATAATAGTTTGTATATGGTGTAAGATAAGGATCAAATTTATCTCCTGCATGGAATCAATTGTCCTATAGCAATTTATTGAAAGTCTTCTACCCCCCCCCCACCCCCCACATTGATTAACATAGTCATTACATAGTCTATTTCTAGACTCCATTGTGGTCCATTGATGTTATCACATTACCACAGATTTTACTTTAATTTTAAAAAATCTTTATTGGAGTATAGTTGATTTACAATGTTGTGTTAGTTTCTGCTGTACAGCAAAGTGAATCAGTTATACATATACATATATCTACTCTTTTTTAGATTATTTTCCCATATAGGTCATTATAGAGAGATTACTACAGATCTTAAATTATGTTAGCTTTATACTATGTTTTAAAGTCTAGGTCACTGTCATTAATTTTTTTTTAAGTTTTATATTTTTTTAACATATATATTCTTCCATTTGAACTTTAGAATTAGTTTGTGATTAGTCCCATTGGGATTTAAATCCAATGTCATTAAGTTTGGTGGAAGTGACATTTTTTAGAAAAATAAAAGTTTTTTCCACTTGGGAATGTAGTTTTTCTCTATTCAGATCTCTTACGTTTTTCAGCTAAAATAGTTTCTCCACCCATCGTAATAAGTTTCTTTCTAGGTATGTTGTATGTTTAGTGTGGTTATTTTGTGTTTGGTCACAAAATACCTTATTTGTGACTGTTTGGATTGTGAACATAGAATAGTTTATTTCATTTTTGCTCAAATATTCCAACCATACTTTAAAATAAGTATAAATAAGATTAGAAGGAATGTGCATACTTAAGTGTATAAATTTTTCAAATAAACTTTAAGTATTGATATTACTTATCTATTCATTAATGCAATAAGTTCGAAACAGTTAAGGAATAGAAAATGCAAATTCTTGGGAATGATCAGTTTGTACTTAATGGTTTATAAGGGGTAAAAGTAATAAAGTAATACTTGCAAGTAATAAATTGTAGTTAAAAAATATAAACTCTGTAATGAGATTTTGTTTTTGTATTCTAATTGGAATCTAACTAGAATGGTCTTTTATTAGGAAGAAATCTTCCTAAGTGCCAATTTTTATTTAAAGACCAATTAAAACTATATTCTTTTAACTTGGTGCCTTAAAAATCATAAAAGTAATACATTGGCTTTGATATTGGCCCACATTCTGTTTATGGATATTGTAAATAGAAGTAATAGATTTCTTAGCCATTAATTCTTTTCTTTTTCATATTACAGGTTTTGCAAAAGGCATCAAATTAAATCAAGTTCAAATATTCCCTGTGTCCCCAAAGACTTACTGATGATGTCTGAATTTGTTCTTCCAAGATTTATTTTTTGTCTTATTCAGTACTTAAGAGAAGGCTATAATGAACCAGGTATGTTAATCCACTTTTCATTAGTACTCTTTTTAAGTTCTCAGCAAAGTTTAGCACTAATAATGAGGTGAATTTTTTCAGATACCATTTTTTTGCTTAACATTTTTTATGTGATGACTATGAAATACAGAGACTAAATAAAAACATACTAAATATCAATTATATAACCTCATTGATACTTGTAGTAGGCACAGTTTGGCAGTCTCTGCTGCTGGGATCGTAAATGTTTCTGATCAAACTTATTTGGCCTTTTGCAGATGAGGAAATAATTATTTTATGGGGTTAAAGTGACTTTATTTGTGATTCTGTTATAATAGAGCATAATTAAGAAGTCCTGGAAATGTTTGACTTTAACTTAGATTTTTAGAAGATAAAAATTTCACCAATATCTTTCTCTCCCCCTCTCTCCCCCTCTTTTTTGTAGAGGTCTATACATTTTTATTCCCCTCCATATATAATAACTTATGAGAGGGTCAAATTGCTCACTCCCATATTACCGGTAGAATGCATGGGCGTAAGCATCCTAATAGTATTAAAAAGAGAAAAGAAACATGCAAATTACAGATATTCTTCTTACCTTTTAAGATTTAGTCACAATCTTGATTAATATGCATTAGTTAAATATTTGTATTTAGATAACATTTATTAAAGTTCTCAGTCTGACATTGTGAATTACAGATATCAGTTAGTGGTATGAAACAAATTTGTTAACTTTTTATGATGTCTTTTACCTTTTTAGTGATACTTGCATTTTTATCATTTAAGGGACTGCATTTGCATTACTTTTAGAGCTTTTAAATTATTTAATTCTATAAATCTTAAATCCAATTTGAAACTATGGCACACATGTTTATCTTCTATTTTCCATCCTAAAAGTGTGAAGAAATATGTATCTTCATCATTTCTAGAACTATCATGTTATTTGCATTGTGAGCGAATACTTATAGTTCTTCACTTTTACATTTTAAGCAAAATATACAATCTTTTGTCAAGTACTTCTCTTCCTCTCAGAGTATGTCTTAAAATATAGAAAGAAATATTATTTTGATTTAGTCCCAAACTGCTCTCTCTTTGGAATGAAGGAAGTGGAGACCAGCTGGGTTATTGAAATTGCCTTCCATTTTATTTCTCATATGCTAGTTAACAGATTTTTTGGATGTTTGCATTTTGTACTACAAGTGTCCTATTTTAGAAAAGTAATAGGTAGAAATCATTTATTATGAGAACCATAAAGCTTACCATTAGTTTAATCAAAGAGTAATTCATACGAGTGTATTATATTTATTTTTTCCTTGGTGACATTTAGCAGTTATAAGTGGTAGATGACATACATACGTAGCTTTGATAATTATGTTACCATTATCTGAAAACATAAAGGAATGAATGGAAGTACTTTTTTTGTCTTAAGATGAGTTTCATGAACTTAGGTTCATGAAGTTTCCCTCTCTATATTACCACTTGTGCTCAGCATTAATTTCTTCTGTGTATGCAAAATCTCTGCATTACTTTCTGCAGAGATCACTGTTTAAAATTAAAGAAAGGACTTGAAATCATCTAATCTGAGATATGGAAGCTCAGATAATCTTGTGGTTTGACAGTTGCCTTGAATTCCATTTCCCATTTCACCCTACCATCCTTAGACCAGTGCCAGAGCTTGTGTTAGAGCCCTTGGAAATCAAGAACAAATGCTAATTAAATATCTACTATGTTACTACATAAGTCATTGGGGAGAATATAAAGAAGAATAATATACGGTATTGGTTTTCTACTGAGAAAGTAAGGTTTTTTGGCTTGGGTTCCATGACTCAGAGTTATCTAGAATTTCATTCACAGGTTATCTTTGAACTAGGTTGTGAGTTCCTTGGGGGTAGGAACTATGTCTTATTTAGTTCTGCTTCTCAGTGCCTGTCGCGTAGTAGATACTGAATAAATATTGAATGAACTTGATGACCCCTTTCCTGGGCACACAGGCCCCCTGTTAGCTTCGTTATATGTATTCTTCTTTTAACCAGTTATGGCTAAGCCCTAAATCTCTCTATTCACTTCTTCCTTTTAGACCTCAGTTTCTCTAAAACATCTTTTTTTTTCTTTTCCTCTTAAATATTCTTTTTTAGTTGCTGTTCAGGTTTCTTCTCTCCCCCTCTACCAGCATATCTTGCCTGGTATTTTAAAATTGTTTTAGTAAAAACATCCGTATTTTTCATTTTAGTTGCTTTGACCTCTAGCTAATATGAATCTGTATTTTTGGAATATGATAGTGGATGGGTTATTTGCTGCACAGGTTTAAATTTAGAGCTGACATAATTTTGTCCTAATATTCTTATACTATCTCACTATATTTCATTTCTCCTTTTATTTTAGAGAGTGATCTTAACTTTTTTCTTAAACACTGTTTATCTAATTTTGAGATGATCTTATGATTACATATATATATCTGGAAGTTTAGGACCCTAAATTGAATGCTTCTTACACAAATTAAGTGCTTAATACCTTATGAAGTCATCTCTTTTCCCCATCAGTCTTTTCTCAGAGGACTGACTTCCTAAACAAGTCTATCCTAGGCTGGGTGCTTGGTGGGCTCCTGCTTTCTAAAGAGAATTCTTATATTAACTTTTTGATTATAAAATACTGTCATCTAAGTCATCATAATTTTAAAGAATAAAATATTGTTCTTAGCAAAGTATTTTAAAGAAAGTTGATTATATTTTTTTTAGCAGCTGATGTACCATCAGAAAAAGACCTTAACAAAGTCCTTCAGCTTTTGGAACCTCAAATTTCCTTTTTAGAAGATCTAACTAAAATGGGAGGAGCAATGCGGTCTGTTCTTACTCAGGTTTTGACAAACCAACAAAGCTACAAAGATCTGACTTCTGGTGAGTAAAATTTAGAAGAGAAGAAAGTTAAAATTTACTTATATTACTAAAATAATTTAAAAGTTGTGTATTTTAGAACTTAAAAGTAAAATGTAGATTTTTTTTAATAGAATGCTAAAGCTGGAAGTTATTAAGAATACTTCTTAGTTTATGGATGAAGAAATTGAACCCCAGAAAAATTAAATGACTGGTTTAAGACCTCACAACTACCTGATTTTAGAGTTGGGACTAGAACCCAGGTTTCCTAAATTTGGTGTGACATATTCGTAATTATATTCCACTTCCCCTTTTCCAAACAATAACAGCAACCACTTTTGTGTCTTCATTTTTGTTATTCTAAACATTTGTGTCGTGTGGCCTAGGATTTTATAGTGATGTAGAGTTTAAGTTATAAAACTTGAAATTATTAAGTATATTTGTACTGTTATATAAAATAATTTCATTTTTAAACCTTTAGTTCAAATTTATAGTATGGTAAATATATCAATTATTTAAAAATCTTATAGTTTAAATAGTGTTCTTTATGCTGGCTCATGAACAGCATGTTTTGAAAATTGAAGTATACCTTCTTTCTTTAGAGTGGTGAAGTTTTTATGTGTACTGTTAACCATGTATTATTTAGAGATAGTCTTATCTGATGTATTTATTTCTTTAGTGAGTACTCATTAAGCACCCACTGTGTGCTTGGCTTTGGGCTAGGTATTAGAGCTTGGAGTAGGGAAGGTACGTAGTAAGCCAGGTACTCCTATCTCTGCCCTTATAAAGCTTATGGTCTAGTGAGTGAGATGACATTAACAAAGTCTCCAAACCAAAATATTGTGTAAGTATAAACTGTAGTAAATAACTGTGAAGGGATAGGACAAGTGTGTATAAAAGGGAGACCTGATTTCACTGATGGAGGAGGTAGGAGAGCTTCACTGAGGAAGTGACATTTGAAGTAAAACATTGAGAGAAAGTCATTTAGCTAGAGGATGTGGCGAGTTGGGTGGTAATGGGGTGGAGTTGGATTCCGGGTGGAGAACATTTTCTGCTTCTGACTACTGGACTAGCCCTTATGTCAATAACATAAAACTGGAAAAAATGTGAGGCAGTTGTTTTCAGACATGAGACAGCAGGCAGCACAAGACTATAAACCTTTGGGAGAAAGGAAAAGCATGAGATGAGCCTCAAAATTCTCTGAATCTCTGTCTGGGGATAACTTCCTGACTGTAGTATAGAGGGCTGGCATTGAAGCAGAGCGTGGTGGTCCACCTGAGTTAAGGAGGCAGAGGTCACAGTTTAGGGCAGCTGAAGCAGTTGGAAACTGGAATCTTTGGGGCAGAATAGCAAGAGTTTGTGGGGTAGATGTATGAGGGACCCCTAAAAGTGCTTGGCTGAGAACTGAGATACACATGTACAGGATGAGACTACCTAAGGCTTATTAGAGAGTGCTGTGGGGTTACTGCTATGGGGTTAAAAAAGGTTAGGCAGTGTTGGGAGACATTGGAGTATCAGCACAACCAGACTAGAGAGACCTTACCAATACCCTAGGCATCAAGTTGACACACCAGAAGACCACACCTGAGAGTAAGATCTACTCTAGATCAGCCTTAATGAAGCCTAGAACCCTGACAGAGTTTGGAGATTATTCCTGTCAATTTACAGGGCTTTTTTAAGAATCTCAGGCTTTCTATAAATCTGCCCCTTACAAAGTATAAAACCAAGTCTTTATGAGTTCTAGGTGATCAGACTGTTTATTGAATGTCTTGTAGAATTAAAATTAATACTCTTCAAAGGAAGGTAACAGAATCCAGAATCTTTGATAACATGTTGTTAGAATGTCCAAGAAAAAGGACAGTAATAGAAATTGACCTTTAAATGGCCTAGATGTTAGATTTAGCAGATAAAGACATTAAAGCAACTATTATAAATATGTTGAAGAAATTAAAGGAAAATATGTTCAAATAAGTAAAGGAAAATATGGTGTTAATAAGTGAAGAGATCAGGAATCTTAGTGAAGAAATGTAAACAATAACAAAAAAATTCTAGAACTGACAATTACTGTAGAATGCAATTGACAAGTTCACTGGGATGGACTTAGCAGCAGTTTGGAGAGGATAGAAGAAAGACTTAGTGAATTTGAAGACAGATTAATACATTATTCAATCTAGAGAACAGAGAGAAAACACAACAGAGCCTCAGGGACCTGTTAGATAGAATCAGATGACCTAAGGTACATGTAATTGGACTCCCAGGAGGACAGGAGAGTGGGAATGGGGCAGAAAAAAAATTTGAGAAAATCATGACTGAAATTCCCCAAATTGGATGAAAAACATTGATTTATAGATTCAAGATGCTTAATGAACCCCAAACATGATAAATATTTATAAAGAACATAACACTTAGGCACCTCCTAGATTCCATGCAGAGGGACCAGCATGTGGAAATATTTAGGGTGAGAGTGAGCTTACTTTTTTAAAAGGGACTAAAAAAGGCTATTGTGGTTGAAATGAAATGAATGTAGGGGGATAGTGGCCCAAATAAGGCTACCACATTAGGCTAGATCCAGATTAGGTAGGCCCTTGTTAGCTATTTATGGTTTTATATTTTATCCTGAATGTAGTGGGAAGTCATGGGTATATTTTAATCTGAAGAGTGACATGATCAGATATGTGCTTTAAAAAGATGGCTTGTTATTTTGCCAAGAATAGATGGGAAGGGGCAAGAACAGAAGCTCAAGTGCAGCAGCCTAGGATAAAATGATGGTAACTTGTGTTTGAGTTTTGGTGATGATGCTAGAGAGAGATCAGAATTATACCTGAAGGTCTGTTATTTCTTCAGCCTAGAAAATGGTTCTGTAATCAGAAACTATCAACTGTTGGGAAAAAGAACAGCAAGTTGTTCTTAATCATTGTAAGAATGTATTCCTTGAGAATGATTTATGGTAATTGTCTTCTTTTAGTTCTACAGTTCTTTTAAATTCTTATTTCTTGAAATTAAAAAACAAAACAAAAATCTTTAGCTAACTTGTAGTGATGGAAATTACATTAGGTTTGATTCAGAAGTTTAAATTTGTAGTCTAGGTTCATTTCTAATCACTGCTTGCTTACTCACTGGTTATTATGTTATCTTTGTAAGCCTCAGTTTCCTCACTTATAAAAATGGTGATAATATGTTCATTTTTCTCAGGCTTGTTGTGAGGGGTTGATGAAGTGTATTTTGTTAATTAAAAGTATTACAAAAATTTCATCTATTATTATTGAGATAAATACATGGCTTTTATTATTCAGGAGACATTTAGTCATTTCTTACATAGGACCCCTAGAAGTCCTTTATTCTTTATAGACTAACTGGTTGTTTTTAGTTTTGGACTTGAATTGAAGGATAGATGTATTCCTATCTGTTTAATCTGTGCTGAAGGTTTTTTTTTTTTTTTTTGCGGTACGCGGGCCTCTCACTGTTGTGGCCTCTCCTGTTGCGGAGCACAGGCTCCGGACGCGCAGGCTCAGCGGCCATGGCTCACGGGCCTAGCCGCACCGCGGCATGTGGTATCTTCCCAGACCAGGGCACGAACCCATGTCCCCTGCATCGGCAGGCGGACTCTCAACCACTGTGCCACCAGGGAAGCCCTGTTTTTTGTTTTTTTTTAAACTATCCCAGACAGACATTGGGCAGAGATTTAAAAAGCAAAACTAATCTATTGCAATTATTGAGGCTAGCAATGAGAGGTAATTGAGAAAAGCTCAGCAAATACTAAAGAAACTCATTTACTATATATTTTTTTAATCAGAGAGATTGATACCTTAATTAAAGATATATAATCTGCTTAAGAGGTGGCAAATGATATGGTAACTTGGCTATCAGACAGAGAATAATTTTTCCTTTTAAAGAACTTTCAAATGTCAGTATTTTTATTTTGTTGTTATTCTATTCTCCATAATATATTAAAAAACAAAAGACAAAATTGGCATTAATATGCTCAAATGCTAAAGTGAAAGACAGGATTGTTTAATTCTAGGACCTAAACTTCTCAAAATTTTGGAATAAATTTGTTTTAACTGCTACTTCTGTAGAAATTATACTTTTATCCTTAAATGTGATTATAAAAACATTTTATCCTTGGTAAAACAGAAATTAGTAATCTCAGTTACTGTTTGAAAATTCCACTCAGGCATTATCTTCTCTAGTAAACCTTTCCAAAAACTGCTTTGGGTTAAGTCTGGCTGCATGGTATTATGAGAGCACAGGTTGTTAAACGAGATGGTGAAGTCTGCTACGTAATTGTCATTTACCATATTATCTGCCTTTCTTTACAGTAATTTTAAGTTCCTTGAAGGCAGGAATCATGTCTTATTAATCTTCGCACCCCCTGTATTTTGTATGTAATCTCTGGCATATTCTAGATACCCAGTTAGTTAGTGGATTTCATTATTTGTTGTAAACATGCTGTGCATTCTGAGATTGTTAATGCCAAACATGAGCACAAAAATGTTGTCTGAAGCTATCTTATATTATTCATTCTAGGGTTTCCCCTCCATTAGAATATTCATCTATTTTATATGTGTATACATTAGTTATTGAGATGGCTGTACTTATGTTTTGAATGGAATATTTTTTCTGATTTTGAATTTATTTTAAATATTAGGTCTTGGAGAAAATGCTTATGCAAGGAAAAGTCATGAAAAATACCTTATAGCTTTGAAGAGCTCTGGACTTACATATCCTGAGGATAAACTTGTATATGGTATACAAGAACCATCTGCTGGCACTAGCACTCTGGCAGTTCAAGGTTTGTTTAAATATTTAATTTGAACAATGATAACTTTTCTGTACTAAAACAAAAAACCCTTCAAACATTACTCATTATTGAAGAAATTTAAGTGCTGTGTCATTCTTTGTAAGAAAGTAGTGAAAGTAGTAAAAATTTGGAAGCAAGAAAGATAGAGTCATCAAAGAAGATACTTCATTTTTCTTAAGCGAAATTCGGTTAGTTTATCAGAGGTTCTGTTTCTAACTCATGAAAAATATAGCAGTTGCTATTTAAGAGTAGCCCCAAAGTTTAGTAGTTCAATATTTTAGTAAACCATGGTTTAAAAGTAAAAGAAAGCAATCCTTCTGAAACACCATGTGTAATTATTAAATCTGGGTTTTCACTGGAGATTTCCTATTGAAGTATAAGCCTGTTAGGCTCAAATTTATTGAAGATAAATGTTGATTTCTGCCAAAATAACTGTTAGAATGAGTTTTCTTAACAAAACTTAGTTTTTTGATATTGTTATGTCTCAAAATAATTTTAAAGTAAAGCAATATATAACAATTATGAAGGGCAATCTTTTTTCTCCTTTCCAAAGGTTTTGCAGGTGCAACAGGAACATTGGGACAACTAGATTCTTCAGATGAGGTGAGATTTAACATTTGAAACTTTTTAAAAGTAGAATTTTAAAAGTTTAAGAACTACCATACAGATTTGTGGGTATTATCTAGTTGGAATTCCTCATTTTATAGACATGGATGCTGAACCCCAGAGTGGAATAACTTAGTCAAGGTCACACAGTTACTTAGTGACAGGACGAGAACTACAACTAGATTTTTACTTCTTGTTTGTAAATTCATTTCTCTTTTCACAGTTTAGAAATGGGAGATAGAAAGACATAGAGATATTTCTCCTATGAAAATATCCCCAAATTTATCCAAGTTGTCATATGCACAATGAAATTGTTGTTAAAAAGTTTAGCTAAGTCTAGAATAATTTGCTAGAAGAATGTGAAATGTAGCTTCTTTTCTAATCTCATAATAAGGTTATATCTTATATGTCAAAGGTTATCAAAAAAAAGCAATGTACTGGGAAATAGAATGTCAATTTGAAATTTCAACTTTTATAGTGTTTATTAATAATAAATATTTCTAATAAATTCCTTATAACATTCCTGTATTTTGTTAGTATACAATTTGTAAGCAAATATTGGTTTTTGACTTATATCTGTTTATAATCTTGGTTTCTATAAAACCTAAATTTCATATTTTTATTGATTTATATATTTAATGATTGAAATTTTAAAAACTAAATCATTGTTAAACATTTACATGTTTTTCCTTTGAAAACCCATTTTGATTTGATATCATATGAACTAAGCCAAATATTCTTCTTTTGAAAATATGATTTCTTTTATGGAAGTCTTATAATTGATCTAATGCCTTATAATTTAAACTTTGTAGTAGTATATTTCCCCTCTAAGAAGGCTCCCACAAAATGCAGCATTTTGTGGAGTCTCATTTTGGTCTAATAATTTTATTTCATTTATTATTTTTTTTAAATTTTACTTATTTATTTATTTTTAAAGTCTTTATTGAATTTGTTACCATATTGCTTCTGTTTTATGTTTTGGTTTTTGGCTGCAAGGCGTGTAGGATCTTAGTTCCCCAACCAGGGATCGAACCCACACCCCCCTGCATTGGAAGGCAAAGTCTTAACCACTGGACCGCTAGGGAAGTCCCTGGACTAACAATTTTAAAGAGTTTTCAACAAATTGGATAGGCAGTTTATTTATTTATTTATTTATTTATTTGAAATATTTATTTGGTTGCATTGGGTCTTAGTTCCGGCACGAGGGATCTTTGTTGTGGCATGTGGGATCTTTTATTGTGGCCCGGGCTTGTCTCTAGTTTTGGCGTGTGGGCCCTAGAGAGCACAGGCTCTGTAGTTGTGGTGTGTGGGCTCAGTAGTTGTGGCATGCAGGCTTAATTGCCCCGCAGCATGTGAGATCTTAGTTCCCCAACCAGGGATCGAACCCACGTGCCCTGCATTGGAAGGAGGATTCTTTACCACTGGGCTACCAGGGAAGTCCCTAGGTAGTTTAGTATACTGCTTCTGAGTTTTACTGTGGAAGTGGAGTGTCTGGGTTTGAACCTGGCTTCTGTACCAATTAGTAATGTGACTTTGGATAGGTACCATGCCTCAATTTCCTCACCTGTAAAATGGAGGTAATAATAGTACTTAATGCCTGGGGTTATGATGATGATTGAATGAGTTAATATATAGAAGCACTCAGAGCAGTAGTGCCTGGCATATTGTAACACTATATGTATGTTTGTTAAATAAATAAATTAAAATAAAATCATTAAAAAAATTGTATAAATGGTTAGCTATAATTTTTGCTTTTTTTTTTTTAGCTTTAAAGAGTTACTTCTAAGAACACTGCTGCCATAATGACAAATGGGGAAAACTTGCTGATATTTAAAATAGACTTTCAAAAATACATACACTATTGACTAAAAAAGTAATAATTTTGTTTTGAAGCTAGGGGAAGCGAGTAATGGGGGTAAGAATGCTAATTTTTCACATGTCAAAGAGGGAAGTGATTAGATAATAGATAGACATATGATTTTAAATTGGTTATTCTGCTTTCTTTTTCTTTCTTTTTTTTTTTTTTGCGGTACGTGGGCCTCTCACTGCCGTGGCCTCCCGCTGCGGAGCACAGGCTTCGGACGGGCAGGCTCAGCGGCCATGGCTCACGGGCCTAGCTGCTCCGCGGCATGTGAGATCTTCCCGGACTGGGGCACGAACCCGTGTCCCCTGCATCGGCAGGCGGACTCTCAACCACTGCGCCACCAGGGAAGCCCTCTGCTTTCTTTTTAAGGGCATTTTGTGGGGAGGTGGAATAATCTCTCAAAGGCGAGATTTGGGAATACTAGGAGTTGAATATGAATGGGTGCAGGGGGACCCTTCCTTGGCTAAAGCCAGCGAAACAGGAAGGAAACATTGAATCTGTTGTCAGTAGTAACTTTATTTTATTTATTTATTTAGTTTTGGCCGCACTGTGTGGCATGCTGGATCTTAGTTCCCTGACCAGGGATCAAACCTGTGCCCCTTGCAGTGGAAGCACTGAGTCTAAACTGCTGGACCACCAGGGAAGTCCCATCAGTAGAAACTTTAGAAGACTATTTATTACATGATGAAATGGTTTAGTGCTATTATAAAATACTTTATTAAAATAATCTAAACATCCTCATGTGATCTTGAACAATAAAAATCTAGTTTTATGTTTGTGTTTATATGGTAGGTAAAAACCTTCATACTATTTTAGTATACCTATTTTATGCATCCAGTGGTCTGCTAATAATTCTACTTTATTTTTATGAATTGAATTTGATTTTGGAGAATGCAGAAAGCTGATCTTCAATATAGATACTTTTTCCTCTATATAGGAAAAATGTTACAGTCATTTCTTGGCCTAAACTCTCCAGATTAGCTTTTAAATCTCCAGTGGCTACTTTAATTGTACATAACTGCATTGCAGCAACACCGTATTTTACAGTAGGGTGCTAGAAGGAGATCCCTGTGTATAGTGGGGGGAGGGGCTGGGGGATGGCTTTTGAATTTCTTCTAGAAATAATTTCTCGAGGGATATCAGAGGATTTGAAATAGGGCCTTTATTTGGTCATTACCATTGCTTTTACTCTGTTCTTTTTAGGTCCTCTCTTCTGTTCCTTCTGTTCACTTCTCTTAGATTCTTTGTTTCAGCAACTTCTGTGTGTAATATAATTTATATAATCATTTGCTTCTTAATTATGATTATGTCTCAGTGTAAATATTGTAGTAAATGCTTTTTGATGGTGACAACTTCAAAATACTTCATTTAAAAAATACTTCATTTCAGTATGTTTTCTCATAAAACACTTTTTATAATAGTAGCTGAGAACACTTTTAGAGTATGTGAATTATATTTAACTTATATATTTAAAAACAGTAAGACTTTCTGATCTTTAAATCATACTTTATAATTAAACTTTTAGTCTATTTAAAATTACTTTTTATAGTTTATATATTTATCATATTTTCCAATTGGATTGAAAATGGGGTCATTTGGACATCTGAAAGCTTAAGAATTTGAAGTAGAGTTGTTTAGCTGGAAGTGGATTGAAGGGATATCTATTTTGGTTTTTCATTTTTTTTTCTTTCTTTTTTTTTTTTTTTGCGGTACGCGGGCCTCTTACTGCTGTGGCCTCTTCCATTGCGGAGCACAGGCTCTGGACGCGCAGGCTCAGCGGCCATGGCTCACGGGCCCAGCCGCTCCGCGGCATGTGGGACAGGAGGACTCCCAACCACTGCGCCACCAGGGAAGCCCTATTTTGGTTTTTGTTTAAGAGAAATTTGAGTTTCAGAGTTAGGCAGATCTGAGTTTGAATATTGCCTCATAATATTGCTGTGCTTTCTGCCAGGTTTTAAACTTCTGAACATCAGTTTCCTCATGAAAAAATGGTGATAATTCTAATGTTAGGATTAAATGGGATAACATATGGATTACCTATTATGAACCAGATACAAATTAGGCTCCTGATAAATGTTTTCTGTCCTAGTGCTTTATATGTAGAAGGGATTCAAATACTGAAGTTTTGAGCTATCATAGGTCATATGATAGACATTTCTGCTCATCTTTCCAGAGGAAATAGTTTATTAAAGCATGGTTTAAGAGTAATGAAGTTTATCTTTAAAAATTTACCCAAATATCACACAAATACATTGTAGTTGTTTTGCCAGTATTCTGAAATATGAATAAACTGCAGTTTATCCGATCATTTTTATAATTTCCAATTTTTAATTAAAGATACAATGCTTATATTTCTTTTTGTGCAGATGTGCAAATAGTTCTCTGAGATATGGAATTGCTAGATTACAGGGTAGGCATATCTTAAATTTTATTAGATTTATTTTTCTGATTATAAAAGTCACACACACATATTTAAAATGAGAAGTATGGAAAAGTACAAAGATAAGACCATTACCCAGGGCCGATCATAAAAGGGTTTTAGTGATAGGAAATTTTCTATTTTAAGATTGTGATCATAATTTTTATACAAAAAATTCATTTATGTTTTATTGACTTATGTACTGCAAAGTCAAATCTTGAGTTAGAAATCGAGAAGTTGTATAATATAACAAAACAAAAATGAGAATCAGGAGGAGGCAATTTGCAGGTTTAAAAATCTAATGAATGCTAGAGCTAAAGGAGACCTTAAAGTTCATCTTGCCTAACTCTCTTATAGATGAGGAAGCTGAATTCCAAAGAATTAACTGATAGACCCAGGCAAGTGAATTTCATCTAGTTAGTAGTGGAGTTGCAAATGGTCGCTAGGTCTCCTCCCTGCTGGTCTTGAGTTTTTTATGTAAAGTATATAAGCCACTGTTATTATTATTATTTCTATACAGCAAATTTGTCCTAAACTTTGTGGCTTAAAATTACCATTTTTTGTTTTGCTCACAATTCTTTGACTCAGGAATTTGGGAATGGCAGCAAGGCAGTTCTCTCTTGCTTATCTCATGCGATTCCTGTTAGTTGTTGGCTGCAACTGCAGTCATCTGAAGGCTCAGCTGAGATGGAGATTTAAGATGGCTGATGGACAGAGCTGGCAGCTGATGCCGACTGTGCACAGGGAGCTCAGCCTGCATGTGGCTTTTCCAGTATGGTGGCCTCAAGTTGTTGGGACTTCTCATATAGTTATGGTTCCTCCCAGGATGAGTAAGTAGCTCAAGAGCAGAAGCTGTGGAGCCTTTTCTGAGCTAGCCTTGGAAGTTACATAGTATCACTTCCACTGCATCCTGTTCCTTGTGAGTTGCTAAGATGGGCTCAGATTTAATGGCAAAGGAGGTAAATCCCGTCTCTCGAAGGGAGGAGTGTCAAAGAATTTGTAAACACGTTTCAAAACTTCCACAACCAGTATGTGCCATTTGCCATTCTTTTCCCTGGATTCTGTTGATATCCTAGAAATGACTCGTGACATACCAATAATTGAGTATGTATTTTTCCATCTATTTCAGTGGTACTTGTCTGTTGGGAAAAACTATAACATGGTAATGAAATACCACTGTAGCTAGAAATGGCTACTGTAGGGTTTTAACTAAGATCACAAAGTTTTCCTTAAGTATAGTAGTTATTATTGTACCTTAAGAGAGTGAAAGCTTATATTTGAAGTTGTAAGAGTTTTTAAAAAGTTGATCTTTACCTTTGTAAAACAAAAGGAGATATAATAAAAATTTACAGCATTCATTGCAGTTTAAGGAACAAAATATAGTTTTGAATTTAATTAATACTGAAATTATTGAATTTAATTTATACTGAAATTATAAATTTGCTTTTAATTTATACTGAAATTATAAAATTAGTGTAACTCTTCTGCTAATCTCTTCTTGGGGTCTTCTGTTCTGCTTTTATTTTTTAAATGAGAAACATTATTTTAATAGGACCAGTGACCTACATGGAAAAAGCTTCCTTTTGTGCCTAGATATCATAAATAAGAATTAAGAATTAATTAAATTCTTAAATTAATTTAATTTAATTAAATTAATTAAATTCTTAAATTAAATTAAATTAATTAAGAATTAAAATAAGAATTAAGATATCATAAATAAGAATTAACTTATCATAAATAAGTTAATTGAGTTTTAGTGTGATATATTTAGAGGGAAAATACAAGAATTTCCACCCACTCACTTAAAAACTAATGATATTAAAAAAAAACTAATGACATTAATATTTTAAATTTGTATTGTACTTCTTTTCAAAGCACTTTTTACATATATAAATGATGAAAATGCAAGCAAATTAAATTTAATAAAGGATGGAATAGATAAAGGAGAAAGTAGTTGAAAGGATAAGGTAGATGGAAAGATAGAAGAAGAGTACCCAGATACAGATGTTTTTGAACAAATACCTATTTTATGCCATTTTAAAATTTCGTTAAAGCTTTTAAAGCCATATTGCATTTTATTTTGCAACTGCAGGCACAAATGATTGTTTGCTTTTAGTATTTATTTTTGAAATTTCATGAAGAGCTGAATATGTCTTAAGAATTGGAATTTCTACACCCTTATCTTACAGGCCCATGGGATTATTGAACAAACCCTTTTTGTGATTTCATTCTTATAATTTAACAAATTGTATAAAAAGGAAGACAGAATGAGAAGAGGGCAGTGACATCTCAAAAACTACTATAGAGAGGGAATTGTAACAATTTTAAAAATGTTGTAAGTTAGAATTGGAAGAGATCCTAGGGGTAATCTAGTCCTACCACTTTGTTTTAAAAATGAAGAAACAGGTTTGAAACTCTAACAGCAGCAAGGTTTTTCCTATTTGTAAAGTTTTACTTGAATGTGTATACTATTACTCTCTACTTAATTTTATTCACACAAGTTGTGTCAGGTATTTGTCCCTGCTGTCCCTAGAGTAAGAGAACATTATGTACTCAGCAGGGCTATTTATACACATGACATTCTTCATACTACTATTTCTTACTCTTTTTTTGTGTAGCTAATATGTCTTTGTGTTGTATGGAACCAAAAAGAAAAGAAAATAGGAGCACATTATAACTTCATTAAGTATTTTAAAATGTAAATTTGTGTTTATTCATTTTTTGTTTAGATTTATTTATAACCATCACATAATTCAGTTCAGAAGAAAATTATCTCTAGAATTATATGTACATGGGTGTAATAGAGAGTTTCTTAGAGAAAATAGGACCTCTTAGATCAAGATAACTTTTCAAGGAAAGATTATAGTCACTGTGGCCATTACCGTAGCAATGTCCATTTTTCTGTGTGCAATGACCAGATCATTAATCTCTGTATGAAATCATTTAAAACACTTTCCCCCCGTGTAACTATAAAAATATGAATGTTCATTGTGGAAAAATTGAAAAAATAGAAAAACAGAATAAAAAAAGAAAACATTTACCTTCAGCTGTGCTATCCAGAGATAACCATTGTTTATTAATTTTGTTTGTTTACCTCTAGTCTTCTGTTTTGCATACTCTTACATAACTGAAAATAAATACTTAACAAAATAAAATAAGTTACTATGTAGATGTGCTCTCGATATTCTTGCCTTTATTCAAGATAGAATGCAATGAAAAGTTAAAACTAATTTGGTCAAAACTTACAGCAAAAGCAGGATTATTGAAATTGAAAGCCAGAGTAGCTTTTCATAAATGAATAGGTAAAAGAAAAATACTGTTTTATTTTGAGGTATAAGATTTGGTTTTAATTAGTTAGTTATCATAAATTACATTAAAGGTAAAGGGTGGGGTGGGGAATCACAGAAACTTTTGGTGAGAAGGCCTTAGAAATATCTAATATATTTCTTTTCCAGTTTAGGAATTGATTTTACAACATTCCTGACAATTGGTAACCCTCTCCATAAACACTTCCAGTCGTTGGGAGCTTTACCGAGTTTATGAAGCAACTTGTTCCTTTGTTTGATAGCTCTAATTATTAGGAATCTCTTCTCAATACTGTGTTAAATATTACAATTTTCACACGTTTCTTCTTGTTTTCCCCTGTAGAGATATTTTAATTTTTACTCCCATAAGACACCCCTTTAAATTTTTAGCTTTAGTTATTTAGTATTCTCTGCTGCTCATAGCTCTTTCATATGTTTATTCCCTTTTAAAATCTATGATCTGATTTGGTATAGAGTCATAAGGACATCTTGTCATGAAGCATGTTGTGGCTTCCTTAAGGCCCAAGGTTTTTTGTTAGCCTTTTAGCTGCTATGCTAGACTGTCGCGGGAGCCCCAGTGGTCAAATGAAATGCCCAGATCCCCCACCCCACCCACCCCTTCAGCTCTCAGACAAGTTTGAGAGCTCCCTCTCAGCTTTGTATTTGTAGAATTGGTTTAAAGCAAACAGTCTCATATTACAGTGGCTTACATAAATGTTGTTTTCATTTCATTCTAGTCTCTCAAGATCTCCTTTGGATTTTATTTTTATAACCTTATATGTTAAATGTTCCTTTTAGCTTTGTGTATTCTGTATTAACATTCTCTGAGTATTGTTTTAACCAGCTGTGAATTTACTTGACTTCTTTTTATGGAGCTCACATTTTTTTTTCATCTGTCCAGTAAATTCATCCAAGAAAGAAAGAAAGGTTAATTTGGGTTGAAAAACCATCTGTAAATTTTGCAGGGTAGGAATTTGAATCTGATTTTTTTTGGGGGGGTCTTCTTCTCTCATTTTGGACTTGTATATGTATTTTATGCCTGAAACACACATAGCAATATTGTCTACTTCTGTGCCCAGGAACTAGTTAAGGTTTGGAAAGTGTTTCTGAGGGCTGTACAAATGCTGTCTGGGTTGAGGTTATTTATTTCCTCTTTTGTCCGCTGGACCATCATTTTCTCCCAGGGCTTCTGTACTGTTTTCTCATGGATAAATGGGAAAGAACTATAACTCCCTATCATGAATTTGTGGTGGGTGGGGTCTTGTCATGATAACGGAATTGTTTTCATCTTCCTTAATGCCTGAATATCCCACCACTGGAAGTTATTCCTGTTTGTTAACAGTTTTGTTCTTTCTCAAAATAAAAAAAATGGGACTTGTAATAGATAACACAGTAATCCATTATCTTGAGCAGATTGTTGTAGTTAGGATTGGCAATCAGAATTAGTATTAAAAACATTTATTAGCTTAAAGCTATAGTTCATTGTCATCGTTGAATAAATAGAAAATTAATATTAGCAAAAAGATGATGAAATTACCTATTACTCTATCACTTAGAGATGACTTACTGTAAACAAATATATTCTAACAGATTTTATATATAGTATATTTAATGGCTCCATGCTACTATATATATGCTGTTCGGTAACATGCTGTTCTTACTAATGGTAGTTTTGAACATCTGTAGCAAGGGGTATATTTTAAGAGATTTTATTTGTGTATATTATCAGTACTTAAATGGTTTCATACTCCATATGCTATTTTTCATAGCATGCCATTTTTTTTTCTCATTTATAGTAATAGTTTTTGAACATCTATCTGGTCACAGTGAATATAGAGCTCTAGTATTGTTTTTCTTCATAGGATATATGTGTGCTATATATTATTATATATTATTTACGTAATCCCCTGCTCTGCTGTTGGAAACCAAAGATTTTTTTTTTCTATTATAAATAACATTGTGATGAGTATCTATGCATATATTCACTTGTCTGATTATTTCTTCAGGATAAATTCCTAGAACTGGAATTTCTGTTCCAGTGATAGATATACTTTAACGACTTTTGACATGTGTATTGACAAATTGCCATTCAGGACAATAGTTTTATTATATACTCTCTCAAACAATGTACAAGAGTGCACATTTTCCCACCAGTTTAGATGGAGATAAACTCCCTTCCTAGCTGAGTTTGATATCTATGATGATGTCAAGCTGATCTTTGTTTCTAGACTTTTGTCATTGTGCCTTTATCTTTATTCATGATGTCCTCTTGGAATGACTTTCCTTTCCTTTGCTTGGCTAATTTTACTTGTCCTTTAAAGTGTAAGGTTGGGAAATTTATAAAACTTTGTATTGCCATGACTGTTGCTTGATCAAGGACACTCTTTTCGTAGGAAGTTTGTATTTGAAATTATGAAGTAATCCTAACCTGGAATATAACATTAAAAGTTTTTTTTTTTTTTTTTTTTTCTCTCAGGGCTGGGAGAGCAGTTTCATAAATGGCTGTTAGCTAAAATCTCAAATTTTAGAACCTTCTGGGTCCTGTGGCATAGTTTTACATTCTTATGTCTGTCTTTTATGGCTCCAAATTTCATACTGGTTGAGTTTCTCTAAGGGCAAGGTGAGGGTGGCAGAGGAAGAGGAGAGTATAGTTTGACCGTCAGTGTTACTGCCAGGTAGACCATAGAGGCCTGGCTTTGGTAGGAATTAACAGGGAGAGCATATTGAAGTGGTTGGTAAATGCTGAGCTAAGTAGTGTCTTTGGGTAACCCCAGACTGGTCCTGAGGACTGATGCTGGACTTGGCAGAAACCTGGAGTTAAGTCTGTGGTGCGCAGGCCAAGGAGACTACACCAGTGGGCAGAGCAGCAGCTTAAAGCCGAGGCTTTTCTGCTTTGGGGATTCGATTTAATTGAGCAAGTGTCTGGGAATTTGTACCATGATTCTAACCTGCCACCAACATAATTGGTTAGCACAACAGACTGTGTGCCAAAATGCTACCACATGTCTTTATAATACCAGTTGGCTCATATATGTTTGGAAATATAGGAAAAAGGTGTCAGTATAACATGGAAGTTTTGGATTCCTATGCAATCTTTCCTAGCTCAGGAGAGCTGGGATAGTGGGGTAGAATCATATCCTTTAGCTGGAGGGGAAAAAACCATAAACTATGAAGGCAGCAGGAACCTTTTTAGCAACATTCAAAGTAAATCAGAAATGAGCATCTGCACCCATCGCTCCCTCCCTAAGAGGCACATCGCTAGCCTCACTGTTGGTTTCTCTAGTAGCAGGCTGCTTCCTCTGCTCCTCTTCCCTCTGTGTTGTCTCAGCCAGCTAGCTTCCCACTTTTTTGTTGTGGTAGGTTGTTAACATCCCCTGAGACAGCCTCAAATCACTCCAAGATGTTTGCCTGGGCATCCAAATGATCTCCCCAGGTACTGATTATTGCTTCTGTTACTTCTTTGGTTACAAACTTTCTAGGTTACAAAATAGGTTGTGAGTGGTCTGCCCCTCACCCTTTTATTTCCTATAAGACTTTTTTTTTCAATTAAAAATTTTTTAAATTTTATTTATTTATTTTTGGCTGTTGTTGGGTCTTCGTTGCTGTGCGCGGGCTTTCTCTAGTTGAGGCGAGCGGGGGCTACTCTTCATTGCGGTGTGCAGGCTTCTCATTGCGGTGGCTTCTCTTGTTGCAGAGCGTGGGCTCTAGGCGCATGGGCTTCAGTAGTTGTGGCACACAGGCTCAGTAGTTGTGGCTCGTGGGCTCTAGGGGCAGGCTTAGTAGTTGTGGCGCATGGGCTTAGCTGCTCCATGGCATGTGGGATCTTCCTGGACCAGGGCTTGAACCTGTGTCCCCTGCATTGGCAGGCGGATTCTTAACCACTGCGCCACCAAGGAAGACCCAGCTTAGTTTTTTTTTTTTTTAACATCTTTAAAGTGTTTTCTATATTTACATGTTCTCTCTTTTAAATTAATTAAGTTTTGGTTGCTTTGGGTCTTCGTTGTGTGTGGGCTTTCTCTAGTTGCAGCGAGTGGGGGCTACTCTTCGTTGTGGTGCACAGGCTTCTCATTGCGGTGGCTTCTCTTGTTGCGGAGCATGGGCTCTAGGCACGCGGGCTTCAGTGGTGTGGCACGTGGGCTCAGTAGTTGTGGCTCGTGGGCTTAGTTGCTCCACAGCATGTGGGATCTTCCTGGACACGGCTCAAACCCGTGTCCCCTGCATTGGCAGGCAGATTCTTAACCACTGCACCACCAGGGAAGTCTGCCTTGTTGTTTTTAATATGAGGTTTTTTTCAGGAATAGATACATTACATGTGAGCAGAAATGCATGTATTTTCTTCTTGGATTTTTTTCCTAAGCACATTTTAATTTGTTTTTATATTATTTTTTTGACTGTCAACTCCAGCTTCTAATATGCTATGCTTATTTTTCAGAACTTGATCTCTTGAACTCATTTTGTTTGTGTTAGACTCTTCAAAGCCTTTCCTCTATTCATTGTTTTAACCTTCTTCTCCTTCTCCCCTTCCTATGCTAATCTGCTCCCTCCTCGCCTTTAGCTTCTTTGATATTATATTTATAAGGTTAGGAAAATTTTTATTTTGGCATTTTGGGGTATTTAAGAGTCTTTCATTAGAAGCACAGATTAAGTTTAAGAACTCTTATATTTTAATCCTAAGGATTTTCATGATATATTTTAATTATAATGCTAATTTTAAATTTAATTTTCAATTTAAAGTTAGCAGCATTAAAATATATTTTATGACAGCAAATACATAAAATTGTTGGTTAATAATATGTAAGCATGCCTATATTTTATATTTAACATAATTTATAAGCATATTTATATTTACATAAAATGTATAAATTCATGAATAGGACTATAGATAATGCTAATTTTGTTTTTCTCCAGGAGGATCAGGATGGGAGTCAAGGTCTGGGCAAGAGAAAGAGGGTTAAACTAAGCAGTAACACCAAAGGTATTTATATTTTGTTTTTTCCTTGTATAAAAAAATGCTTAATCATTAAGAGCACTTGAAGGGAGAGTAATGTTATTAGATTTGTCTAATATGGAGAAAGTGTTGTTAGAGCGTGATTGTGGGGGGACCTCGAAAGCAAGTAAAACCCTTACTGTTGGGATTTTGTTCATTTGTTTTCTTTATAAAATGAGCAACATCATATTTGAGCCAGAAAACTAGTCTCTTCATTGAATCTTTGATTTGGATGCAGCATATTTGGTGTAAAGCTTTAATTTGATTTAAAGGATGAGCAAGAGGGAGATTTTGGGTGTGTGTGTGAGAAAAAGTAACAAGAGTGAAAGAGTGAGAATGAGAATGAATGGCACTTACCACATATTAAGGGCTCAGAAAGGACTCAATACATATTGTTGCAAAGGAAGAAGTAGATATGCCTGTAGTGAGGGAATAGATTAGTAATGAGTAATATTTATTGAACTTTTTATATATGCTAGACATAGTGCTAATCACATCACATGCATTGTGTCATTTAATTCTCCAAGTAACCATATGAAGCGGGTTTTATTATTATTACTATTTTATGAATGAGGAAATGGAGACATGTTAGGTTTAACAGCTAATGAGAAGTAGGTCCTTAATTCAAATCCCAGAGTTTAAATGCTTTATCACTATATTTTCTTGACCCTCCCCAAAAGCTTTTCTAGAGTACTTGTTATTAGTTGGCAGCCTGTGCTCTGGATTTTTGCCATGGATTTCCAAATCTTAACATAGTCTATTTTCTGGGTTAGTATGGTCTGTTAGAAAGTCTCCAGAGGTTAAAATATTATTTTGATGAAAAGATTCTTACTTCTGGTGATAAGTGTGTCTTGTGGAAAGTTTAGGACTGCTTGGAAGGTGGAGCAAGCAGGCAGTTTCCGTTGAGGCTCATTTTGTAAGTCTGCAAGTCTTCACTTCGTTACTCATGTTGTTGCCTTTAACTTACAGAATGTTAGTAAAGGGCATGAAATTTGATTTGCTAGCCAACATGCACATCTTCCCGTTCTTCGTGGCCCAGCAGAGAACCTGTAATGCCTGAAAGAAATTAGAAGTCCATGTGGCTAACTGGCCTCTTGACTTACCAGAGTTGTCCATGTGTTTACCTGAGTCCTTGAGACACATCTGAGTTGGAGGAGATTGTTAGGCATATACTTGAGTTTAAGCTTCAGGGGTGTTCAGAAAATACCTGTTATGGCGTAAGAGGTCATTGTTTTCCTTCAGCCTGGTCAAACTCTGGCTGAAGTTACTTTTTATGCAGCCTTTATGTTGAAGTTGATTTTCTATTATATGAATTTTTTTGCATTTGTGATTGATTGTTTTCTCTTCCTTCCTCTACTGGTAAGAAGTAGTATAGAGATTTAAGACTTGATCAGTTATCATGTTTGGTTTAAGTATGTATGTGGAAGAAGTGGCTTTTTGAAAAAGTTGAAAGTGAGGCTTTTTGAATTAGTAGAACCTCTGTTTTCAAAAAGTAATTGTTGCTTTTGAAAATGTCTGAAGTTCAGAGAGTGGTTTAGTTTTTGTAAGAATTTGATTCAGCAGTTTGAAAGTGAGCTGAAAATAAAACATGTAATGATAGGCAAGAGGAGAGGCACTGTGCTAACAAACACCTCACTGTCTATTCTCAAAACTGCAATTTTAAGGGTGAAAAGCCTAGGCCTAGAGGGCTTCAGCTGACATGGCCAAGATTATTGAGCTTGTGAGTTGCAGAGGCTGGACTCTACTGTCTAAATTAAATGCTGTCATGCATTTGTACCACATACTGATTCTTCAAAAATCTCTTTTTACAATTTGGCCTGAGTTGTTTAGGTGTTGTAAAGGTCATGACAATTTTATCAAGATTTTAAAGGTCAATAATCATACATAACTAATGGAAGCATTTCTAACCACATTTCCATAACATAACACGTAATACATATAACACATGCTTTAAATATCTTGGGAAACTGATATCATTTATTTTAAGAATAACAGTGAAGACATTGTGGGTTTTTCTCCCTTTTTTTAAATGTCTGAAGTTAGAAAAATTGGATTGTACATAACTGCAGCATTTTAGTAGAAGCCGTAGCTTTTCTGGTGCATTCATATTGTTTTATTTATTTAAAACAAAGTCAATGTATCTTTTTAAATGCTTGACATATAATAATTATGGTAGCTTCAGGCTTTTCTTTGGCTAATACAAGCTTGCAGAGAGTTATAACTGAATTTTAGGATAAATACTACTAGTTTTGTTCAACTTTGTAATTATTTTCAGAAGCACTTCTCTGTGAGGGTTTTATTTTTTTGGCAGTCTGTGAAATTTTCAGTCATGTTAGTACCAAGTGAATTTTGAGAATTAAATTGGCTTCAGCAATGTGTGCTGTGGATTATATTCTAAGTTTTAATTGTAATCCTTATATTCCTGTCACCTGATTCATTTGGTCCCTAATTTTATTACTTTTTTGGCTTTGAATCTGTCAGCTTGTGCCTTTGAATATATTTTACCTCATTTCTTGCAGGACTGGTTTATGTCTCTTTTTAAATCATTGCCATATCCTGGGAATGATCTATTTCAAGAGGAAGAGATTTCTGTTTTACAAGTAGAAAATTCTGAGATTTGGAAAATAAAGAATTATTGTTTCCAATAAAGGGATGTGTAGTGTAATTGTATTTATACTTTTACTCCTACTACATACGGTTCATACTAAAGGCACCACTGAAAGGGAGTTAGATAGGGGATTAGCAGATACTTCGGTCTCTCTGTAATCTAAATCATAGTGTCTCTAGATTAATGAAATTATTATTCTGAAAATAATGGGTTATTAATTATTAATCTAACATGGGGTTAAAGTTACATCTAACTTTAATATCTGATTCAAGTCTTATTAAACTCAGTGTTTTACAAAAGAATCAAGAGAGTGATTAAATACTGAGTTGTTACTCATTTAGACCCGTTACCTGAGGAGATGTGGTATGAACACATTACTCAATAATAGAAGAACTGTGACACTGGGGTAGGATTGGGATAAGGTTAATTGAAAAAACTCTGCAGGGTTACCCTGCAAGACTACTTCAACTGTGATATAGTTAGGGCTGTACCTGAGTATTTTGGTTCATGTGATACTGGTTTTTCAAATATCTCATCTAACTCTAGTCTCTGCTTAAGCACTGTCACTGAAACAGTCCATTCATAGTTGACACTTGATGCCCTTATATAGAGCTGATGATCCAGAGCAGTATCCCAAGATAATTTGCTCCAATAAAGATTAATAGAATTTTCTAGTTCATTTTGAGGGGAAAAAAATTAGAGAAAGTGAGAGAAAGAGATAGCCAAAGTATTAAAAATATTCAGTTCACACTTTGCTGTACACCTTGAAACTAACACAACATTGTTAATCAACTATACTCCAATGTAAAATAAAAATTTAAAACATTTCAATTCATCATATACCAGTTGAGACCTTTCTGTTGATTAAGCATGGCAAGGAGGCAGAGATAAGCAAGAGACAGCCTAACCCTCAAGGAGTGGTACTTGGCTTTAGAAAATAAACTTTCCAGTAAATAATTTTATTCCCCCCTTTGAATACCTTTATTCAAAAGGGGCATGCATTTCCTGTTTCCTCCATGCATGAAGAGGGCATCTTGAGTCCAGTACAAGTAAGCATATCTAATGTTCTATGTGTTTCCCGGTATGTTCCTACCAGAAAAAAGCAAATGCTTCTGTATACTAGAGTAAGCAATGCACTAGTGATTATCTTCTCTAGGGAAGTTAATATTTCATTTATGAAGGATAATTTTAGAGGAATAAATTATTCATCCATAAAGATTTTTTTCAAAAATAAAAAATTTAGATAACTTTGGAGTTTATGTCCTTAATAGTATGTTTTTAGGTTAAAATTATTATTACTATTTTAAATTAAGTGCCATGAATATTGTTCTTGTAAGATAATTATTTTAAATCTTAGTAGAAATTTTAGATAAATGGCTTATGTTTAAGGTCAAGTAATTACGTATTTTTCTAGTAACTGCTTTATATTAAATTATAAGGATTAAGTATTTTATTATATATATACTGTGGACATTGTAGAAATTTAGCTTGATATTGTTAGCATTATCATTTGAATTATTGAAAGGATAGCCTTAATTTTTAGGTATGTTCAGATGTTTGAGGTTGATGGGTTATTAATCATGGTAAGGTTTAGTGAGATGAGCAACTTAAATCATTAGGGTGATAAATTTTATTTTTATTATGTAGATCAATCCATAATGGATGTTTTGAAGCATAAAAGTTTCTTAGAAGAACTATTGTTTTGGACCATAAAGTATGAATTTCCCCAGAAGATGGTGACTTTCTTACTCAACATGCTTCCAGATCAAGAGTATAAGGTATCTACATTTTTTCCTTCCTTTCTGAACTTTGCTTCTCTTTCTTTGCCTTTTCAATATTAAATCTTTTTGATATATTTCTCAGCTCTGTTGCCAAAAGAGGGCCTGCACAAAAAGCACAGTATTGTAGATCTGAGTCAAAGCACTATTACAGAGCAGGATTCCTAAGGGTTGCCTTTGTGCATGAAACTTGGTCCAAAGGGATTGCTGGGGGACAAACAAAAACACAGTTGCACAAATAAATATGTAGTTACAAATTGTAGTAAGTTCTCTAAAGGAGAAAGGTACAAGGTGCTATGAGAATGTTTAATGGGGGCAACTGAATTTAGATTGTATGGTTAGGCATGGGAAAAGCATGGAGTTTGTAGCTGCTGGCCATAACTCTTAAAGACACAATGGTATTGACTCATGTACACATGTACATAGGTGAAGCCTCTAGTTTCAGAGGGTGTGGACTCACCTGTTACTACCGTATGGTTATGGCAAAGTTACACAACGTAGTGTCTGAAAAGACAATAAATCATGCTATAGTTCTTATGGTTTAGGTAGTAAAGCCTCTTTAGGAGTGACACTTTAATAATGCTGTTGTTTTGTGTCTTTATACCTGCTTAAGAAAGCAATAGAGGAAGTGTATATGGTATACAGAAGAGAATATTTGGTCAGAATAGTGGTTGGCTTTCAGATCAAATAGGAAAAGATATTATTTCTTTTGGAGTAGTCACGTTGACTCACTTATTGTTTAGTTATATAAACAACTCTGTGATGGTTTGCAGGTGAGGCTTTAGATTTTGTTGTTAAAGTTGGTAGCACAGGACAAAGACACATACTTGAATTGATATATTTGTGAGCAAAGTGAAGATTTGTATTTTTAGACTATCTTTGTAATTGCTTTAAAACTTTAATAATTTAAAATACATATTGAACATTTTTTTAACCACCAAAGTATTTTGCTAATTTTCCAAAAAAGGACAAATGTAAGACTACCATCATCACTGAAATTATTTTTCCATTTATCTTGGATATCATCACAAGCTAATCATAACTTAAAAATGCTAGTATAATATGTTGGAAAATGTGTTGTAAAACTTAAACTGTGTTTTTTTTCTTCCTATTTAAAACATTTTACAGGTTGCTTTTACAAAAACTTTTGTTCAGCATTACGCTTTCATTATGAAAACACTGAAGAAAAGTCATGAATCAGACACAATGTCTAACAGAATTGTGCATATTAGTGTTCAGTTGTTCAGCAATGAGGAGCTAGCCAGACAGGTAACAGAAGAATGTCAGCTGCTGGATATTATGGTCACTGTGCTGTTATACATGATGGAAAGTTGCCTTATTAAAAGTGAGCTACAAGGTAAACTCAGAATTATTTTCACTAGTTTTATAAGTATACTTTGTATAACTAATCTTAAAAACTTCCTTTATGCTTAAAAATAGCTTTTAAAAATATTATAAAATAATACATGTTTGTTAAAGAAACATTTTTTAAAATTTCAGCAAAATTTAAAGAAAAACTTTAAAATCACCTATAGTTTTGTTATTCACAAATAATATTAACAAATATTTTGGGATATTTCTTTTCTGTCTTTTTGTGTGATGTGAGTATATTTATAGATGCGAATATGTACTTTAAAATATGCTATCAAGTGTACACATCAAGAACATGTTCTTTCATGATTGCAGGTAGTAATATCATATGACTTTACCATTATTTAACCATTTTCTTATTAATTAGATATGTTTCTATTTTTTTAATCATGAATTTGTTACTGTCAGCTTTAGACATTTTATATGCATATACTTTTATAATTTAAAAGTTGGAATAAATCTTGCCTTTTATATGTTCCTTTAGTGTGATCTTTAATTTTCTTCCTTCATGCCTCCTCAAATTGCCATAACATTTCTAGGAATTCCTCCCATTCTTATTTCTTTGTGGTCTTTCATCTTGACTTCACCTCCTTGTAATAATTTATATTATTTGAGTATTTGCTCTGTACTAGGCGCTCTGTTAATACTATTTATATGTTGTCTCAATTAAGCTTCTGAACAACTCTCTAGATTGGCATTATTATTATTTCCACTTTCAAGATGAGTAAATTGAAGTTTAGAGAAATTAAATCATTTGCTGTAGATTATATAGTTAGTAGATGACAGAGCCAAGAAGGACTTTATATCTCCTGATGTCAGAATCTTTGTTCTTAGCCACAATACAGCCAGGCCAACATTAATAGGACTGTGTCTTCACTTGTTGGCACTTGGAGCTAAACTTAAAAAATAACAACAAATAATGCCTCAAATTAAATCTTAGGACCTTTCCATTCTCTGTGGATGGGAGATCTTATACTTGAGACTTGCCTTCTACTGTTGTCTCCTTTTGCATATCAGCTCCTATTTTCTCTTTATACTGATAGTCTGGCTATTCTCAGATGCAATACCATAGCCTGAAAATTTATACAGGACTCAGTGCAGGGCATGTTGCCTTATATATAATAATAGCTTGCTAATAATGATGATGGCTACCATCTTTTGAGCACTTACTGTATACCATGCTTTTTTTTCAGTACTTTATATGTATTATCTGATTTATCAGTAATTCTGGGGAGTAAATGTTGTTTTTTCCATTTTATAGATGAGGCATTTCTGGTTTAGGAAGTTGAAAAGTCAGTGATCTATGGTTTTATAGCTGTAAGTGGTAAAGCTAGGTGTCTAACCCATACTCTGGCCCACTGCGTAACTCTGCCTTCCCATTGTAGGTGTAGTGGGAGAATAATACATTATTTACATTGAACAGTGTACCTCTTTACCTTTTTAAAAGAAAAAATAAGAGCTGCTTTGTATTGTACTGTTTCTGTCTTTGTGTAGGATGACCTTTTCTTTCTTAGAGATTTAGCTATGTATATTACTTTCTCTTTTCTTTTTTGAAATAGTGTCTATCATCATTCAGCTATATCAGTGATATTCTTATGTGTAGAATTATATAACTAGAAAAGGACTTTTCACAAGTACAGTATTTTTAATTTATAAACTGGAAAACTTAAAAAAATTAGAAGTATTTACTCTTTTGAAAAGAATCTTGAGTCTGTTTTCCTGACTAAGTGGTTTAGCTATGCTTCTTTTATATGGTTTGCATTTCAGAGGAGAATGTTTGGGAGGAAGATGTATATGAGTTTGCCTCCCACTTTTTGCTATAGGCATCTTTCCTGAGAGAGTTTTTATGTTCATTTCCTTATCTTCCGGTCTCTCATTAACCCACCTCAATCTAGTGTCTGCTTCCGTCATTCTATTGCTGTCTCCAAAATTGTCCATGACTCCGGTAGCCACATGTCCTACTTTCCCCAGAACAGCTCCAAGTTATGCCTGTTATTTATTTTTATTTTTATTTTTATTGTGGTACGTGGCCCTCTCACTGTCGTGGCCGCTCCCATTGCGGAGCACAGGCTCCGGACGTGCAGGCTCAGCGGCCATGGCTCATGGGCCCAGCCGCTCCGCGGCATGTGGCATCTTCCCAGACTGCGGCACGAACCTGCATCCCCTGCATCGGCAGGCGGACTCTCAACCACTGCGCCACCAGGGAAGCCCTGCCTGTTCTTTTGACATCATTTTTCATACAGTCCTTTTTACCCTCAAAAGTGTCCCTGTTTATATGATAAATTATATGGTCACCCTTTCTATGACTACATGATAAGGAAGCCAGTGGCAACACTTTGGACCTTATCTTGCTTGATTTTCATTATCATTTTACACTGTTGATTCTCTGTTCTTTGTGTGGCATGAAACTATCTTCTACTTGTTCTATCAGTGTTGGTGTTTCTTGGCACTTGGTCTTGCTGTCTCTGTGTTTCTCATTTTTCCCATATTTTCTGAAATCGTATTACATGGTCTTAGTTGCTTTCTACACATACTTCCTTCTAATGCAGTTAGTCTGTCCTGGAAATTCTTACACAAATTGAATTTTCCAAAAGCTAAATAGCTATAAGTAGCATTGCTAAGATCTTTAAATATAAATGTATTTTTTATAGCAATAAATTACATTATTTCTAAGCCAAGTCTAAAACTATCTTTAGCTCCTGTTCTGTTTTTTTTCCTCTTTCAAAAGTAGCATAACATTTCATGTTACATACTTACTGGTTTTCTAAAAGCACCATATGTTTTCCCTGTTTTTACATGAAGAGTATTGGAATGAGTTTTAAATATATTGAACTAGCTACAGATATTACACAAGTTCTTTATACTTCTTACTTTGTAATAGCCCCTATCTAACCTTTGTATACATTGTCATTAGACAATATTTGAAAATTTTTTCTACACTGTTAGTAAATGTAGGAGCTGATACAATGAGAATTCACATGACCACAGCAATAGCTGAAGATTAATAGGAAAAAGCCTCTAGTAGTACGTGCTCCCTTCCTTATACTTTTACTTTGTTGTATTCATTTCTGCACCATAGTACTTTGTGATTCCAAATATAACTCATAACTTCCCATATCTCTGAAATTTTACAGTTTGTCTTATGCAACTGTCTGTTTAAAATGGAACTTAAAACCATGTGTTGTGGGACTTCCCTGGTGGCGCAGTGGTTAAGAGTCCGCCTGCCAGTGCAGGGGACACAGGTTCGAGCCCTGGTCAAGGAAGATCCCACATGCCACAGAGCAACTAAGCCCATGCGCCTCAACTACTGAGCCTGCACTCTAGAGCCCGTGAGCCACAACTGCCGAGCCCTTGTGCCACAACTACTGAAGCCGTGCACCTAGAGCCCATGCTCTACAACAAGAGAAGCCACTGCAGTGAGAAGCCTGTGCACCGCAATGAAGAGTAGCCCCCGCTCACTGCAACTAGAGAAAGCCCACGCAGCGACGAAGACCCAACACAGCAAAAATAAATAAATAAAAAAAAAAATGGTTAACTTTAAAAAAAAAAGAAGGAATAAAGTTTAAAAAAAAAACCCACCAAACTATGTGTTGCATAACTATAGGAATGTCTGTAGTTGCTAATAATGCCAGATTGATCTTCTGTCCTGCATATCAAATTGTTTATTAAACTATATCCTTTGGATGTCTACAAGCACCTCAGACACTCAGTGTCAGCACCAAAAACCCATTCTGTCTCTATCAAGCCTGCTTCTTTTCTATTGCATTTGTGCATATGTGTGTATGTGTATATATGTATGTGTGTATTAGCACTCAAGTCGGTGTGTTGGTACTACTCTAACCATCTACAGAGTTGCCCAACCTAAAAACCTAGGAGTCATTTTTGACTTCTTACTCTTTGTAGAAATAGTGAACATCACCAGGTCTGTCATTTAAATCCTTCTGAATATCTTAGAATAGCCAATTCTTTTCACCTCTGCATCTTCATGCCAATACCATAGTTCAAGCCATTGCCATCTTTAGGCCTTCTACTACTAGTCATTAGCACCCTCCTATATAGTCAGTCTCAACACTAAACATCTAGTCATGTCCTCTCTCTTAAAACCCCCTCTGTGGCTTGCCATTCTCTTCGCATGAACTGCAAACTCCTGAAGCTGATTTATGAGGCCATCTAGACTCATTTGTGCCACCTATTCTTTGCATTCTTTGTCCCAGTAATTCCATCCTTTTTTATACTGCTTCCTCTACTTAGAACACCATTTCCTCTCCATCCCTAGTTTATTTGGTTAATCCCAATTTCTGCTTCCTTTTGTAAATCTCAGTTAAACATCACTTCCTCAGGAAACTCTTCCTTAATTGTAGACCAGCTTATGTATGTTCTTATGACTTCTTGTACTTTTCCTATTACAGACCTTACCACACTCTGTTTTCTTAGATATTAACCTCAGTGGAGAGAGAGAATGTATAAATCTTGATTTTTTTACTGCTTTATTTTCAGAGCTTACTAGATTACCTGACCCTGAGTAGGAGCTCAGTAAATATTTGTGGATGAGTGAATATGATTTAACACTGAATCATTGCTCTCTCTGTATCTATATTTGGAAAAGTATCAGTTGGATAAAAATAGAAGCTCTAATCATTTTATTTCATAAAAGATTCCAAGATATTTTTCACAAGAACAGTAGTAGTTAAAGCAGTGTCAGGAAAATAGTGATTTTGATTAATTATAT
This sequence comes from Stenella coeruleoalba, assembly GCF_951394435.1. NCBI lineage: Eukaryota > Metazoa > Chordata > Mammalia > Artiodactyla > Delphinidae > Stenella > Stenella coeruleoalba. The sequence continues at coordinate 66,073,795 of NC_137151.1, forward strand.
TCTGCTTATTCATCCTCTGATTTCACTTAAATAGAACAGTGATTCTCAATGTTTTAAAAAATTAAAAAATCCCAGCATCCCTAGGCACTGTCTCATCAGTATCAGCTGCTCACCAACTCACAGTGGCAGTAGTTGTCAGAGAGGGCGTTTCTGAATCTCAGATGTGGGTAATTTATAAAAGCTCCCTTACCCCCACTTCCTCATTCAGTTATACCCTCTCTCATCCTACTGTGGGTCCTGTTCTTATGTCTTGTTAAATTTGAGTTGGGTAAAGTAATTTCATGGGCTGAAACCTAAATTTAATTTATGGAAATAAGTGCAGTAGAAGCCCTCTTCACTGATGAGTTTGACTACGAGGTGGTTATTTGAAAAGTTGGTTAAAGTGAGGCATTGTTAAAAAGTGATACATACGTATCTGAAACAGTGGATTTTAACTTAAACCACAGGAATGTATGTTTGTTCTCCAACCTTTTAATTTTGGGCAAAGCAGTTGTAAGGTATGGTTTTCTTTACTGGAGTTCTCCCTCGTCCTTCTTGTATATACCACATCTGTAAAGCAGCATCTGTGATTTTCATTTTCAGTTTCTTTAAAGTAGAGTAAGAACATAAAGATTTTCATGAAGCAATCTGAGTGTAAAATCCTTCTAGACTTTTGTGATTTTTCTCCTCCAAGATTTTCTTAGGCACTTTTACTGTCTTTCAAAAGCTTATGATCCAGTTTTTGTTATACCTCTATTTATGCATTCATATTTTATCAGATTATGTATTTGTAACTTAAATTTTATAATTATAGTAAAAAGAACAATTAGTATGAACAGAAGCAAAAACAGACTCTGGATAAGCTTATACCTTGGGGCTTGTGTACTAGGGAATAGGCTGCAAGCTTTGAGCATTCTGTGTATTATGGGTATTAGTGTGTTTTACAGTGGGAATGGGGGGCTTGTTTGTCCAGTGAATCAGTTAAGCTGGAATAGGTCAACAGAGCTAATGCATACATGCTATAACTTCTAATAGTAAAGTTTTTGTACAAACCTAATCCTCCCCATCTCCTCCTTCCAGCAATGTATTTAAACTTTGAGGATTTTTTTTTTAAAGCTTAAGAGATTTATATGTGTTTTTTGTTGTTTCATTTTTGAAATACTGTGTTAAAAATTGTTTTTACATGTCCTTTGAATAGAAGAAAGCAATTAAATATATATTGTTTAAGTCATACAGATTTTATTGAAAAGATAGAATGAGATTAATCTAGGGATAAAAACATTTTATTGATTAGAACTGAAAATATTGCATTATATCATTAAAATCAAGAAAATAATAAGGTTTTATAAACATGTAACTAACTTAATATCATGTAATATGTTAGACGTGGTAATAATTATTATAATGATGTGCTAAGTGTTATGTTAACATTTCATTTAATTCCCTTAAGATATGTCTTTTTCTGTTTTACAGATGAGGAAATTGATTCAGAGCTATGTAATATACCTAAAGCCATATAGTTATTAAATGGCAGGCTGGGGTTTGAATTGAGGTGACTGATTCTAAAATGTATAATCTGTATCATTGGTAAAACTATTTTCTTAAACTAATTTTTTTTTGTGTGTGTGTGTCTATTTTAGATGAAGAAAACAGTTTACATGTGGTAGTGAATTGTGGAGAAGCATTACTGAAGAATAACACTTACTGGCCTCTTGTCAGTGATTTTATTAATATCCTTTCTCATCAAAGTGTGGCTAAGAGATTTTTGGAGGACCATGGTTTGTTAGTGACATGGATGAACTTTGTATCTTTCTTTCAAGGTATCAATTTCAGATTTTTTCTTAATTTTTTTTTTTTTTTAGTTTACAAAATGCCTAATGTTAAACTGTCAAACACTAATTAAAAGATAATAGCACATCATTCAGTTACATGTGAAATGTCTCATATTAATTGATATTTGTAAGTATTTTGATAAAGTGTTCATGAAAACATATCAGAGTTATGAAGAAGGTCAAACTATTACATAGGAAATAGGAGTGTAATTTTTAAAAGCATTTGAAAGCATTAATCTAGAAATTTCTAATCTATTCTCCAAGAAAGACTCATAATACTTCCGTAAAAATTTCAACCGGCATCAATTAAAATAGTTTTGACTTTATTTAATATATTCAATTATATTATATAAGAAAGAGACAGTTCACAAAATGTTTCTAAGAAAACGTAGTTTATAAAGAATTCCAAAAGGACCAGATTATTTTATTTTTAATAATTTATTAATTTCTATACATATTGTGTCATTATGCCATTTGTGTGCATTAAAATGTGTTTGGTACTTGGAAGTATTTTACTTGATTTTTAACATGGGTGTTTATTTCCATTTGGCAAGGTTTATATCTGTTTTAATTTTTGCAAGGTATGAACTTAAATAAGCGAGAACTAAATGAGCATGTGGAATTTGAATCTCAGACCTACTATGCTGCCTTTGCTGCTGAACTTGAGGCCTGTGCACAGCCAATGTGGGGACTCTTATCACATTGTAAAGTTAGGGTATGTTTTGTTAATTTCTGTGTTTACCTTTAAAATAATTATTTAAGAAAATTATTTGTGAAAACATTGATTTGTTTACTTGTGTGTAATAATATGCAGTGTTTAATTCTGAATTCACCTTTGTGAAAGTTGACCTGAGACAGTTAATTGTTATTCTTAGGCAGGTTAGAATTCATTTATATAAATGAGTTATTATATCATTCCAGCCTTCCCTTATTGTGAATAGTCTTTGGAGCTTTGTAAGTCTCCACATTCATCTTTATTGTTTCATTTTACCCATTATCAGTTAGTTGCCTAATGTTTCTTGTCTCTCAAGGGATGAGGATAGTCCTCAATAAAGTTTACACTTTTAAGATTCCAAGCACAAAATCAGTATACATTTCATACAACTTACAGTTGTTTGTAAAAAGAACCTAAGGGTACATAGCAACAACATAAATTCTTATAATTGGTTAAGAAATGCTTGCTTATAATTGCATGCATTTATGTCTTTCTGTACAAATATATATTTTACCTTTGCATTTTAACGTATTCGTTTGATGGGTCTCCAGAATCCTTGGACAGTTTGTTATCTCCTGACCCTACTAAACTAAGGACTTGACTAAGATTTTGCTGTATGGATCCCATGAAGTCCAACCTGCTAGCCTGTACCAATAAGCGTGCTGCACAAGATTTTATAGTGGTCTTGGCTCTGCCTCTTTTGACTTAGGTGACTTGGTCAACTCATTTAAAACTATTTGAACTTCTCAGTCTTTCTCCTTTTCTTTTAAAAAACTAAAGGAAACAAAATAGAAATGGTACAGCAAAGCCTGCTCTTCCTCACAGGGTTATTATGAGACTCTCTTACATATATTCTTTAAATGTATGTGTTACTTTAAGTGGGTTTCTGTTTTCTTTTTTTGTTTTTGAATTTTATTTATTTTTTCTTACAGCAGGTTCTTATTAGTTATCTATTTTATACATATCCGTGTATATATGTCTATCCCAATCTCCCAGTTCATCCCACCACCACCACCCCCTGCCACTTTCCCCCCTTGGTGTCCGAGGATTTCTGTTTTCTCTCATGACTCCAGCTTTCTCTAAATGCAGATGCCTCACAACTCTGTTACAGTCTGGCCTGGTTGAAATTCACAACAGCTCTGGTTATTCATGTAGATCTCCTTATAGGTACATGAATTTTCTCAGGTTCCTAAACTATTTAAAAACATTTGTCTGTGCTGTGTTCTTTATGTCATTTTATGTGTGGTGTTTCAAATGATGCAGTTATCCAATATAGAAACCTCCCCTTGCTGTACCAGCTGTGTTCAAGCTATAATCAGATACCATGAATTTTCTCTCATACCAGAAATGTCTCTCTACCACTTCTTTCCACTGTCTTAATTTATTTCTTTATATTTTTAAAATCTGGGTTGTTTCTTAACTGGTTTTCCTGCCTCTAGATTCTTCCTACTGTAATTTTTCCTAATACCGAAGTTACTGCTAAGCTCTGTGCTTATCTCTCCTTTGCTTAAAAATCATTCAAGTTCTTATGTCTACAGGATAATGTCCATATTTCCTATAGAGGCATTTAAGACCTTCCACAATTTGCCCTCAACTTGTTTATCATAATTCACCTTCCTATACTGCCCTCTACCTCCATGCCTTCATTGGATTGATTACCATTCCTCAACATGCAATTCCTTTCTTGATTCCAGTGGTTTTGTTCAAGTTAGTCCCTTTTTTGACAAATGAGCTCATTCTTTCTGCTTAGTCCAGTGCTTCTCTTATATGAGAATCATCTGGGAAGCTTGCAAAATACATGTGCCTGAGTCTCACTGTCAGAGATTTTGGTTTGTTTGATGTGCAGTAGGACTTTGGCAGCGATTCTAACTGGAATGAAGAACAATTAGTTGAGCTCTTCAAAAATTGTACTCATAAGACTCAGCTGATATGTAATCTGCTCATTTAAATTCTTTCATATTTATGATTCCAGTCTCTGTTTTTATAGTACCTCGTTTAATCTCCATTGTAGCATTTATCAAAAAAACTGTCATCTTATATGAGAGTGGTTTGTTCATTCATTCAAAAAAGTATCTATTGAATGCTGTTCTATGCCAGATGCTATCTAGATTCTCGGGTTTTTGGTGTCAAACCAAATAGATGTGGTTTTTGCTCTCATGGAGCAGTCTAATAGGAGAGATAGACATTAAGTAAGTAAGCACACAGGTTTATTTTGTAAGTTTTGTAAGTGTTCTACAGGAAAATATCAGATTGCTATGAGAGTAATGAGTGTGGAGGCTGGTTACGTTTAAGGATCAGGGAAGGCTTTTCTGAAGAATGAAAAAGCCAGCTATATATGAAGTATAAAAGTGGGGTTAGTGGTGGGAATAGGGGAGATAGCATGGAATAACCTACCTCCAGTAGGAAAGTGATTAGTCATTTTAAGGAGTTTGTGGCTGGAGCCACAGAACACGATGGAGTTGGAGAGATAGGCAGGGATTGTATTATTAATGCAGGTTCTTATAGAACATGTTAATGAGCCTTAGATTTAATTTTAAGGAGAAGCCAGTGAATATTTTAAAGTAGGGGTTTAATGTGATCAGATTTACATTTAAAAGATCATTCTGTTTGCTGGAAAGACTGGATTGAGGGGAGCGTGGGGAGCATCATGACTAGTAGCAAATAGACCAATTAAGATGCTGTGATAATAATCTAGGAAATTCAGGTTTGAAATTCAAGGTGCATTTTGGATATTGAAGATGTGTTTTGAAGGTAGAACCAAAAGCCTTGGTGATGGATTGTATGTTATTGATGAGTGAAATAGATTTTTGGGTAACTATGTATGGAGATAATTTTACAGAGGTGAAAAAGATCAATAGAAAAGGTTTAGAGAGATCAGAGTTAGTTTTAGATATGTTAAGTTTGAGATGCCTCTGAAACATCCAAGTGGAAATAGTGAATAGTCAGTTGGATATATGAGTTTTGTGCTCAAAAGAGAAATCTGAACTAGGGTTATAAATTTTAGACCCTTGGGAATAAAAATGGCATTTATTGCCAGGGGATGGGGTCACGTCAAATAGGGGGAGAAGAGAAATGGACCTTGAAGAAAAAACGAACATTTAGACATCAGAGAGGGAGAGGAGAAAAACCAGAAGAATGCAACATCATATAAGCCAACAGAGCAGATGGTGATTTAGGAGGGAGGATTGATACGATGTTGATATGAAAAGGTCAGTATTTTAGGAGGATTATTCTGACAACTGTGTTTAGGATGATTTTGGATTATAAGGCCAGGGCTATGTTTATGTGATAATGAGAAATCATTGTTTTCAGGCAGTAGTTTATGTTTCAGTTTTGAAGGCCAGGATTGCAACGTGTTACGGTTTTCTTAATCTAAGAAGCGAAGTCAACAGAGAGAAAACGAGCTCATGTTCTGGTAGTATCTGAGAGTAGTTTCTTAGCTAAAGGAGCATGTAGTTCCTAGATAAGACGTTCTCTTGATGAGAGCCTACAGTATGCCAGACATTGTTCTTTACATTATATTGCTTACATTATGTTCGTATCTAATCTTCATAACATCTCTTATAAAGTAGATAGTATCATCCCTTTCTTTCAGAGGTTAAATAATTTGCCCACATTTACACAGCTGCAAGTGGAAGCTTGAGTTTGAAAACAAATCCATCTGATTTCAGAACCAGTGCTCTTTATCTCTTTGCTATAATTGTCTCTTAAGCAAGACTGTCTAGAGCTTTTTAGCAGCAATGTTGTCAGGTTTTAGAAATGTAAACTAGAAGAAAGACTATTATTTTAAGTAAAACAAAGCTATTGCTTTATGTTTATGTTCTCTAATTATAAAATATAAAACTAAAGGATTAGCAATAGAAAAAAGGAACTTCACCTGATAGCTTACTTTCTTTGTCTGACTGCCCCGTATGCTGTTTGGCTCTTGAAAATGCTAAGGGATAGTTAAACAAGTTATACTAGATTAATAACAGATAGCTTGGATAAAGGGATGGCACATTTCTAGAATTTTACTAATTTTTGCTTTCTGAACAGAATAAGCTGTAAACTCCCCATCTAGTGGCAACTATACGTTACTGCAGGCTTGACAGAAGTTAAGTCTGGCCATGAATCTTTGGAGCACTTAAGTAGTACTTGTCAGATATAGTGCTAGACTGTGACATGGAGCATTTTATGTACATTATTTCATTTGCTTCTTCATAACAGTACTAGGAGGTAGGTAGTATTATGCCCATTTTTACGTATGGAGAGACTGAAACTCATAAAATTCAAGTAATTTCCTCAAGGTCATAAAACTAGAAAGTCATGCATACTGAATTTTTTGGGGTGGGTATGATAGCGATGGGGAGGTGGGAGAGATGATCTGAACATGATTATTAAGTATGTTGTATTTAGGAATGGAGTTAATTGGTCACCTTTTTGAAGACTCTTGATATACCTACTTTTCAAATTGTTCTCCAGAAGAGTTTATCAGTTTACACTTGTGTAAAGAGGATATAGTGGTGTCCCTTTACTCAAACCTTTGATTAAATAGGAAAACATTTGGTTTTAAATGTTTCTTTATACATGAATTATCTGCAACTTTAGTTTGGTTATGACACATTATTTATGGTAACTTAAAGTGTCATTACATTTTTTTCAGTAAGAGATAGGGAACAGAATGTATAAAATAATATTTTGAGAAGGATAAATCTCATATAGGATAGATTAAAACAGGGTGAGACTGTTGGCAGGGAAACTAGTTAAGTGATATTTTGTCTGAATGATATCAGAAATAGGAAATGGAAGTGAACCTACATGACAGTATTAAGGAAGAAGTAACAGGATATGGAGACTGAGCTGGGTGAAGGAGAAGTAAATCTCTGAAAGAAAGGAATGATAATATCTACTTTATAAGAGATGTTATATTAATTAATTAACTAATTAATTTTGGGCCACATCCCTTGGCTTGCAGGATCTTAGTTTCCCCACTAGGGATCAGATCCACACCCTTGGCAGTGAAAGCACAGAGTCTTAATTGCTGGACCACCAGGGAAGTCCCTAGAGATGCTATTTTTAGATATGGATGTGAGGCTTGTAGTTTTTTTTTTGTTTTGCGGTACGCAGGCCTCTCACCGCCCTGGCCTCTCCCGTTGCGGAGCACAGGCTCCGGATGCGCAGGCTCAGCGGCCATGTGGAACCCAATTTACATCACATAAATTTATTTCACCTTTGACTCATTTCAGGTTAGTTCATTTTCATAACTGTCTCTAGTTGTTACTGTTAGTTTGTGAAAGGATGATTCCTTGAAATAACAAATGTGGTTATTTTGAAAATATGTATATTTTACCATTATATATACAATGCACATAACTTTTTATATATTGCATATACTTTGAAGTTGAACATATACGTGTTTATATACTGTAAATTTATATAAGTTATTATTTTAGGAAACTCAAGAATATACCCGAAATGTTGTGAGATACTGCCTTGAAGCTCTTCAAGACTGGTTTGATGCTATTAACTTCGTAGATGAGGTATGTATGTTTTTGATATATGTAAAAGCATTTAAGAAAAGTGTTAGATCTCATTTAACATTGAAAATAATGAATATCTTTTCATGGGATAAGGGAAAGGTGTTGGAATAAACATAAAATCACTAGGCTTTAAAAAAGGAGAAGTAAGAGACCAGTTGTTTGACACTTAGGAGATTCTATAGTGCATTAACTGTATTTGCTTATTTGCTAGAGAAGGGCATAATTTTTTTAATGTTATTAAATGTATATTTCTCAGGACTTCATTCAGAGAGATAAAAGTGACAGTGCAAATGTGAACAGAATAGGGGAGATTGATGGAAAGGGTATCACAACTTTATTAATTGGTCAGTGTTCTCCTCTGGGCATGAAAAAAGATGATTTTTTTTTTAACATCTTTATTGGAGTATAATTGCTTTACAATGGTGTGTTAGTTTCTGCTTTATAACAAAGTGAACTAGCTATACGTACACATATGTCCCCATATCTCCTCCCTCTTGCGTCTCCCTCCCACCCTCCCTATCCCACCCCTCTAGGTGGTCACAAAGCACCGAGCTGATCTCCCTGTGCTATGTGGCTGCTTCCCACTAGCTATCTGTTTTACATTTGGTAGTGTATATATGTCCATGCCACTCTCTCACTTCGTCCCAGCTTACCCTTCCCCCTCCCTGTGTCCTCAAATCCATTCTCTATGTCTGCGTCTTTATTCCTGTCCTACCCCTAGGTTCTTCAGAACCATTTTTTTTTTTTTTTAGATTCCATTTATATGTGTTAGCATATGGTATTTGTTTTCCTCTTTCTGACTTACTTCAGTCTATATGACAGACTCTAGGTCCATCCACAGTAACTCAGTTTCGTTTCCTTTTATGGCTGAGTAAGGATGATTGTTGTTGATAATGAACTGAGAAGAATTAAATAAGGGCTTGCTGTTAATTAGTCAGCCAAGTTTCCTGTCAGAAGCCCCTTTTATTCCTCTTATGAAGTGGGGTAAAAATTTGCCAGATGTGGAAGGAGGAGCACTCCTTATCTGATTTCTGAACTCTGGGCAGATGCAACTCCTGGTGTCTTAGGCCGGGGCGTGGAGAGGAGGGGCTTTTATTTATTTCTTTTCCTTAAAAAATTTTTCTTTTACACAATCATAAACTTATTGAAAAGTTGGAAGTGGAGTACAAAGAACTTTCTCTTGAACTATTTGAGAGTTAACATGTTAACTTGATGCCCATAACTCCCAAATACTTTAGTATCCATTTCCTATAAGCCAGGACATTCTCTCTCTCATATAAACAGAGACAACCATAAAAATTACGGAATTAACTTTATTGTACTATTACTATGCAAATCTTAGAACTCATTCATGTTTTACAAATTGTCCATTGATTGCCCTTTATAGCAAAAGGATCCTATTTAGAGTCACATGTTGCGTTTAGTTATCATGTCTCTAGTCTCCTGGAATGATTTCTCATTCTTTGCCTTTCAGGGCAATAACGTTGTGAAGAATACAGCTCAGTTATTTTTGTAGAACACCCCTCAATTTGGGTTTTCTTATGAGTAGGTTCAGATTATGCGTCTTTTGCAGGAATATTACAGAAGTGATGTTGCAGTCTTTTCATTGCACCCTCTTTAGTGGTTTATGATCTTTGTTTATCCTATTACTGGTGATCTCTTTGTTCATTTGATTAGGGTGGTACCAGCCAGACTTCTTCACCACAAAGTTACCCTTTTTCTCATCGTAATTAATAAAGTATTTTGTGAGGACTTGCTTTAAAGCTATTTAAATACATCTGTTTTCTCATCTAATTTTTAGTTCATTCACTAATTTTCTGCTGTGGAGATTCATAGTTTCTTTTGCTCACTGGGTTATAATCCAACACTACTATTATTTGATGCTCAAATTTTTTCAGATGTGGCCAGTGAGAGCCCCTTCAAGCAGGTTTCTGTGTCCTTTTGACTTGTCCCGTTATTCTTTGAGCGCTTCTCTTCTTAGTGGCTCAACAAGATGTTTCAGGCTCACCTTATATTTTCCCTATTCTACCCCTGGAATCAGTCATTTTTTTAAGGATCTTTTGTTACTTTTAGCAGAGAACAGTATTGAGAAAGTGGGATCTGGATGCTTGGTGGGCTCACTGCTGTCGAGGTATTAACTGCTCCCAGGCCTTCTCAGTGAACAGAGGTTCAGAATATATGTATGCATTTATGTATATAGATGTACATATCTGCATCTATATTTATTTCTCTATTATATATATTGAAAGCTGTGAGTTCAAACTGATACTTTATATTCCAGTATAGCACAGGACTTATTCTAGTTTTCTCTAACAGTGAGAAACCTGGCTTCCATTATCCTTAATATATTTATTTCTTTGACCAATCCTCTTATATAGAACCAATTTCTCATATCAATTACCTCCCTTTCCCCTGCATGGATGCCCTCTTCTCCCTGCATTCTGTCCTCCACCCTGCCCTACAGATGGACACCCTCCTCGTCCCACTTGGGCTCCAGCTCCCCACCTTGGACTACCCTTCTGTGAAGAATCCTTCTCGCCCTATGTGTGCTTTGAATTCCCACACCAGGCATGTCTTCATTCTGGCTGCCCTCCTCATCCTGCTTTGGCTCTGATGCCCCATACTGGGTCCTTTCCACCCGTGGGTAATCTCCTCACCTTGCTTGAATTTTGATTCCTTATTCCAGGCTGGCGCCCTGTGTCATTGCCCTCTTTACCTCTATCAGGTTCTGGCTTCTCATCCCTGGTCAGTTCCCACTCTCCTCACCCTGATTGGCTCTGACATAGTATACTGGGCTGCCCTGCTGTGTGGATGCCCTGACTCCGTATGCCGGGCCACAGCCCACTTCTGTGTAGATGCTCTTCACCCTGGAAAACCACTGACATTTCCGCCCACCCCGCCCCAGCACACACAGTTGTCCTCCTCACCCTGGGCTCTGATATCCCTTTTCAGGCTCCTCACCTATAGATGCCTATTTTGGTTTATTTCGCCTCTTAACACCTCCCCCGCAGTGGCTTTAGGACTGAATTATTTATGAACGGAAGAGCCTCCTACTGTCTTTAACTCTCGTCCTTCCTGCCTCAAACTAATTTATCTTCCATCCCTGATGACTCCTCCTCCAATATTTGTGCCTGCCTTTAGCCTTCAACCTGGCCATTGTGTCCATTTGGATTCTGATTCTGCCTCCACCAAATCACCGATTCTTATCTTGTCTAAATGTTGGTACTTAAGCTTAAGCTTTATTTATATAAATGGTAATGAGTCAGTCTTTAAAGAAAACATTCTCCATTCTCCACAGAGCTCCATCCTGCTTTTAACCTGCTTCACTATTTCTTCACCCTGTCAAGGATTAGTCCGTCAGCTGGGGCTTCAGCTGGAGCTTCTCTCAGTCCAATTCTCATTAGTATTTGAAACTTCAGGAGTTATTGTTGAAATGGTGGCATCACTAAGACAACAGGAAGATTGAACTAGGGGAAAATTATCATTACACACAGAGGGTTAGGTAGTATTTGAAATGAAATTAATCCACGGTTGAACTTGGGGTGGATTTACAGATAGTTAGAATCAAGTATGGTATACAGAGCAGCTTAATTCAAGGAAATAGTGTGTGTGTGTATATATATACACACACACATATATTTTTTAATTAATTAATTTATTTATTTTTGGCTGTGTTGGGTCTTCGTTTGGCTGTGTTGGGTCTTCGTTGCAGGCTTTCTCTGGTTGTGCTGAGCAGGGGCTACTCTTCATTGTGTTGCACGGGCTTCTCATTGCAGTGGCTTCTCTCATTGCGGAGCAGGGGCTCTAGGTGTATGGGCTTCTATAGTTCTGGTGTGTGGGCTCAGTAGTTGTGGCTCGTGGGCTCTAGAACGCAGGCTCAGTAGTTGTGGCGCACGGGCTTAGTTGCTCCACGGCATGTGGGATCTTCCCGGACCAGGGCTTGAACCCGTGTCCTCTGCATTAGCAGGCGGATTCTTTTTTTTTTTTTTTTTTTTTTGCATCTTTATTGGAGTATAATTGCTTCACAATGGTGTGTTAGTTTCTGCTTTATAACAAAGTGAATCAGTTATACATATACACATGTTCCCATATCTCTTCCCTCTTGTGTCTCCCTCCCTCCCACCCTCCCTATCCCACCCCTCTAGGTAGTCACAAAGCACCAAGCTGATCTCCCTGTGCTATGCGGCTGCTTCCCACTAGCTATCTATTTTACGTTTGGTAGTGTATATATGTCCATGCCACTCTCTCGCTTTGTCACAGCTTACCATTCCCCCTCCCCATATCCTCAAGTCCCTTCTCTAGTAGGTCTGTGTCTTTATTCCTGTCTTACCCCTAGGTTCTTCATGACATTTTTTCCCCTTAAATTCCATATATATGTGTTAGCATACGGTATTCGTCTTTCTCTTTCTGACTTACTTCACTGTGTATGACAGACTCTAGGTCCATCCACCTCATTACAAATAGCTCAATTTCATTTCTTTTTATGGCTGAGTAATATTCCATTGTATATGTGTGCTACATCTTCTTTATCCATTCATCCGATGATGGACACTTAGGTTGTTTCCATCTCCTGGCTATTGTAAATAGAGCTGCAATGAACATTTTGGTACATGACTCTTTCTGAATTATGGTTTTCTTAGGGTATATGCCCAGTAGTGGGATTGCTGGGTCATATGGTAGTTCTATTTATAGGTTTTTAAGGAACCTGCATACTCTTCTTCATAGTGGCTGTGCCAATATACATTCCCACCAGCAGTGCAAGAGTGTTCCCTTTTTTCCACACCCTCTCCAGCATTTATTGTTTCTAGATTTTTTGATGATGGCCATTCTGACTGGTGTGAGATGATATCTCATTGTAATTTTTTTTTTTTTCTTTTTTGCGGTACGTGGGCCTCTCACTGTTGCAGCCTCTCCTGTTGCGGAGCACAGGCTCCGGACGTGCAGGCCCAGTGGCCACAGCTCACGGCACAAACCCGCGTCCCCTGCATCGGCAGGCGGACTCTCAACCACTGCGCCACCAGGGAAGCCCTCATTGTAGTTTTGATTTGCATTTCTCTAATGATTAATGATGTTGAGCATTCTTTCATGTGTTTGTTGGCAGTCTGTATATCTTCTTTGGAGAAATGTCTGTTTAGGTCTTCTGCCCATTTTTGGATTGGGTTGTTTGTTTTTTTGTTATTGAGCTGCGTGAGCTGGTTGTAAATTTTGGAGATGAATCCTTTGTCAGTTGCTTCATTTGCAAATATTTTCTCCCATTCTGAGGGTTGTCTTTTTGTCTTGTTTATGGTTTCCTTTGCTATGCAAAAGCTTTTAAGTTTCATTAGGTCCCATTTGTTTATTTTTGTTTTTATTTCCATTTCTCTAGGAGGTGGGTCAAAAAGGATCGTGCTGTGATTTATGTCAAAGAGTGTTCTGCCTATGTTTTCCTCTAAGAGTTTGATAGTTTCTGGCCTTACATTTAGGTCTTTAATCCATTTTGAGCTTATTTTTGTGTATGGTGTTAGGGAGTGATCTAATCTCACACTTTTACATGTACCTGTCCAGTTTTCCCAGCACCACTTATTGAAGAGGCTGTCCTTTCTCCACTGTACATTCCTGCCTCCTTTATCAAAGATAAGGTGACCATATGTGCGTGGGTTTATCTCTGGGCTTTCTATCCTGTTCAGTTGATCTATATTTCTGTTTTTGTGCCAGTACCATACTGTCTTGATTACTGTAGCTTTGTAGTATAGTCTGAAGTCAGGGAGCCTGGCAGGCGGATTCTTAACCACTGTGCCACCAGGGAAGCCCCAGTATATTTGTTTTTTACACAGAAATATTTTAGGAAGATATTGAATGTTGTAAACAAAATTTTAAAAAATATTTATTTATATATTTGGCTGCACTGGGTCTTAGTTGCATCATGTGGGATCTTCGTCGTGACATGTGGGATCTTTAGTTGTGGCATGTGGGATCTAGTTCCCTGACCAGGAATCAAACCTGGGCCCCCTGCATTGTGAGCGTGGAGTCTTAACCACTGGACCACCAGGGAAGTCCCGAATGTTGCAAAAATTTATATAGATTTTTAATAGAAAAGAAAATAAGTATAGAATAAGGAATCAACCAATATATCTTTCACGATGTTTAAAAGTTTCTTCTTTCTTAAAGTGCTTTGATATATTTGTTTCTCAAAACAACCCTGTGAAGTAGGGAAGATGTTATTGTTACTCCCTTTTTTTCAGATGTAAAATGGAGATGCAGAGATTTTAAATGACTTGCCTCTAGTTGTATAGCAAACTCCTGGTATTTCTGGGTCCAGATCCCATGTCTCTCAACTTCTTGTCTGGTCATATTTCAACTGTACTGGCTTTGGCAGTGGAAGGAGCTTTAGAGTCAGGCATACCTGAGTGGACACTGTGTGATCTTGGTCTTGGACAGTTTTTGGTTTTTTTTTTAAAGCATTGCCGAGTCCATCTTCTCATCTGTTTATTTAAGATAATAATATTAGCCAATGAGGATTGACTAAGAGGCACATATTTCATGTGTGATAAATATTTGTTCTTCTTTCAGCCTTGAGAGTGGAGGTCAGAAGTTATTGCAGTAATCCAGCACAGAATAAGCAAATAATATTTTTTTGAACTGGATTAAGCCAAGTCAATCAGTCACTTAGAAACACAGGATGGAATAAATTTTCCCAAAGTACAGGCCATTTAAGAATCCTCAAATACTGAATATCATTTATGAGTATGTAGCAGAGCAACATTTATGAGTATATAGCAACATATATGAGTATATAGCAGAGTGGTTTGTTTAGAGTCATCTCTTATAAGATGGAAGTAGAACATGTGTTCATCCAGCAAATATTTATCGAATGTTTACTGTGTTCTAAACACTGGGGATACAGTGATGAAATGGTGCCTAATTTAAGGAAATGGAAGACAAATAAATGGCTAATTTGATCAGAGGGCTTCTGTAAAGTTGTGACCAGGGTGCTATGGAGGAGAATAGAGTGGAGCATCTGATTTACCCTGAGGGACTCAGGAAAAGCTTCCTAGCAGAAATGTCACTTCAGCAAAGTCTTAAAGGTATGTTAATCCAGTGGGAGCAAGGATGTATAGTATTTGAGGCAGAGGGAAAGGCATATACAAAGGCACTACCTATGGTACATGAGTTTATATGACAGGAGATGGGCTGGAGAGGTAAGTCCTGTCTCTCAAGAGTCAGAAGGTTAAAGGAAGTTAAAACTATAGGGAGCCATTAAAAGATGATGAATGGAGAAGTACAAGGTTAAATTAATATTTTGGTAAGACCACCTCCTGGCAATATATCAAGGTTTAAATAGATGTACTAATTTAGGTTCTTTTGAATACAAGGAAAAAAACATTTTTGAGGCAGCCTAATTTAAAGGAGGAATAATTTATTATGAGTACAGAGAGATCTTTCAGGGATCTTATGGCACCTGGACTTCAGGAACTGAGTGGAAAGCTGAACAGGAACTCCTGTCTCTTGCTTTTGCTTTGGCCTTTCTGCCTCATTTTTTCTTCCCTTTCTGTAAATTGGTTTTCTGTGCTTTTTTGCCTATGTGGTTAAATATTACCTTCCTACAGTTGCCTAATATTGCAGTTTCAGCCATACTCCAAGACTCTGCAGATGTCTTTAAATCTAGTTCAGTTTTCAAGTGAAGAGAGAACCTCATTGCCCACGATGGGTTAGGTATCTCCTGCCCTGATCCAGTCAGATGTGGCTACTGTACCTGACTGTCAGGCTCCAGTCCCTGTGTGTGTGGTGGTGTAGGAAGGGACATTCTGAGAAATGGGGAAGGTAGTGAGCTAGGCAGATACCACAGAAAGTTTCTTACAGAGGGTAAGAATAGAAGCAAAGGCTAGCACTGAAATCTAGGCACTAAATGTTGAGGGCCTGAGCTAAGGTTAGTTAGGGGCAGTGTGGAAAGAGAGGAGGAAGTAAAGTTAAGAGGTATTTAGAAAATCAGACACACTTTGGTGCTTTATGAAAGGTAGGAGTTTTGAGAGAAGGAAGGAGTCTACATTTCTGATTTGTATTACTGGGAATTTGGAGAAGAAACATTGAGGAGGATTGAGTTTTAGGGCAGAGATGCTGAGTTTGGTTTGGACACAGTGTATTTGTGGTCCCCACGGGACTTAAACACTTGAATGTAGGGTTTGGAGTTCAGGAGTGAGATTTCTGCTGAGATTTGGGAGTCATCTTGGGTTGGGAATTGAAGCTATGAACTGGATAAAGTCACCTAGAATGAGAAGAGTAGAAAGCTAAGAATGGAATCTGAGGACCACCTCAGTATATATGGAAGGAGTGGAAGAAGAGTTTTTCAAGTGACTAATTTGTGACGTTGGACAAGAGGGGATTATGGAATATAACACTGTAGAAGAATGTGTGTTTAGCATATGCTCAAGCCTTAAAAGACAAGATAGAGTCTATGGCTTAGTAATTAATAGAAATGTGTGTTGGGTACTATGTTCTCTTACTTGATCCTCACAGCCATCCAACTGCTTATTATCTCCACTTTACAGGTCAGGCAACTTAGACACAGAGAAGTTAAGTAACTTGCTCACAGTTTTACAGCTGTAGGTGGCAGAATCAGGATTTGAACTCCTACAAATCCAGCTTTTAAGAGTCTTCTCTTAACCACTGTTCTTGATGCCTGCCTTCAAAAGAAATGCAAGGAGATTCTGATTTAGCTAGTTAGTATAGTTTATGTTACTAAAATGATTATAGTAATGGAGGGCAAACTTATTTTATTTTTGATTGTGGTAAAATGCACATAAAATAAAATTTACCATCTTATTAACCTTTTTTAAAGTATACAGTTCAGTAGTATATTCACATTGTTGTGCACCCAACCTCCAGAACTTTTTGTTTTGCAAAACTGAAACTCTATACCCAATAAACCCCCCATTTTCCCTTCCGCCCAGCCTCTGACAACATCATTATACTTCGTGTCTCTATGAGGTACTGTAAGTACCTCATATAAGTGGAGTCATACAGTATATCTATTTTTGTGACTGGCGTATTTCACTTAGCATAATGTCTTGAAGGTTCATCCATATTGCAGCATGTGTCAGAAATTCCTTCCTTTTTATGGAAGCCAAACGTTTATTTATTAGAACAACTTTCTTTAGACATTTATTCACATGTTGAGGAAGATCTTTTTCTCATATCGGTTTTGGAAAAAACTGTTTCAGGGATGGGGACATATTGCACATCTTTATAACTCTATACTGGTATTTGAGTGTTTGGGGTAAAACTTTTTAACAGGAGAAATCTTTACTAAAAACTTATAGAAGCATTAAAAACAAATAATACCTTTTAATTTTTCTTGTCTGTTTGAGAAGGACAACTGTGTTGTACTTTTTCCCTGTAGTGATAGCGTGACCCATGGGAGTCACAGATTTAAAATACAGTTTTTATAATATTCACAAGGATACCAAAGGTCTTTGATATATACTGTACTAAGCTTTCCTACAGAAACTGTGTGTTCACCACTGATATGGGGAGCATCTCACCCAACTAGGTAAGCCTTTTAACTGCACCTCAGTTTAGGGCTGTAGTCAGAGCCTCTTACCGTTCTGAATATAACAGCGGAGTTCAGGCTAGCTTTTCAGTTCACTACTTGTTAACTTTAGGAAGTTACTTAAGTTTTATAAACTTGAATTTCCCTATTTATAAAATGGAATATTCAGTTTCTACCCCGTTGGGGTTCTCCTAGGATTAAATTAAATCTGAATAAAGTGCTTATTAGCACAGTGACCGGCACATAGTAAGTGCTCGGTGAATGTTAACTGTAATTATTGTTCTTGTTACTATCGTCATGTTTGGTATGCATGCATTTGAAGATTCCCAAATGGCATACTTTAAAGGGAAATCTATTCCGTCCCTTGCTCTGGGCTAGATGCTTCAGAGGATTCAACGTTGAGGAGTATACCGTTTCTGCCTTTAAGTAACTTACATTTAAAATGGAATAATTTTATCTACAGTGGGTTTTTAAGGCTATAACTTCTAAAATTGTACTTTTTTTTTTTTTTTTTTTTGCGGTACGCGGGCCTCTTACTGTTGTGGCCTCTCCCGTTGCGGAGCACAGGCTCCGGACGCGCAGGCTCAGCGGCCATATGTCACAGACCTAGCCGCTCCGCGGCAT
The DNA here is from genome assembly GCF_951394435.1 of Stenella coeruleoalba. Taxonomy (NCBI): domain Eukaryota; kingdom Metazoa; phylum Chordata; class Mammalia; order Artiodactyla; family Delphinidae; genus Stenella; species Stenella coeruleoalba. The sequence goes on from NC_137151.1 coordinate 66,091,990, forward strand.
GTGGGATCTTCCCAGACCAGGGCACGAACCCGTGTCCCCTGCATCAGCAGGTGGACTCTCAACCACTGCGCCACCAGGGAAGCCCTTAAAATTGTACTTTTTTATTAGAAAGTATAGGGGAATAAATCAAGGTGAAAGTGTGGTTTTAGCATTTTAAAACCTTCTTTGAATTCGGTAAAGGATTCTTTGATTTGTGGATTTTGTTTGTTTATTTCCAGCCAGCACCTAACCAAGTCACTTTCCATCTGCCACTACATCGTTATTATGCTATGTTTCTGAGTAAGGTAAGAGTGTCATTAAACAACTTTGTTTGTTTTTTGAATATTGGGAATTATGTATTGAATTAGTAACATTTTTTTTTTTTTTTTTTTTTTTTTTTTTTTCTTTTTTTTTTTTTTATTAACATCTTTATTGGGGTATAATTACTTTACAATGGTGTGTTAGTTTCTGCTTTATAACAAAGTGAAGTAACATTTTTTATCATAATTTTTAGGCTGTGAAATGTCAAGAACTAGATTTGGATTCTGTTTTACCAGACCAGGAAATGTTAATGAAACTAATGATTCATCCACTCCAAATTCAGGTATGTTTTCAGGCTTTTAAAAGGTTTTGAATTCCTTGGTTAAGTGATTCTTCCTTTATTTTATTTGTATGCCTTTATCATTGTTATTATAGCCAAAATGTTTGAAATTAAAAAAAAAATTAGTTTTTGTATTTTTGCCAGATTATATTTTGTTTTTTTTTTTAAATGAGATTTACATTTAGTTATAATTTCCCCAGGAATTCTTTTCACTATATTTACTTATGGGGGGTTTAACATACTACAGCACTGTTTTGGGAGTCAGGAGACCCAGCAAATTCTAGCCTTGGTGCCACCACTATTTTATTATCTATGTTGTTTGGAGTGATTTACCTACTTGATTCTTAGTTTCCCCATCTATAAAGTGAGAGGAGAGAAAAGAGAGAAGAATTAGCCTACATAGGCACTGTGGTTTCTTTCATTTCTAACACTGTGATTTTGTGGACCACTTTTATATACATTAGAGGAATTTGCACTTCAGTTTATTTTTCCTGGAAATTTTAGATTTGTTAACCATTATTGAACTTTACCTCTGGGAGTTAGGAACAAATAAGAGATGAAGTTATGACTGTGCTTAGTTTTAGTTGATACAGGACATAAATACATGAAGAATTAAATATTAATATAGTAAGAAAATTTATTCTAATCTGATCTGCTCTTGCCAAATTTTAGAAAATGACTAGATTGAAGGTTGAGTTAGGGTGAATTAAAGTCATAGATTATATTCATTGATGTTGAACAGTGAACAGTTAGCTTGTTTGATGCTTATTCCTATGTTTCTTTAAGCATTATATATGTTGTTTTTTTTTTTTTTGAAGAGGAAAAAGTTAAATGTAATCGTCAGTGATTCCTCATTAAAGATTTCAGTGAATATTGTTATAAATGTATCCAGGAGTCATCAAGGAAAACTAACTCATGTATAAACTCCAGAAGAAGGGACTGTATAAAATATAATGATCATCATAAAATTTAAAATTATATATTTGAATTGAATATCTTAAACATTGGACAGAATGTCAGGCTTATGCTGTGATTAAGTTATAAAATATTTTGAAATGATTATTTATTGTAACATGATTTTATAAAGGTTGACTTTAGATGACTTCTTTGTCCAATTTACTTAATTTTTGTTTTACTAGGCAAGTCTTGCCGAAATCCATAGCAATATGTGGGTAAGAAATGGTCTGCAAATCAAAGGACAAGCCATGACCTATGTCCAGTCTCATTTCTGTAATTCCATGATTGATCCTGACATTTACCTATTACAGGTAAGCCAACTTGATGATGCAGATGTTGTACTTTAGAAGTATCTCATTTGTACCTGTGGGATTTTAATTTATAGAGGTGACTAAATGATGACATGGAGAGGTCAGTGCTATTGAAAGAAGAATTTTATTACTTATAATTTCCAAAGGAAGGGGGCATGCCACACTACGCAGGACCAGAGGGGAAGCGTTAGATTTTGGTCAGGAGGCAGAAGGAGGAGTGAGGGGAAATCCTAGACCAGAAGCTTTATTGGGGTTTCCATAGGAACGACAAGGCAGGGCAGGGGAAGTAGTTTAGGATTGGCTAGTTTGAATAATTTTGGTGGGCTCTGGGGCATAAAGGCTATCTGGTACCTGCCTTGGGCAGGGGGCCAGGGGGAATATTGGCTTGGTATGTGAGTTAAATAAAGGGCATGAGGGACTTGCATATGAGACACTTGCTCCCAGGTAAGCTGTTTACTATCTTTTGGAATTAGCTAGCCTTTAGAAGGGTAGTTTCTCTCCTGGTCTGTAGGGCCCCCCTAGATGCCACAACATCAGAAGATACAGAAAATAAAAAACGTGATTAACACAAGAAGTAAAACTGGGGAAACCCGTGGCAGTCCAGTGGTTAAGACTTGGTGCTTTCCCTGCTGTGGCCCGGGTTCAATCCCTGGCTGGGGGACTAAGATCCTGCAAGCCGCGTGGCGTGGCTGGAAAAAGAAAGAAAGAAGTAAAACTGAATATTGAGAAATAAAGATTGTGGGTTTTATTTTTTGTCTTTTAAAGGTTTGTGCATCTAGACTTGATCCAGATTATTTTATTTCATCTGTCTTTGAAAGGTAAGCATAATTTTATTAAGACAGGTATTAGGAAGTATTTGGAATTTAAACTAATTTTGTTTTAACTTTAAAAAATCTGTCTCAAATATTTTTTTAATAGATTTAAGGTAGTGGATTTGTTGACAATGGCTTCACAACATCAAAACACAGTACTTGATGCAGAGCATGAGAGATCCATGTTAGAAGGCGCTCTTACATTTCTTGTGATTCTTTTGAGTCTTCGTTTACATTTAGGTAAAAAGCACTAATACAAATACTTGCGTATTAACTATTAACCTCCGTTTCCTCCCCTCTCCTTGTGGTAGTAACTGGTTTATGGAAAAAAAGGAAAGGATGTATTACCGTTGACACTCCTTTTAGAATATCCTTTAAAAAACCCCTTAAGGGAACTGCAAATATCAGGGTAGTTAAACTGCAGTTATATTGGGGCATTGTATTCTTTGCTCTTTAAATTTGGAAACATCTCATTTTTGGTATTTATGCTTAATAAATTGTGTGGTAAGTTGTTTCTTTATAATATATAGGTATTCAGATTTATTAATTCTATTTTTAATTTTAGGAATGTCTGATGATGAGATTCTCAGAGCAGAGATGGTAGCCCAGCTGTGTATGAATGACAGAACACATAGTTCATTGCTGGACCTCATATCCTTTTAACAGTTTGATTTTCTGTTAGTTGCAGGATCTAAGTTGTAAGTAATATTCATGGATTAGAGATATATCACTTTTTGATTAAAATGGTTTTTTTTGAAGTTGAAAAATAATATGGAGAAAAACTCCAACTGTTTGTTCAATTCTGTGTTCAAGACCACTGGTAGATTTTTTTGCCTCTGTCGTCTCTCAGGGTACTCTTTTTTTTTTTTTTTTCCGGTACACGGGCCTCTCACTGTTGTGGCCTCTCCCGTGTGGAGCACAGGCTCCGGACGCGCAGGCTCAACGGCCATGGCTCACGGGCCCAGCCACTCCATGGCATGTGGGATCTTCCCGGACTGGGGCACGAACCTGTGTCCCCTGCATCGGCAGGCGGACTCTCAACCACTGCGCCACCAGGGAAGCCCTCAGGGTACTCTTATTAGACCTTGGTTAGGCATCAGGACTGGTGGCTCTGGGCACCCCAGGATCTGACCTTTAAGGACAGCAATAGTGAAAGGGAGCTGGACACTTGGTGAAAGGCAGCTAGGTCTACTTTATCTCTATAGCCAGGCTGGAATTCATGGTTAAAATTTAGAGGTATATCTTATCATTATTATTACCAGAGCTTTAAACATTCTGAGGATTTTTTTCTTAGAATTCAGTTTTAAACCAAGAGGTTTTTAAAGGCAAAGACTGTTGTCTACAAACTTTAAAAATTTATGGTTCTCTGTATAAGACTGAGCATACAATGGACACTTTATTATTTTTTGATTTATTGTTTATAAAATTTTAGACAAAGATCATCATGTTATTTTGTGATAAAATTTATTTGTGAATTTTTGACTAAATTTAATTTGTACATTATGATTATGTTCGAAATAATTGGCTAAATTTCGTGAAATAGCTCCTATTAGAAATGCCTATTTGATAACCTTGAAGATTTTCTTAAGCAGCCAACAATTTGATACTGTTTGATGATTTCATTCAGCCATTATATACTGTGTATTAGTGCTGCAAAAGAGCAAAAGCATTCTCTGTAACTTTGAATTTAGAAGAATTATGTAGCTCTAATGTGAAACGAAGAGGAAAGAATCTTTGTGGTTTTCTTCTTTTTAAAAAATTTGCTTAGTATCTTTTTCCTTCTTATTTTGAGGATGACATTTTGTGTTTTTGGAAAAATAATCTTTGCTCATAAAAATCTGGGCTGATTTTTAGTATACTGTGTTTGATTTTCTAAGGGAAATTACGACTTTATTTGCAAAAGGATGAAAATGGAGATTAATTTTAAAAGTTTTTTTTTTTATTTCCTGAAACTGTATTAATTTGTTTTGGGGGAAATATACTTCAGAGCTACTTCAGCATGTAATTTATTAGTAGGCTTCTAGATTAAACTATCTTAATTCACAGTTAATAAAATGTTATTATTGAACTGTTGTATTATATAGCCCTCTTGTGGCCGACTTTATGTATTACAGCCTATTACTCTGCATATTTTAGCAAAGGAAGTTAGAAACTAGAATACCTTGGTAAGATTAAGTATCTGACTTTTAGTTATTAATTTTTTCCTTGACACATACATCATATTCCAGAAAATCCAAATCCCAAAAGTGGCATTATTCCAGGAAGTTATAGCTTTGAATCAGTTTTATCAGCTGTAGCTGATTTTAAGGCTCCTGTTTTTGAACCTGGAGGTTCTATGCAACAAGGCATGTATACTCCTAAAGGTATGTTTATATACATAAATGTGTTTTTTCAAATATCAGTTTTCTGAAGTTTCATTGTGTATATTGAAACAAAATGTTTGCCTTTTATTTGTTCAGCTTTGGTTTTTCCCCTCAACTTTCTTATAGATGTATGTTTGTCTTTTATGGTGTACAGTGATACTGGTTCCATTTATTTACAAACCTATGGTTTATATTACAATAAGACTTCTTAGATGACTCTAAATTATAAAAGGAACTTTATATATGAACTCCAGTTTATTTTTGTAAGTGAATGAACTGTAAATGAACCAGAAATTATGAAGCAAAATATATACTTACAAACATTCTGAATGTATTTGCCCTTTAAATTTGATTTTGAAATAGTTCTCACTACCCAAATTTTAACTTGAAACAGTTAAAATCTATGTGGAATACTGATAACATTCTCATACATTTTGAACCTGTGTAAATACATAGAAACCTTTTCTGTAAGTGGTTGGTTTTCTGAAGTTTTCCCCCTGGATTTGTAGATGACATGCTTGACAAAAGCCAGAAGTAGGTGGAATCCTGATTCATGGTCTTTTCTTCTTCTCTTTCACATTTTCATTAATCTAAGTTAAAATTTTGAAGGAAGTAGCAGTTACATGCTTCTTGCCCCCCTCAGCACTCATTGTCTAAGTGAAAAACTGATGCCCACTTAGTAGTTGTAAATAGCATGTACCATGTTTGGTAAAACACACCAAAATAAACCTTATCATGTGTGATTTTTCAGAGAGTTCACAAAGGTAGCAAGAACAATCCAGAGCCTCTGGTTGGAATGTATTCCATTAAAGAAAAAGCACAGTATTTCTTTATTGTAGAGAACACTTTGTATCTAAAATTTAGATGAACTTAGAAGTAGAGTGATGTTCTTGTATAATGCAGTGCTTATTAATAAAGTGTGATGTGAGCATAATCTGTGTCACTCATTCGCGGTCCCTATTAAAATACACGTTCCTATGCTTCGACCCCAATCTGCTCTTATCCAGATCTCTGGGGATTAATTCTGGAAATCTGCTTTTTTACCAAGCTCTAAAGGATGATTGTCACACACAGTTAAGTTTGAGACACTGAGACAGAGCACTGGACATTTGAAGATTAGAATCAAGAAATTGGGTGTCATATTCAGATGCAGTACTGAGTTGTATTAGCCAGTTGTGCGATATTGAGAAAGTCAGTGTTTTATCTTTGGATTTAACTTCTTATTTGTAGAATGAGTGAGTTGGAATAGATCAGTGTTTTTTAAGCTTTTTAAAAAAATGTTTAAGATAAGCCTTTAGTTTGGGGGAACTAAGCCTTAAGTGAATCTGTTATACAAAAGCAATAAAAGCAAACCTACTCTTGTTAAAGTGAGTGTGGTTAGTGGACATAGCTTCTCATCTGTTTTACCATCTCCTTGCTCCTAAAGTGGCCCCTGGTAAATCTCTGTTGAAATCCAACTTCTTGGAACACTGAAGCCTCCTGGGCCAGTTAGTTAATCACTGAAGTTTTCTTCCATTTCAATGGTTTTATAATTCTGACAAAAACAGATAATAGAATTAATAACAAAGGTTCTGTGGCTTTTTGAAGGCCTATCTTAAGGATCTTAAATCATACTTATGATAATTTAAGATGGCCTGTTACATGAAATAGGGACAGTTGTTAACATTTTTTTTTTAATGCCAGAAAGTTGAAATTATAGTAGATGTGTAGAGAGATGCTTAAGGTTCAAATGTTAAGAAATGTTAAGAATTCTCATCCTAAGCATGATTATTAGTGAGATCACAGGTTTTATTTGCAATGTGCAATTTTCTAGTACACGTTAATGTAATTATATAGCTATTAACATAAGCTTTGTGCACTTAATACTTAAAATCATCTTGTGTACCACCAATTGTACATATACTACACATGGGATAATGGTTCCTAATTGTGGAGAAGGTAAGGAGATCAATTATAGCAAAAGAACAAATGTTTTATAAACCAAAAAGTGTTTATAAACTAAGCTCTTGAAAATCAATGGCTCATTAATTTTTTAATCCAGCTTTCACATTTTTATCTTCGAATACTTTCAAAAATGTTAATGCATTGTGTTTCTTACTTTCTCATTGGCACTTTACCAAAAAAAGTGAGCTAAACTTTTATGGTGAGGCGTTATCACATTATAAAACTTCTTGCTCACTAGTTCTTGCTGAACTTAAGGGAACATTATAGTGACGAAATAATTTTTGATTTAGAAAAGTGGTCATTGCATCAAGCTTATTAAGGCAAATATATAATCAAATTAAACTTTCCCATCTTTTAAATATAAGATATACTTAAACGTAATTAGTCATTAGAGATTGACTTTATTCCTAAGAAGTCAGTGTTTTGTTTCTACTCTCTTTTGAATAATAGCTGAAGTCTGGGATCATGAGTTTGACCCCGTCATGGTCATTCTTCGAACAGTTTACCGTAGAGATGTGCAGTCTGCAATGGACAGATACACAGCATTGTAAGTACGTTATGTTAGTCAGTAAAATAATGGATATCTTGTGTTTATAGAGAAAAATTTCGGTTATAACACAAATGTGATATGCTCTCATTAAAATATACTCAATCTTTAGAGGAGAAAATATTTTAAGATTAAAAAAATAATCTGGCTGAGATTTATGTTCTCAAGATCTTGATCCAAAAACCTGACATTAATCTGATAAAAATAAATTTTATAAAACATCACAAATAAATGTAAAAAAATAACAAACTTATTGAGTTGCTCTTTGACCAGGAGAATTCAAAGCTTGGTTTTGTGTTGTCCTACTTTTAAAGCAGTAGAGGAGGCACAAGTTAAGAGACTAAAATTGTCTGATGTCAGAGATGATGGGTAGGTACAAAAAATGTGGTAATATTGCTGTGTTCTTGACAACTGGGAAAACAGCCAAAGTAAAATGAATTTTATTTGTAAATATTTAACAAAGTAGTTAAAATGTTGATAATTGCCGAAAAATTTTGAAGGATATCTTTTTAATGGAGAATTCAGTTTTATATATTATTGTCGTAGACTATTTTTTAATGTATTATTTCCTCCTATTTTTAAACATTAAATAGTTAATCTATTGCTGAACGTTATAGGATATCGCCTTTTATTTGTGCTCAGTTTATTTGTGCTTAGTTAAACATTTTGAAAACAAGTTTAAAATGATACAAATGTCTTTGATCTTGAGAAAATATTTGTTCATATAACCATCAAAGTGTAAATACAGATATTGGGTGTAATTGAAACTTCTTTTTGCCAAGACGTTGCAGTAATGGATATATGCTGAATTTAAGAACCATCATAGATACCTCTGAAGAAAGTTTATAGTGTAGAAGTTTAGCATATTCTCCCCTCCCCTCACCCCACCCCAAGAAAGACAAAAACGAAAAACAAAACTTAGTTCAGCATCTCTCTCTACCTTTCTCTAAAACCCGTGGGAACATAGTCTGAGATTCTCCTCTCTCTGCTTTCTTAGCAACCTCTTTTTATGCTTTTCGTGTAGCTTTGTAACTATTTGTTTGCTTTGTAGGTTTTTACTAGACTCTTAGTTCCTTGAGGGAAGATATTTTTGTCTCTGTGTCTCTTTTATATCTTCAGAATCTATCTCAGTGCTGGCATATAAAAAGGCATTCAGCATATATTTGTTGAGTAAGTAAATTTGAGTAGTTCATGCTGAAAAATGAAAACCATATCTGTAGAGCTATTTTTATTAAATTTTCCTCTTTTCTATTTTGCTATTTTTTCTCATAATCTCATTCTCCTCATTTGGCTTTTGAGTTCCTGTACAATGTCTATATAGTTTCTTAGAAATATGTCTGAATTGCTGTGATGTTTTTTGGCAGTTTAAAAATCTTTGTTTAAAGAAATGTGTATTTAAATAAAAGAATAATAACAGATAACAAATACACTTTAACTTCAGATTAAAATCATTTTCTTATAAATTAATCTCTGAAATTTTATATGCAATATTATATTAATACAATATTTTGTATATTTAAGATAAATATATCCGTGAAGAATGTGTTTGTTTCTATGTAAAACTTAAATTTTTTTGAAATTTATTTTGTATATGAAATATAACATCTTTTTCTTTTATGTGATATCACTTATATGACTGTATAATTGACCGTTTCAGTTCTTAATATAACACAACTGGGAAATAAGCCTAAAGTGTAGGGCTTATTGGCTATTGGTCATTTGCATTTTCTTTTAGTTTTAAGGAACAAAAGTGGCAAACTGATTTACTTAGTGTGATCCTTTTTTATTTCAAGAAGGTAATAGAAAGGCGTTTTGAAAAATTATAGAGAAAAATAATTAGGTAAATTAAAGCTATTGTGTCTTTATTTTTAGCATTAAAAAAAATCTTATTTATTTTTTAACATCTTTATCGCAGTATAACTGCTCTACAATGGTGTGTTTCTGCTTTATAACAAAGTGAATCAGCTATACACATACATATATCCCCATATCCACTCCCTCTTGCGTCTCCCTCCCACCCTCCCTATCCCACCCCTCTAGGTGGACACAAAGCACCGAGCTGATCTCCCTGTGCTATGTGGCTGCTTCATACTAGCTATCTGTTTTACATTTGGTAGTGTATATATGTCCATGCCACTCTCTCACTTTGTCCCAGCTTACCCTTCCCCCTCCCCGTGTTCTCAGGTCCATTCTCTACATCTGCGTCTTTATTCCTATCCTCCCCCTAGGTTCTTCAAAACCATTTTTCTAGATTCCATATATATGTGTTAGCAAACGATATTTGTTTTTCTCTTTCTGACTTACTTCACTCTGTATGACAGATTCTAGGTCCATCCACCTCAGTACAAATAACTCAATTTCGTTTCTTTTTATGGCTGAGTAATATTCCATTGTATATATGTGCCACATCTTTTTTACCCATTCATCTGTCAATGGACACTTAGGTTGCTTCCGTGTCCTGGCTATTGTAAATAGAGCTGCAGTGAACATTGTGGTACATGACTCTTTGAATTATGGTTTTCTCAGGGTATATACCCAGTAGTGGGATTGCTGGGTCGTATGGTAGTTCCAGTTTTATTTTTTTATTTTTTTTTGCGGTACGCGGGCCTCTCACTGTTGTGGCCTCTCCCGTTGTGGAGCACAGGCTCCGGACGTGCAGGCTCAGCGGCCATGGCTCACGGGCCCAGCCGCTCCATGGCATGTGGGATCTTCCCGGACCGGGGCACGAACCCATGTCCCCTGCATCGGCAGGCAGAATCTCAACCACTGCGCCACCAGGGAAGCCCTATTTTTAGTATTTTAAGGACCCTCCATACTGTTCTCCACAGTGGCTGTATCAATTTACATTCCCACCAACAGTGCAAGAGGATTCCCTTTTCTTCACACCCTCTCCAGCATTTATTGTTTGTAGACTTATTGATGATGGCCATTCTGACAGGTGTGAGGTGATACCTCACTGTAGTTTTGATTTGCATTTCACTAACTATTAGTGAGGTTGAGCATTCTTCCATGTGTTTGTTGGCAATCTTCTTTGGAGAAATGTCTATTTAGGTCTTCTGCCCATTTTTGGATTGGGTTGTTTGTGTTTTCAGTATTGAGCTGCATGAGCTGCTTGTAAATTTTAGAGATTAATCCTTTGTCAGTTGCTTGATTTGCAAATATTTTCTCCCATTCTGAGGGTTTTCTTTTCATCTTGTTTATGGTTTCCTTTGCTGTTCAAAAGCTTTGACGTTTCATTAGGTCCCATTTGTTTATTTTTGTTTTTATTTCCATTTCTCTAGGAGGAGGGTCAAGAAGGATCTTGCTGTGATTTGTCATAGAGTGTTCTATGTTTTCCTCTAAGAGTTTTATAGTCTCTGGCCTTACATTTAGGTCTTTAATCCATTTTGAGTTTATTTTTGTGTATGGTGTTAGAGAGTGTTCTAATTTCATTCTTTACGTGTAGCTGTCCAGTTTTCCCAGCACCACTTATTGAAGAGGCTGTCTTTTCTCCATTGTACATTCTTGCCTCCTTTATCAAAAATAAGGTGACCATATGTGTGTGGTTTATCTCTGGACTTTCTCTCCTTTTCCATCGATCTATATTTCTGTTTTTGTGCCGGTACCATACTGTCCTTATTACTGCACCTTTGTAGTATAGTCTGAAGTCTGGCAGCCCGATTCCTCCAGCTCCGTTTTTCTTTCTCAAGATTGCTTTGGCTATTAGGGGTTTTTTGTGTTTCCATACAAATTGTGAATTTTTTTGTTCTAGTTCTGTGAAAAATACCATTGGCAGTTTGATAGGGATTGCATTGAATCTGTAGATTGCTTTGGGCAGTAGAGTCATTTTCACAATGTTGATTCTTCCAATCCAAGAATATGGTATATCTCTCCATCTATTTGTATCATCTTTTAATTTATTTCATCAGTGTCTTATAGTTTTCTGCATCCAGTTCATTTTTCTCCTTAGGTAGGTTTATTCCTAGGTATTTTATTCTTTTTGTTGCTGTGGTAAATGGGAGTGTTTCCTTCATATCTCTTTGAGATTTTTCATCATTAGTGTATAGGAATGCCAGAGATTTCTGTGCATTAATTTTGTATCCTGCTACTTTACCAAATTCATTGATTAGCTCTAGTAGTTTTCTGGTAGCCTCTTTAGGATTTTCTGTGTATAGTATCATGTCATTTGCAAACAGTGACAGCTTTACTTCTTCTTTTCCTATTTGGATTCCTTTTATTTCTTTTTCTTCTCTGATTGCTGTGGCTAAAACTTCCAAAACTATGTTAAATAATAGTGGTGAGAGTGGGCAACCTTGTCTTGTTCCTGGTCTAAGTGGAAATGGTTTCAGTTTTTCACCATTGAGAATGATGTTGGCTGTGGGTTTGTCATATATGGCCTTTTATTACGTTGAGGTAAGTTACCTTTCTGCCTACTTTCTGGAGGGCCTTTATCATAAATGGGTGTTGAATTTTGTCAAAAGCTTTTTCTGCAGCTATTGAGATGATCATACGGTTTTTCTCCTCCAATTTGTTAATTTGGTGTATCACATTGATTGATTTGCGTTTACTGAAGAACCCTTGCATTCCCGGGATAAACTCCACTTGATCATGTTGTATGATCCTTTTAACGTGCTGTTGGATTCTGTTTGCTAGTATTTTCTTGAGGATTTTTGCATCTATGTTCGTCAGTGATATTGGCCTGTAGTTTTCTTTTTTTTTTTTACATCTTTGTCTGGTTTTCGTATCAGGGTGATGGTGGCCTCGTAGAATGAGTTTGGGAGTGTTCCTCCCTTTGCTGTATTTTGGAAGAGTTTGAGAAGGATAGGTGTTAGTTCTTCCCTAAATGTGTGATAGAATTCACCTGTGAATTCTTTTGTTTTTTTGGCTTTTGTTTGTTGGAAGATTTTTAATCACAGTTTCAATTTCAGTGCTTGTGATTTGTCTGTTTAGATTTTCTATATCTTCCTGGTTCAGTCTCAGAAGGTTGTGCTTTTCTAAGAATTTGTCCATTTCTTTGAGGTTGTCCATTTTATTGGCATATAGTTGCTTGTAGTAATCTCTCATGATCCTTTGTATTTCTGCAGTGTCAGTTGTTACTTCTCCTTTTTCATTTCTAATTCTATTGATTTGAGTCTTCTCCCTTTTCTTCTTGATGAGTCTGGCTAATGGTTTATCAATTTTTTTTTTCTTCTCAAAGAACCAGCTTTTAGTTTTTTTGGTCTTTGCTATTGTTTCCTTTATTTCTTTTTCATTGATTTCTGATCTGATCTTTATGATTTCTTTCCTTCTGCTAACTTTTGGGTTTTTTTGTTGTTCTTTCTCTAATTGCTTTAGCTGTAAGGTTAGGTTGTTTATTTGAGATGTTTCTTGTTTCTTGAGGTAGGATTGTATTGCTATAAACTTTGCTCTTAGAACTGCCTTTGCTGCATCCCATCAGTTTTGGGTCGTCATGTTTTCATTGTCATTTGTTTCTAGGTATTTTTTGATTTCCTCTTTGATTTCTTCAGTAATTTCTTGGTTATTTAGTAGCATATTGTTTCGTGTCCATGTGTTTGTGGTTTTTACAAATTTTTTCCTGTAATTGATATCTAGTCTCATAGTGTTGTGTTTGGATAAGATACTTGGTACGATTTCAATTTTCTTAAATTTACCAAGGCTTGATTTGTGACCCAAGATATGGTCTATCCTGGAGAATGTTCCATGAACACTTGAGAAGAAAGTGTATTCTGTTGTTTTTGGATGGAATGTCCTATAAATACCAATTAAGTCCATCTTGTTTAAAATATCATTTAAAGCTTATGTTTCCTTATTTATTTTCATTTTGGATGATCTGTTCATTGGTAAAAGCGGGGTGTTAATGTCCCCTATGATTGTGTTACTGTCGATTTCCCCTTTTATGGCTGTTAGCATTTGCCTTATGTATTGAGGTGCTCCTCTGTTGGGTGCATAAATATTTACAATTGTTATATCTTCTTCTTGGATCGATCCCTTGATCATTATGTAGAGTCCTTCTTTGTCTCTTGGAATAGTCTTTATTTTAAAGTCTATTTTGTCTGATATGAGAATTGCTACTCCAGCTTTCTTTTGATTTCCATTTGCATGGAATATCTTCTTCCATGCACGCACTTTCAGTGTGTATGTGTCCCTAGGTCTGAAGTGGGTCTCTTGTAGACAGCATATATACAGGTCTTGTTTTTGTATCCCTTCAGCCAGTCTGTGTCTTTTAGTTGAAGCATTTAATCCATTTACATTTAAGGTAGTTATCGATACGTATGTTCGTATTACCATTTTCTTAATTGTTTTGGTTTTGTTATTGTCGGTCTTTCTCTTCTCTTGTGTTTCCTGCCTAGAGAAGTTCATTTAGCATTTGTTGTAAAACTGGGTTGGTGGTGCTGAATTCTCTTAGCTTTTGCTTGTCTGAAAAGGTTTTAATTTCTCCATCAAATCTGAATGAGATCCTTGCTGGGTAGAGTGATCTTCGTTGTAGGTTTTTCCTTTTCACCACTTTAAATATGTCCTTCCACTCCCTTCTGGCTTGCAGAATTTCTGCGGAAAGATCAGCTGTTAACCTTATGGGGATTCCCTTGTATGTTATTTGTTGTTTTTCCCTTGCTGCTTTTAGTATTTTTTCTTTATATTGAATTTTTGACAGTTTGATTAATGTGTGTCTTGGCATGTTTCTCCTTGGATTTATCCTGTATGGGACTCTCTGTGCTTCCTGTACTTGATTGACTATTTCCTTTCCCATACTAGTGAAGTTTTCAACTATAATCTCTTCAAATATTTTCTCAGTCCCTTTATTTTTCTCTTCTACTTCTGGGACCCCTATAATTTGAATGTTGGTGCGTTTATTGTTGTCCCAGAGGTCTCTGAGACTGTTCTCAATACTTCTCATTCTTTATTCTGCTCTGCAGTAGTTGTTTCCACTATTTTATCCTCCAGGTCACTTATCTGTTCTTCTGCCTCAGTTATTCTGCTGTTGATTCCTTCTAGAGAATTTTAAATTTCATTTATTGTGTTGTTCATCATTGTTTTCTCTTTCATTCTTCTATGTCCTTGTTAAACGTTTCTTGAATTTTCTCCATTCTATTTCCAAGATTTTGGATATCTTTACTATCATTACTCTGAATTCTTTTTCAGATAGACTGCCTATATCCTCTTCATTCGTTTTGTCTGATACGTTTTTACCTTGCTCCTTCATCTGCTGTGTGTTTTTCTGTCTTCTCATTTTGCTTAACTTACTGTGTTTGGGGTCTCCTTTTTGCAGGCTGCAGGTTCGTAGTTCCCATTGTTTTTAGTGGCTGCCCCCAGTAGCTAAGGTTGGTTCAGTGGGTTGTGTAGGCTTCCTGGTGGAGGGGACTAGTGTGTGTGTTCTGGTGGATGAGGCTGGATCTTGTCTTTCTGGTGGGCAGGACCGTGTCTGGTGGTGTGTTTTGGGGTGTCTGTGACCTTATTATGATTTTAGGCAACCTCTCTGCTGATGGGTGGGGTTGTGTTTCTGTCTTGCTAGCTGTTTGGCATAGGGTGTCCAGCACTGTAGCTTGCTCATCATTAAGTGGAGCTGCTCTTAGCGTTGAGATGGAGATTTCTGGGAGAGCTGTCTCCATTTGAATTTACGTGGAGTCGGGAGGTCTCTGGTGGTCCAGTGTCCTGAACTGGGCTATCTCACCTTAGAGGCTCAGGCCTGACACCCGGCCAGAGCACCAAGACCCTGTCAGCCACGTGGCTCAAAAGAAAAGGGAGAAAAAAAAAGAAAGAAGAGGAAAAAAAATAAAATTATTAAAAAAAAAATTTAAAAATATGATTAAAAATAAAAAATACAAGAGTAATTTAAAAAAAAAAGAAAGAAGAGAGCAACTAAACCAAAAAACAAATCCACCAATGATAACAAGCACTAAAAACTATACTAAAGAATAAAAATAAAAACACAAACAAAAAAATAACAGGCAGACAGAACCCTAGGACAAATGGTAAAAGCAAAGCTATACATACAGAATCACACAAAGAAGCATACACATACACACTCACAAAAAGAGAAAAAGGAAACAATATCTATCTATCTATACATATATATAAAAAGAGAGCAACCAAATCAATAAACAAATCTACCAGTGATAATAAGCCCTAAATACTAAATTAAGATTAACATAAAATCAGAAACAAATGCAGAAAGCAAACCCAAGTCTACAGTTGTTCCCAAATTCCACCACCTCAAGTTTGGGATGATTCGTTGTCTATCCAAGTATTCTACAAATGCAGGGTACTTGAAGGTGATTGTGGAGATTTAATCTGCTGCTCCCGAGGCTGCTGGGAGAAATTTTCCTTTCTCTTCTTTGTTTGCACAGCTCCTGGGGTTCAGCTTTGGATTTGGCCTTGTCTCTGCATGTAGGTTGCCTGAGGGTGTCTATTCCCCGCCCTGACAGGATGGGGTTGAACTAGCAGCTGATTAGGGGGCTCTGGCTCGCTCAGGCCACGGGGAGGGAGGGGTACGGAATGCGGGGTGAGCCTGCGGCGGCAGAGGCAGGCGTGATGTTACAACAGCCTGAGGCGCACAGTGTGTTCTCCTGGAGAAGTTGTCCCTGGATCTT
Organism: Stenella coeruleoalba; assembly: GCF_951394435.1. Taxonomy (NCBI): domain Eukaryota; kingdom Metazoa; phylum Chordata; class Mammalia; order Artiodactyla; family Delphinidae; genus Stenella; species Stenella coeruleoalba. The sequence goes on from NC_137151.1 coordinate 66,108,071, forward strand.
GGGGACCCTGGCAGTGGCGGGCTGCACAGGCTCCCGGGAGGGGAGGTATGGTTGGTGACCTGTGATTGCCCTCAGGCTTCTTGGTGGCTACAGCAGCAGCCTTAGCGCTTCATACCCGTCTGTGGTGTCCACGCCAATAGCTGTGGCTTGCATCCGTCTCTGGAGCTCATTTAGGTGGTGCTCTGAATCCCCTCTCCTTACACACCCCGAAACAATGGTCTCTTGCCTCTTAGGCAGGTCCAGACTTTTTCCTGAACTCCCTCCTGGCTAGCTGTGGTGCACTAGCCCCCTTCATGGTATGTCCATGCAGCCAACCCCAGTCCTCTCCCTGGGATCTGACCTCTGAAGCAGGAGCCTCAACTCCCAGCCCCCAACCTGTCCCCACTGGTGAGCAGACCAGCCTCTCAGGCTGGTGAGTGCAGGTTGGCACTGATCCTCTGTGCGGGAATCTCTCTGCTTTGCCCTCTGCACCTCTGTTATTGCACTCCTCTGTGACTCTGACGCTTCCCCCCCTGCCCACTCCCTGTCTCTGCCAGTGAATGAGCTTCCTAGTGTGTGGAAACTTTTCCTCCTTCACAGCTCCCTCCCCTAGATGCAGGTCCCATCCCTATTCTTTTTGTTGTTGTTTTGTTTTTTTGTGGTACGCGGGCCTCTTACTGTTGTGGCCTCTCCCGTTGTGGAGCACAGGCTCTGGACGCGCAGGCTCAGCGGCCATGGCTCACGGGCCTAGCTGCTCCGCGGCATGTGGAATCTTCCCGGACCGGGGCATGAACCCGTGTCCCCTGCATCGGCAGGCAGACTCTCAACCACTGCGCCGCCAGGGAAGCCCCCGTCCCTATTCTTTTGTCTCTGTTTTTTTCTTTTCTCTTTTGCCCTACCCAGGTATGTGGGGAGTTTCTTGCCTTTGGGGAAGTCTGAGGTCTTTTGCCAGCATTCAGTAGGTGTTCTGTAGGAGCTGTTCCACATGTAGATGTATTTCTGATGTGTTTGTGGGGAGAAAGGTGATCTCCACGTCTTACTCTTCTGCCATCTCGAAGGTCCCTCTCTATTTATTTATTTATTTTGGCTGTGCTGGGTCTTTGTTGCCGCGTGCAGGTTTTTTCTTCTTGTGGTGAGCGGGCTACTCTTCGTTGCAGTGTACAGGCTTCTCATTGTGGTGGCTTCTCTTTTTGCGGAGCATGCACTCTAGATGCGCGGGCTTCAGTAGTTGTGGCACACGGCCTCAGTAGTTGTGGCTCGTGGGCTCTAGAGCATAGGCTCAGTAGTTGTGGTACATGGGCTTAGTTTCTCCACAGCATGTGGGATCTTCCCGGACTAGGGCTCAAACCCTTATCCCCTGCTTTGGCAGGCGGATTCTTAACCACTTCACCACCAGGGAAGTCCTGCTATTATGTCTTTAGAATCTACCTTGATGCAGGGCACTTTGTAGATAATCAGTAATTGCTAAATGAATGAAAAGTAAGTTTCTTAAAATTTTTTTGTGCTGAGAGTTTAAGTGAAAATAAGCCATTTTCATTGTGTGATGTTTAGACCTTTAGAATTTTAGGATCTTATTGCTGGAAAAGCCCTTCAAGATCTTCTCTCCAGCTTCTGTAGAAATGTCTTTGGAGCCATCACTGGAAGAGGGGGTTGGGCAACAGCAACAGAAGGCCTAAGAGAGTGGAGGTGGCTCATCCCGTTTTCCTCACTCCCTTCCAAATACCCCTTAATGGGCAATTCAGCTTTTAAAATGAAAAAAACAAAACCAAAAAACAACAAGAACAAAAACAAACCAACAGTTGGAAAACCATCCATTCAATTCATTGTTATATTTTACATATGAGGATATTGTGGTACAGAGAAGTTCAGTGAAATACGTTTGTTAATGGCGGTGTTGGAACTATTGTCTAGACCATTTCCAAAAGACAAATGTGATTTTTATATAGTGGTTACTTTAAATTCAGCTGGAAAGCAAATCTTTTTGAACTGTAATTTCTGATATTTCTGTTGCTTCCCATCTCCCATCTTGAAGGTTAATGGCTGCTGGCCCATGTTTTAAAGTATGATGTTTGAGTTTATATATGTCATTTATGTCTCAAGCTAGTCAGTAATTAAGTGTTGGTTTGAGTCACTTAAAATTTTTTTTTGTTGTCATGTAGCTTTTCATTTGCATTATTTCATTAATGATTTTGAAAAGAGCAGTCAGAATGGCGTATTACCTGCTGCCTTGAACAAATATATAACCTTTATTTCAGAGCACTTTGTTAATCTAGGTGCTGCGTATTTAGGGGCCTAGTGCTTAAAGCAAACAAAGAAATAAAATAAAAACTAAAAATTGCTTTTCTATGCTAAATGAAATAGAATAGTTGAAACATTTAATCATAGGCTATTGAGATTGCTTTGAAAATTATGCTTATATGTAGCCACTATAGTTTTATTTCGAAACCGGTTTTTTTTTTTTAAAGCAAACTTAATGGCATCCTCTTCTTGAATCATAGATGCAATTCATTTCTTTGGTATGTTGATGGTAATTTTTTTTTTTTTTTGAGCAGAGAAAGGTTTATTGCAGGGCTAAGCAAAGACAACAGGTGGCTTGTGCTGTAAAAAACCCCAAATTCCCCCATGGTTTTCAGGGAGAAGTTTTTATAGGCAAAATATGGGGTGAGGGCTGCAGGGTGTGTGACTTTCTTCTGGTTGGTTGGTGGTGAGGAAACAGGGTGGTGCCCCAGGAATCTTATGCTCAGCCTGAAGTCACCATCCTCCACCTGGGTGGGGTCCCCAGTTCCTGGGTGTATGGCTATTGTCTCCATTCCCTTCACATCCCAGGGACCCTTCTTTGCTCCATAAAGGTGACCAGGTCTGGCTTAGAGACAGGACCCAAGGAGACCACGTTTTTATAGTTCTCTAACATCACATCCCTGTACAATTCCCATTGAGTGCTGTCCAGAAATTCCCACTTATCCTGGGAAAATTCTATGACTACATCCTGGAATGTCAGCAGTCCCTGAGAAGCTGCCATTTCCTCCTCTTCTTCGTCTTGTCTGGGTCATTTTCTCATCGATATTACGTTGAGGAATCACATCAGCATCTTGAGAATATGCCTTTGCTCCTAACATACCCACAGGCAGAAGGATCTTGAAATGCTGAAAAGGTCAACTTTTCCTGTCCTTGTCTCAGAAGATATTCAGGAAAAATCATCTCCTATAGGGAGACCAAACTATGAATTCATTCTTTCCTGTTTCTAGGTGTTCTCACCTCATATAGATGTCAGGAAATTCTGCTAGCACGGGGTATGTGGGCTGTACTGACTTTCCCCTTCCAAACCCATGTAACAGGAAACCATGTTGCCTCTCCTTGTAATTTATTATTTTTAAGATTTTTTCCCCCTCCCTACATGATATTTGTTTCCTCTAAGTTGAGTTTTCTACTGTTCAGTCTCTAGCTTTTATGTTAGCTGCATTCTTTGGATGTCTGATAATTCTGGCTGCTTGTGGTGAAGAGCTCTCCGTGCCTTGGTGGATCTTTGTAGATTCTGAGCTTTAACATGGTGTGATTTGAGCAGGCAGGTTTGTTGAGAAGCCCTTATGTTAGTCTCTTTAGAACTTCCTTTTTGGTTTTGTCAGATTCCTCAGAGAAGTATTTTCAAATATTGCCTAGAAGGTGATGGTCTGGCTGCCATTATTTTGTGAACTGAATGGAGTCAGAGCCTAAGTGCTCTGAGTCAAAATGCATATGATGACTTTCTTTTTTTTCCTCTGTCATTTTTCTCACATTCTGCTGGCTCACATTAAGCCTGGTGATGGAGTGGAAATATGTAATGTACCAGCAGTGAGGCACCTCATGTCATATGGCATATTCCTCTTTTAAGGAAGTGATCCAACAGTTGGGAACAACAATACATTCTGCCATAGAGAGTATTCCAAATGCAAGAATAACGGGACTCAAGCAGTTTGGTCTTGGCCATACCTCCTCCTATTGTTTTAGGTCAATACCATAGCTTAAGAAAACTTCAGAGACAAAGATTTCTAAGAAGGAATTTGCATAAAGAGGGTGAAATCTCCGTGGCTCTCAAAGGACACATGGACGTTCTAGGCATACGATGATTTTAATCGCCCATCCTCCTACCCTTGACTGTGCTTGCGTTTTACCTTCTCCAGAGATGAATTCTCTAGCCAGAATTCTGTTGGGGTGGGGGAGAAGCAGTTTTCATGCAATCCTTATTTTAGCCTCCTATCTCCCCAACTCCAGTTATTGAAGAACCAGATGTTTCCAGTTTCTGAGCCTTTTGAGGATTCTGCAGTGTAATTGGGGTTGATTCTCAGCTGTCCGCATTGCCTTCCTGTGATTTGGCTTTCTTAGGTTTACTAGAGTCAACATGTATCCATTTGCTTTCCGATTGACAAAAGTTTGCATATTTTTTTTTTTTTTGGAATTTCTTCATCCTGGTGCTTTCATCTTTTAAGAAATACCATTACTATATTTTTATTGGAGTTTTGAGTGAAAGTAAAATTAAATATTTATGTTCATTCTGTCATTTTAACTTCAAGTGCTGAATGTATAACTCACTTGCATTCTCTGGATTACTGGGTGAGGTTGAGCCTTTAAAAAAAACTTATTAATTTTCCTTCATGATTCTTGGTATGAGATTGGTGTATGGATTATTCTTCGATGATTTTCTGTTAGATTGTCTAAAGTTTATCAGTTCTAAAGTTTTACTTTTATATTTGGATTTTTAATCCACCTGGAGTTGATTTTTATATGTAGAGTGAAGTAGTGATTTATTTATTTTTTTTCCCCTACAGAAAACCAGCTCCAGGACTATTTATTGAACAATCCATCCTTTTCTCACTGATTTGTAATGCTAATTCTGTCATATACAATTGATCCTCATTATTTGCAAATTCTATTTTGCAAATTTGGCTACTTGGTAAAATTTATGTTTATGCCTGAAATCAATACTCGGAGCAATTTCTTGGTTAGTCACAGATCTCAGTGGATATGCAGAGGGCACCTAGGTTGAAGTGGAACAAAGCAAAACTCTACCCTCTTGTTTCAGCTCATACTGTAAACGTGTCCTTTTCATGGTCAATTTGGTGCTATGTTTTTGCATTTTTGTCCTTTGGTGATTTCGTTGTTTAAAATGGTCCCCAAGTGTAGTGCCACAGTGCCGTTTAGTGTTCCGGAGGGCAAGAAGGCTTTAATGTGCCTTACAGAGAAAATTTGTTGTCAGATAAGCTTTGTTCAGGCTGTTACAGTGCTGTTGGCTGTGAGTTCAATGGTAATGAATCAATAATATGATACATCCAGAAAAAGGTAGAGGAAGTTATGATCTGTACCTAAGGCTATTCCAAAAAGTGCTAAAGTAACATATATAGTGTGTGATGAAGCTATGGAATCACTATTTAAATTACATTTTAATCTTGAGTCTATCATCTAATTTTAGTATTGTTTTATTTTTACAGTTTAAAACAGAGTGGAAAATTCCCTGGAAATCCCTGGCCTCCCTATAAGAAAAGGACGCCACTCCATCCCAGCTATAAAGGTCTCATGAGACTTTTGCACTGTAAAACTTTACACATTGTGCTATTCACTCTGCTTTACAAGGTACAGTAGTAATTCAAATAGAAAGACTCAGATTAGAATTTATTACCATAATTTGTAAATAAAAGTGCTAAAGGATAATATTTACATAAAAATACTATTTATAAAGTAAAGTGTATTTATATGTTTAAGATGTGTGAGGATATGTCATGATCACATATATATGAATTGTATTCTTTATGTAATTTCAAATCTAAGTTGAAAATAACAGCTATACCATTTTTGGGGGGAAACTATTCATATTATCAGTTTCAGATAGGAATTTTTTTTATGGTTTCTGTGCCACAAGAAGTGAAATATTGTGTGAGTACAGGAAGAATGAAATGAACAGTAGGGACCAAACAACCACCAGAATCCACTAAAATGACAAAACTAACATGGCAGCCATAGGAGCCAGTGACCCTGTGTTTAGGCGTGTTCTCTTGGCTTTCTTCCTCTGATCAGGAATGTGACATGGAGGGATTTGAATGGGCTCCTAAGTGACACCATTAAGGATTTTCTTTCGTTAAATACCTTAGAAACTCAAAAGGTGATGCTTTTACTTTTTTGTTACCTAGAATTGGTTTTATCCTTGGGTCTTCTCACACAGAACGGACTTACTTATTTGGCTAACATTAGTTGTGTACTCAAAAATTGTATACATAGTACCATGGAGTATGTGTATATATATATAACAGGCATATTTATGTTCTAACCTGGATAAGAAATGAAAGACAAACTATACTCATGTTATATAGGTAAAATAACTATAGACATTTATAAAGTAACTAGACACGATAAACATTATACAGTTAGATACAAAAAAAACTATTGTTTCTTCTTTCTAATTAGAATTTGAAAAATTAAAAATTAAATTAAAAAAGTAAGCCTATTTGTTAGGCAAATTTACAATTACTACATATGCATTATTTAAATTACTTAAATTAAATTTAGTTAAGTAGACACTTTAGTTTTTTTCTTGTTTGCTGTGTAAACAAATATAACTTTTAGATTTCTGTACCCCCTATTCTTTTTAACTCTACCCCATGACCAGTTTTTTGTTTTACTTGTAAAAATTACTCCTGTTAAAATTTTAGACATGTGCCTCAAAAAAACATCTTGAATGGTTTATTTTCATTAATTTGTAAGAGAATTATTCAGTAAAAAGATTTAAAATGTTCTTTTTTCATTAAAAAAAGAATATTTTTTCTTACTAAAAAGATATTTGTGGTTTTGATTTTTTACAAATGGATTTTTTTTGAATGTCTACTTAGTGCCAGATTTTGTTTCAAATACTTTATATACACTTATATACATTACTTTGTTTAATTCTAGGAAACTTCCTTATGAGTGAAAGTTCTGTTGTTATTCTCATTTTTCAGATATGATTTTTAAGTTTTAGAGATTAAATAACTAGTTCAGATAGTGAAGCTAAGTACATATATTGGGTTGGGCAAAAAGTTTCTTTGGGTTTTTCCGTAACATCTTACAGATAATAAATGTCAGTAATTCTTGATTTAAAAATTAAACAAGCCTACTGCAAATGATTTGTGTCCTTTCAAGTTAAATTTTTTCAACCTTTTTATTTGCTTACTGTAAAAATAATATTTCATCAAAAATAGAAAGGCAATATTGTTATAAGATTATTGTGAACAAATTTTTTTAAATCTCAACTTTGTAATAGTTTTCATGACTTTTATGATAATAGAAGAACCTTTAATTGACATTGCATTGGCAGGTCAACTTTCTAAAAATCAATGTCAGTAAACCATTTCATCTCCTGCTGTGTTTAATATTAAAAAACTTTAATATAGAACATGTTGATAAAAATCCCCAGAAACGATTTTTATTTTTTTTTTGTAGTACCTAATAAAGTTTTTTCTTTTCTTAGCCCTTAAGTTACTCATTTGAAGCTGTAAGATGTAATGCCATAGGGTTTCAAGCCAAAATTTATTTGATTTTAGCTAGTAATGCTCTATTTATTAAGAGGAGGCAGAGTAGTAATGATAGGTAATCCTTGGGAGTTTGAAACTGTTCTAGTATTGCTTGTGCTAGCGGAGTGTGTGGCTGAGCCTTGGTTTCCTCCCTGTAAAGTACTGGATTAGAAAACATGACCTTTGTTGCCTCCCAGCCTTCAGTCCCCTCTTACTGTTCTTGCTCCTCCCACTGTCCATACCACCTATCTACTATTTATTGAACACCAATTGCTAGATACTGTATGAAGCAAGTTACAGATAGTGATCATGTAATCCTTGCAATAATTCTGGACTACTATTCCAGTTTTAAAGATGAGAAAACTTAAGGCCAGATGTTGCTCAAGGTCAAATAGCTAAGTATATACAGAATTTGTATAAAAAAACAGGTTTTTAAAAGGTTTTGAAAGTCTATTCTCCTCACCACTGTGCCACACAAAATATGAATGGAAAAGCCTTCTCAGTAGTCAGAATAAGCATTAGAAAGTCAGTGAACTGAAAGTCTTTATTTTTTAGTCACAATAGATTAGCTCCTAAGTGACTAAGTCCTTTCCAAGCTCCCTCTGCCGTTTGGGCAGTTTCTGTTAGGCTCAGCCTAGACTGGCCTCTTTTTTTGTTCTCTGTAGTCTCATCTGCAGCTGACAATGCCTCTCCCCGCAGAAGCTCTTCCTCTTACCCCTTCCATAGTTTGACCAGATGGCTTTTTTTTTTTTAAATAATGAAGACAACATGGTAGTTGCCAGGCAGTTTTTTTCTTATGGTATTTTATGTGTCTTCTGGTTAATAGTTTGTTGCATCATATTGAATGAGTGATTGGTGTAGGTTAGCCCCAAAGTCCTGCATAAATTGTGTAAGGCTTGCATTGTGTATTCCGTGTATAAGGTCAGATTTATCAGTATTTCCTCAGAGAAGCCTCTCTCCTAACCACTTGCATTTCTTTTTCCTTTCTCACTCATATAAACCACACATTGCATACACATTTACACAACAACACAAAACACTCAGGTTCAGAACTTTAATTTTAGAGACAGATTTTAAGAATATTAATGTTCCATAAACAATTATTTTGCTCCCAGTTATATGCCAGGTGCTATGCCAAACACATTTGCATGAATTATCCTATTTAACAAACTTATTTATCTGATATCTTTGTCATCAGGAGAAGAGTGTCAGCAACTTAGAATGTAAAATAGTCTTGTTAAATTACTTTATTAGATACTAGTATTTTTATAATAATGGTTTTAGTGGATTATTTAATGTCTTAACCTTTAGGAAATCAGTGAACTAATATCTCTGGATATTGCCTAAAATACTGTGTGATCTTGAGAGGGAACCTGTTTTACTGGTTTTATTTTGTCTTTTCACCAAGGTATGGCTTTATTTACGTATCTGATTATGAATTTTGTATATATATGTATATATATGTACATATGCATACATACACATATATATGTGTATATGTATTTTATGTTACTTTCATCTATAGCATTAAAATATTTTTTGATATTTAAGTGAAACATGTTTTGTGGAAAAAAGTAATTACAGGGCATCTTTTCCCTTTTTAAAGATTTTGATGGATCATCAAAATCTGTCAGAACATGTACTCTGCATGGTTTTATATCTGATTGAATTAGGACTTGAAAATTCAGCTGAAGAGGAATCAGATGAAGAGGTAAGTAGTTTCTTGTATTTTTAAATGTTAAAGTTATGACATGCCTTAATAAAAGGTTGTATGTCATCTTGAAAGGTATTTATGGATTCATCATACTCAGATGAAAATCTTCCTAAGAACTATTGGAAAAGGCCCTTTTTAATCTTCACATACATATGTTCTTTGAGAGGTTTCACTAATACATTAAACTCCATTTGTAGAATTATTGAATTTGAAATTCGTAATTCATAATATGTAGATGTAAGAAACATGGTTAGTGCACTTTTGGTGTTATGCTAATAGCATTGATTACTGGTAAATAATTGTTATGTTAGGAATTCAGTCTAGAAATTCTAATAATTTGATTAGGGATTAATTTTGAATAGCAAATTGTTTCTGTAAAGGTTTTAAGTTAATGGAGTAAGTATTGTTATAAGGGAGAATGTTTACTTAAGAATACAAGTTGTTAATCTGTTTCAGGATTTTATAAGTATCACTTCCATAAAAGTAATTGTCACTACAAATTGATTTTATAATTAATTGATATTTTCCTCATCCCCTCCCTCCAAAAAGACAGAATACAATACAACATAATAACAGCAAAAAAACAAACAAACAAGAAAAAACCAGACAAGTAAAAAGACTAGGCTGTACTTTATATTCTAAGTTGAGTCAACATATATTCTTTCATAGATATTAAAAGGTCATTACGATTCCTCTAAGACTAAGTCAGACTTTTGGTTGATTTTTCAGACTTTCTTCTACAGTTAGTCCAAATTAGCATTATTTGACTGTATTATGAGTTATTCCTAATGGTTGATGAATAATATTCTGTACTAAGTATTTCCAAATTGAAAAGTGTATTTTTTTCTGGAGAAGTTTAGCTGACTTCCATTGGACTTACCTATATTAGTACTGAGAAATTTGTTCTAAAATTTTGTGTTTGTATTTGGTTTTATTAGCACTTTGTGATTTGTGAATGAGACTATAAGGGATTCAGGAATATGACAGGCAATAGACTATTATTTGGGCTTGTTACATTTCCATTGTACCTTAGACCAGATTGGCAAGGTTTGATATTCATTATGTTTATGTTTTAGGCATCAGTAGGTGGACCAGAACGTTGTCATGACAGTTGGTTTCCTGGTAGTAACTTAGTATCAAACATGCGACACTTTATAAATTATGTTCGAGTGAGAGTTCCAGAGACTGCTCCAGAAGTGAAGAGAGACTCACCTGCAAGTACCAGCTCTGATAGCTTGGGTTCTTTACAAGTAAGTGTAAAAGAGAGAACAAAAAAAAGGAAAGACTTTGTTATGTTGGGTTGTGTCATTTAGATCATCCTATCATATCCAAAAGAAAAATAAATGTGGTTGTAGATAATTTTAAATTGTCTTTTATTTCCTCTGATATATCTAAGCAACTTTTGCCTCACCCATCTTTTTCCTTTAATCTGCCAGAGTTCACGTCGGCCTAAAGTTCTTCAAAGAGAGGTAGAAGTATATAATATTTGCATTAACTAGCAATATGGCTTTAACTGGAAATGGGGACAGATGCTGAAGTATTTGTGTGTATATGTGTGTGTTTAATTAATATAGTTAGATTAAAAAATGTTTAATGTGTGTGTGTGTTTTTTAAACGCAGTAATTTCGGCTTAATTTTAAAGAAAATTCATATTATTGAACTTAAAAATAATACTGCGTATTTAATGGTGGGTTTTTCTTAGTAGTGTTAGTATTTTGGGCCAATTATAAGCGGCACATTTCAGTCTGTTTACATTTAGCATTGTTACTAACATCTTAAAAATGAATGTTCCCTAAATCAAAATAAATTTAATCTTTAGTTGCTGGTGGCATGCCCATTCACAACTTTTTTTTTTTCTCCTATGGCAGTTAATTAACTTTGATAAAATAAGCCCACAAAAATCTTAAACTCCATATATTGTGTATTTGGACGCATTTTGAAAATCAGCTCTCTCATTGCATGTAGCTTAATTATAGAAAGCAGAAATGAAAAATCTTGATATGACAGGGCAAGTAACTAAATTTAAATACCTCTAATTTCTACAATATAGATTTTTGCAAGTAAAGAACATTGAATCAGACATTTCTTGTTGAAGAGTCCATTTGTAGGAACTTTCTTTGTCTTTGACAATATGTTTTTGCTGTGAACACCATAAAGAATTTTGATTAAAATATTGGAATCTATAAGCGGCAGCCTTTGCCTCTAATGCTGATACAGAGTACGTTGAAAAACAGCTTGGATGTTAAAAAAAAAATAATGTATGTTATAATTTAGCTCATAAAAAGCTCAACTAATTGAAGTATCCTTTCTATGCTTGCTTAAAAAAAATTAATGAAATCCATTAAACTAGCTTGTATCTTAATTAAAAGATGATTTCTAAGAGCCCTAATGCAGTTTGACTGCTTTAGCAGAAAAGGCTAGTTTGAAGATAAATTATTGAGAGAAATGGTTTTTAAAAATCTGTTCAAATAACAAATTATAGTGATATTTAAATATGAAAGAGATTAGTTTGATTTTTCATCTTTATATTTCACTTTAGTAACTTAAAGCATTTGTGTTAGAATTAATTTTCAAACTTTTGAAGTTCCTTAAAAATGAAATTAATTAGCAGTTCAGATTCATTAATTTGGTAAAAATTAATTTATAATTTTCTTAAGTGGAAGATATCATGGTCTTCTAGAAGTTGGTAAAGAGTATAGTATTCTTGATGAATGTTGGATAGAATAGCTTTTATTCCTTTAATCTGATGAAGGACTTTGTTTATGATTCCTCTTTAATATGGCTGTAGAAACTACTCAAGCTTTGTCTATTTTCCCTGGTAGGTAGGCCCAGGAGGTTGTAAAACAGGTGTTACTGTGGCTAATCGCCTTTCTCCTCGATCGTTTCCAGGTTGAGGGGGACTAAGTATATTTGAGAGAAGTGAAGAGACAGATTTACTTAAAGAGCAAATCTATTAAATAAATAAATCTTTGGATGAAACTTTGAACATTCCCTTTTGAAAATGTAGTACTAATATGGTTTTAAACTTGACACTTGAATAACTTCTCTTGATTTTTCTTTTTCTTTCTCTTCTGAATGGTAGAATTCTGGTACAGCTCAAGTTTTCAGCTTAGTAGCAGAGCGTAGAAAGAAGTTTCAGGAGATCATCAATCGCAATAGCAGTGAAGCAAATCAGGTGGTTCGTCCTAAAACTTCAAATAAATGGTCTGCACCTGGTTCAGCTCCACAGTTAACTACAGCCATTTTGGAAATTAAAGAAAGCATATTGTCTTTGTTAATTAAACTTCACCACAAACTCTCGGGAAAACAAAACTCCTACTATCCTCCCTGGCTTGATGACATAGAAATTTTAATCCAACCAGATATACCTAAATATAGTCATGGAGATGGTATAACTGCAGTAGAAAGAATTTTACTAAAAGCTGCATTGCAAAGCAGAATGAACAAACGCATCATTGAAGAGATATGTAGAAAAGTGACCCCTCCTGTACCACCCAAAAAGATCACTGCTGCAGAGAAGAAGACACTGGACAAAGAAGAAAGGTAATTTTTATTTTTAATGCTTTAAACTAATGTATGGTACAGTTGAAGATTTTATATTACCACCCCCCATCCCCACTTTGGCCATCTGAGGCTAATCACCTGGATGTTTATCAGCTGTAATCATAGCTGATTAGTTTGTAAGGTAAATGGAATCAAAGATAGTCAGTGCTTGTGCATTTAGCATGCTCGAGTTAGTTATCATTTACATTTAGAATACATATGGTGACAGCCATATGTATTCTAAATGTAAATGTACACGTATGTATTTAAAGGTGAGCTGTAGAGTGCGTAGCTCATTGTTTTAATTAAAGAAACATACTGAAGCTTATAAGTTTATTATAAGTTTACAAAGGAGTAGTATAGGAGACCAAACACATATTCTATCAGTGCTATTATTATTTAAACATTTTTGGAGGTCTCATACGTCTTTGAGCATCTACGGCACATTTTTGTTTGTTTCCATTTCTTCCTTGATGACAAATTTTTGTCCTTTGAGGGTGGGTTTAATTTTTAAAACCTTTTTATTTTGAAGAAATCTCAAACTTACAGAAATGTTTCAAGGATAATACAAAGAACTTCCTGGATCATTTCAGAGTAAGTTGATTTACCCTGGAATACTTTAGTGTGTGTTTTTTAGGAATAAGGTCGTTTTCTTACCTAATCAGAATACACCTTTCAAAATAAGGGAATCAACATTTTATTTAGTACGATAAAATCCTTAGATCCCAAGTTTTGACAGTTGTCCCAGTAACGTGTCTCAGAGCAAAAAGATCCAGTCCAGAATCACTCATTGCATTTTGTTGTCATGTCTCTTTGGTCTCCTTCAGCATGGAATAGTTTCCTCAGTTTTTCCTTTATTTTCTTGACCTTGGCACTTTTGAAGATTATAGAGCAATAGACACTGTAGAATGTCCCTCAATTTGGGCTTGTCTCCTTTCCTATTACGTTTGGATTCCGATGATGCACCTTTGAGAGGAATATCAAGGAAGTGTTGCTGGGGAGTTGCCTGGTGGCCTAGTGATTAGTATTCCGGGCTTTCACTGCCATGGCCCGGGTTCAATCCCTGGTTGGGGAACTAAGATCCTGCAAGTTGCGGCGGCCTGGCCAAAAAAAAAAAAAAAAAGGAAGTGTTGCTGTTTTCTTTTGACTGCATCCCATCAGGTGTCACATGATTTTAATTTGTTTCATTACTGGTGATTAACTTTGATCACTTGATTATGAGGGTGTCTGTTAGACTTCTTCACTGTCAAGTTACCCTTAGTAACTTTCCTCTCTTTTTTCCCCCCTTTGTAATTAATATGTAATTTGTGGGGAGATACTTTGAGATGCTGCAATATCCTGTTCTCCATCAACTTTCAGTTTATTCATTTATTTACTTATATCAGTTTGGAGTTATGGATTCCTATTTTATTTTATGGGTTATAATTTCATGCTCATTAATCATTTTGATGCTCAAAATTGTTCTAGATTTGACCAGTGGGAGTCCCTTCAAGCTGGTTTCTGTGTTCTTTGGATTTCTCCCCACCATTCTTTGAGCATTTTCAATTATTTTCTGGGCCAAGAAGATAGCCCAGGTTCATCTTGTGTTTGGTATTAGCCATTTCGCCAAAGAGTCCTGGTTCCTTTTAGTAAAGAATCTTATTTAGAAACTACAGTCCATGTGCTCCTTCTAATGAGCTCATTCACAGACCCTCTTAGTGGGCAAAAATGTGTGTGTATGGGGGGCGGATAAAGGGAGGGGAGAGAGAGTTATTAAAAACTATGACTGTGAGTTCAACCTGATAATCCCAATTCTAATCCAACACCATAGGATTTATTCTTCTTTTCCTTCTTTTCATAATTGTAACTCTCTCCTCCCATAGTGAGAAACCTGGCCCCTATAATCCTTAATATGTATTAATTTTTGATTAATTCCCTTGTATGTAACCAATTTCTTGTAACTTTCCCCCACACGAATGCCTTCCTGTGCCGGGCCGTTGGGTCTTGACACCCTGTCCTAGGCCACTGTGCCACCTTCCACGTTCAGGAAGGAAAGAGAGTGCAGGAGTGGTTTTTTTTTTTTTTTTTTTGCTGTACGCGGGCCTCTCACTGTTGTGGCCTCTCCCGTTACGGAGCACAGGCTCTGGACGCGCAGGCCCAGCGGCCACGGCTCACGGGCCCAGCTGCTTCGCAGCATGTGGGATCTTCCCGGACCGGGTCAGGAACCCGCATCCCCTGCATCGGCAGGCGGACTCTCAACCACTGCACCACCAGGGAAGCCCAGGAGTGGTTTTTAATTTTTTGAAATGGCTAATGTCATTGGGAGTCCACTTTGATGAGTAAGGTGAGTGATCAACCTGGATAATAATATATTGGCTTAAAATATAAAGTATAATATAAAAAATAAGAGTTATATTTATAAAATAGGTAATACAGTGAGTTTTCTTAAGTGGGCCCTAAATTACATTTAAAGTAAATGTTAGAAAAGGAGTGTTAAAAATCTCTTGAACTTTATTGGCAAAAATATGTAACTTTTCATGGTAAGCTGGACCACAGTACTTGATTTTATAGATGTTTGTGATTATCTCCACTAAATGGGTTGGAGTGGATGTGTGAATAATCTAAAAATTACCATCAGCATTCCATTCTTCTAAATTCTATATTCTATATCCTTTAATCATTTCAGATTAATAGCAGAATTCTTTTATGTTTCCCATAGAAATTACTACATAGAGTCTCAGTTTAATAAAATTCTTTTGTAGTATATAGATATAATAAATGGTCACTAAAAGAAACTGCTATAGTATACTCCATCCATTATGTTTTTTTTTTCCATCCATTATGTTTTTAATGTCCTTTGTATCATGGGCTATGATAAATCCCTTTTTGAATTTAGTTCAAGTAAAAAGTTTGTCTCTCCCAATGAGTTAATGTATAACTTACCTTTTAACCTTTTTCTTCTTCCTCTCCCTCCTCTCTTGTTTTGAATTACTATATGAACCTTACCTTGCTGGGGGTAGAATTTTATGCTTATTAGTATTTCTAGCATCTTTAAATGTAGGAAAGCCTATCTCCTGTCTTTATTAGTTTACTTTTATTTTCTTATACTTACGTTATAGTCATTTTTTTTCTTTTTCAACTAGCCTCAAATTAAAATGCTCTTTGGAAGTAGATAAGGCATAATTAATAAATAGAATAAAGTGAACTAATCCAAAGGAATATTTATGCTTAGATTTGGAATATAGTTTTATCTTTGTCTTGTATTTGAGACTCTTTCATATTCTTTTACTTCAAACAAAATAAACCAAACTTGGAATATTTCCTGGTAGAAACTGGAAAACTTCCTGGCTTTTTGCTATTTCTCTTTTAGGAAGAGACCTGTTCTTAAGGTAACAGTAAATCTGACTATTCTTTTTAAAAATAATTAATTAATAAATTAATTTTTGCTGCATCGGGTCTTAGTTTCAGCACATGGGATCTTTTGTTGCGGTGTGCGGGCTTCTCTCTAGTTGTGGCGTGTGGGTTCCAGAATGCGCGGGCTCAGTTGCCCCACAGCATGTGGGATCTTAGTTCCCCAACCAGGGATCGAACTTGCGTCCCCTGCACTGGAAGGCGGATTCTTAACCACTGGACCACCAGGGAAGTCCCCTAAACCTGACTATTCTTATCTTTTAGATTCTGTTCATAGCTTAACATAATAGTTTCTTCTAGCAATGAGCTTGCTGTTATTTGTACCTGGGGTTAAATTGTGGATTCCTAGCTAAAACTCTTCTTGCTCTTGCTATGAACTGACATATATTTAGGAAATTGTGTTGTTGGACATCCAAATTTTCTATCTACTTTAATTATTATTTCACATTTTAAAGTAAATCGTGGCTTTTATTTTTACCTATTTAAGCCCAGTGATTTTCAAACTATTTTAAAGCAGCAGAATCCTTTTAAGGACAATAAAATTTTACCTGAAATTTAATACATAGTACAGAAAATTGGTTGTTCTTAACTGTGTGCGGGGGGCCTTTCGTACATTATATACTCCTGAAAGATAGTAGGTATGTCTTAAGCACGTCTGGTACTTATCACTTTATTTCTGTTTAATCTAGACGACAAAAGGCCAGAGAGAGGCAGCAGAAATTGCTTGCAGAATTTGCTTCACGACAGAAAAGCTTCATGGAAACTGCAATGGATGTTGGTAAGTCAAAATTTATTAGTTTAGAACTCTCATACTTACAGTTACAATTACCTTAGGGATTATCTAGTCCAATCACCCACCAGTTTTTAACATTACAGACATGATTTCTGGTCTTTATTTAAACAATAGAGTGATGGAAGATCAGACCTTTATTATAGACAGTCCATTCTGTTGTTGAGTAGCTACAGTTGTTAGAAAGTTCTTCCTGATGGTAGTAATACAGTATTCTCCTGCTGCTTTCTTCTGTTAAACTGTCCTTTAGATTTGTGAGGTTCATCAATGTGAATTTACTTATTCTGATTTTTTCCTGTGAAATTATTCTAAGATCCTTAAAATAGTTTTCAGATACTTTCAGTGTCTCTTCCTGCTGCCCACCCCTTCACTATTTCTTAAAATCAGATGCACTTCTCACTTCCATTAGGATTAGCATTAGCATTTGTACAATGACAGAGGATGCCATTTTCCTGTGTGATGGTAGATTGCTATGAGTAATCTTTTACAAACGTAGGAGAAATAGATTAAATCTCAATTAATCTCAGGCTTCAGTTAACCAGGATACTCCCTTCCCTGACTATTACTTGCATTTCATTGATTTCTCTCTCTCTCTCTTTTAACTTTTAGACAAAAATGCTGAAAGAAAATACACTGAAGTTGTGCCTTTAGTTAAAATGTATATACATATGTGCATTCAGACATGCAAATACAGTCTCATGCACATAAGCACATGTAACTAGAGTTATATTTATATATTAACTAATGTTCAGTATATAACTGATGTTCACAAGAGGTGTGAAGAGGAGGGTCAGTCCAGATTTAGCATAATGTGTTCTAAACCATCAACAGTAGAGTTTATGTTCAGGACATAACTTTGATGTAAAGTATACTAAATTCTGCTTATTGGATTAACTTGCTATCAGTTGACTTTTTTTTTTTAACATCTTTATTGGAGTATAATTGCTTTACAATGGTGTGTTGGTTTCTGCTTTATAACAAAGTGAATCAGTTATACATATACATATGTTCCCATATCTCTTCCCTCTTGCATCTCCCTCCCTCCCACCCTCCCTATCCCACCCCTCTAGGTGGTCAAAAGCACCGAGCTGATCTCCCTGTGTTATGTGGCTGCTTCCCACTAGCTATCTATTTTACGTTTGGTTCAGTTGACTTTCTGATAAGAAATATGAGGATTTAGTTCATTGACACTGCTTTCACTTTTTCCATTGTGTTTTCTTTTCCTTCTTTCCAAAAATTAATAATTATATATATTTTTTGGGTTTTACAGATTAAAGATAATTGTAATAAGTGTTACAATTAAGTGTTCTATTAAGTGTTCTATCTATAGCCAGTTTTTTCATATCTCTTCATATAAAATGAACGAATAACTACCCTTAGTTTTCATTTTTCTTATCTCTACCTTCTGCATTTTATTAGTTACTTCTTTTCTTTTAAATTAAGGTTGCCAACATTTTGTTTTGCAGTTGCAGTCAAGTCTTCCATCCAAAGGTTTATTCTATACGTTGAAAAACAGTTAAGATAACTGTTTGAATGTTGTTGAATACAGGGCTAAAAAATAACCTAGTATTCATTTACTTTTTTTTTTTTTGAGTCCACTGGCCTGACTCCTAGCGCACTTTAAGGAGATTGTATTTAGTATATAGCCTCTTTTCTCACAGTCTTGCAATTGCTAAAACCATACCATCCTTTATTCATTTCTGTTTGGGCCATTACTTTGTTATATTGTTTTTTGTTTCTCCTGAGGTTTCCAACTGCCTTTTTTTCGAACTAATATGCCTTTATGATATCCCTATTATTCTGCCCACTCAATCATACTGTCCTTTGCATGGAATTCTATTCCAGTCTGGTCCATTTTCTCTGTAGGCATGCTCTGCAGCCATTACCTTAGGATTTTCCTCTTATCATGTTGATCTGGGGTTTCCTGCATCTTATGTCTTTCTGGGAGTCTTGTTTATTGGAGTGCAGCCTCAATTGTATTCCCAATAATGTTTGTGCTGGAAGCTAAACTTTCTGATTCTTTATATTTCCAGATGGAACTCTGGTTTGCTGTCATGATTGATTGTTAATTTGGATGAACATAAAATTCCCCGTTGATACACATTTCTGTTACAACTGTTAAAGCAATACTCCCTTGTCTTTTGCCATTAATTTTTTTTTTTTTTTTTTGCGGTTCGCGGGCCTCTCACTGTCGTGGCCTCTCCCATTGCGGAGCACGGGCTCCGGACGCGCAGGCTCAGCGGCCATGGCTCACGGGCCCAGCCGCTCCGTGGCATGTGGGATCTTCCCAGACTGGGGCACGAACCCATGTCCCCTGCATCGGCAGGCGGACTCTCAACCACTGCGCCACCAGGGAAGCCCTTGCCATTAATTTGATAAGAAGTATGGTGGTAGTTTGATTCTTATTCATTTGTGGGTGAGCATTTTTTTCCCTTTCCTGTGACACTTTTATAATTGTTTGATCTTTAGAGATCTGAAGTTTTATGATATGTGTCTAGGTGGATCTTTTTTCATTCTCCTTAGTACTTAATGGACCTTTTCGGTCTGAAGATTCATGTATCAGAAGCTCTGAGAAAAATTTTTCCTATGATTTTCTTGATAACTGGTATAGCCATCTTCCAAGATGACCCTCAATGATCCATACCTCTTAGTATTTATGCCCTGTGTAGTCTTCTCTGACATTGTGCCAGAATTGGTAGACATGATCACTGGGATATGGCAGAAGTGATGGTATGTCATTTCTGAGATTAGGTTATGAAAGATACTGTGGCTTCTCTCTTGACGGCTGTTCTTTCTCTTGGATTGCTCATTCTGGGGAAAGCCAACTGCCATGTGGTGGGCAACCCTATGGAAAGGCCTGTGTGGTTAGGGACTGAGGCCTCTGGCCACCAGTCATGTGAGTGAACTTGGATGTGAAACTGCCAGCCCCATTCAAGTTTTCAGATGAATACTGCCCAGCTGTTAGTTTGATAGCGATCTCATGAGAGATGCTGAGCCAGAACCATCAGCTAAGCTGCTCCCAGGTTCCTGACCCTCAGAAACTGTGTGAGATAATAAATGTTGTTATAAGCCACTGAATTTTGTGGTAATTTGTGAAACAGCAATAGAAAACTATTATAATACTTTTCTCCTTACATTTTCTTTATTCTCTTTTGGTGGGACTCTCACTACTTGGATATTGGATCTCTTGGATTGATCTTTTAAATCTTTTATGTCTTTTTTTATACATCTTTATTGGAGTATAATTGCTTTGCAGTGTTGTGTTAGTTTCTGCTGTACAGCAAAGTGAATCAGCTATATGCATACATATATCCCCATATCCCCTCCTTCTTGCGTCTCCCTCCCACCCTCCCTATCCCACCCCTCTAAGTCGACACAAAGCCCTGAGCTGATCTCCCTGTGCTATGTGGCTGCCACTAGCTATCTATTTTACATTTGGTAGTATATATATGTCAATGCTACTTTCTCACTACGTCCCAACCTCCCCTTCCCCACCGTGTTCTCAAGTCCATTCTCAACGTCTGCATCTTTATTCCTGCCCTGCCACTAGGTTCATCAGTTATGTCTTTTTATATCATGTATTCTTTTTGCTTTACATGCTTAGAGGTTTCTTCTCTTCAATATCTTGGTCTTACTTTGTCCGTAGAATTTTTTCTCAAATCTTTCTGAATATCTCTCTTTCTCAATTATCCTTTATCCTTCTGAATTACTTAGAAATTTAAGTTAGTCTTTCATGTTGTTAGTTTTCCTCATTTGCCTGATAATCCTTGACTCTCCTGGAAAGGTGGTCTGGGTAGTTAATTTGGGTTTACCCTGCTGAGGTCTAAGTAGGTTTGATTCTAGTAATTCTCTTTAGCATGAGTATGGATGAGGCGTGTCGACTGTCAGACTTAGATTTTGGTGGGAGGACTGCAGACTACTCTGTTTGGGCCCCCAGATGTTAACACTCAGTTAGAAACCCCAGTGCTCTCCAAGTGACTTGTTCAGTTCCTCTGGAGAAAGATAGTCTTTTTTCCTCTGTGAGGTAAATGTCAAATTATCTGAGTGCTCTGTCAGTGAGAGTTGGGGAGGGAATTGGGGTGCTGAGTAGTGAAGTTCTGTGTATAGACTTTTGATTAATTACTCTGTTTTCAGAGTCACTTAATACTTATGACTCCTATCCTCTGCCTCACTGACTGATTCTGAGCCCAGAGTTGACATTCTTCTAACGGAGAGATCAATTCTTCCTTTCTGTAACTTTCTCGTAATACATAAGTGGTTGCAGCTTTTATGAATTTCTTTCATTGTCAGCATGTCTCCATCTCCTCCAATTTTTTGGAAATTTTATTGACATTTCTTATTTGTTGGTTGGTAAAACTCTCTTCCACAACTCCATCCTTTTTCTATATTCTTGGGGAAATATTTCTTTATGTATTTCTCTACTTTTATTTCAGTGGTTTTTTAGAAGGAATGGAGACAAAAACCTGTGCTCAGTCTGCAATCTTGATTAGATACTTACTTATATTTGTTATTATAATATATAAAGTTAAAATTTCTGTTATTACAAAAACATTAAATTTTTATTACAGAAACTTAGAAAACACATATAATCAAAAATAAGAAAATAATATTATATTTTTACTATCAGATTTCCTAACCTAGGCTGTATCCTTACAAATCTTTTTCTGATTATATATGTATATAAATGCTTTTTTTTTTAACCAAAATGAGTTAATTTCACACATGCTGTTTATTCTTATGAAAAATTTCAAACATACAGAAAAGCTAAAGGAATAGTATTATAAATTCCCATGTACCACTATAATCCTCCCCTAGTTAACATTTTTCTTTATTTGTTCTTTCCCTCTATTTCTGTCTGTCTCTACTAAATGAAGTAAGTTATAGACATCATGACACTTTACTCCTAAATACTTCAACATACGTGTCCTAGGATTGAGAATACTCTCCTACTCAAGCACAATACATCATATGTAAGAAAATTACTTTTTCTTTCAAAGTAAATAGCTTCAAATACCAACCTGGATATTATGTCAAACAATGAAATCATTGAATTAAGTTTAAAAAATTTAAAATTGTTTACAGATCATTTTGTCCTTCGGTAATTCTACTAAGGGTATATAGTCAAAAGCTCTGTGTTCTGAGGTCACTTGAGAGCAGTCTTTTTGGCGGAGGTAGTGTAACCAGTTTGATGTACAGTTCGGTTTGTTTGTTTGTTTGTTGGCAACCTTAGGAACTAAGAAAAAAAGCTTAGTTAATACTGCTTTTAGAAATCGTTTTTATCTGTTGCCTCCCACTCCCAAGTGAGATAGAACAAAAACAGTTTTCTAAGGAATTGATTAAGCAAAGTATCCAGAGGAGGTTAGGTAGTATTGTCTTGAATAGGAGAATGGCCACCGCATTCCCTGAGGAGACTGGAGGGAAGAGGGAAAGAGTGGATGGAGATAGAGGTGAGTTCCATTAGGGGCAGGGGAAGTGGGAAGTTCAGGTGATCACTCAGTTGCTTCAGTTTTCAGGGCTAAGTAAAACGTGAGTTCTGCTGAGTGAAAAGAATGCCACTTGAGGTTTGGAATAGTTGCTAATGAGAGTGGGAGATGTTGCTCACCCAGGCTAAGTATAAAATTTGATAAGCAATGCTTAGGAACCAGTTTGGTTCACAATCATATATTTGAATGTCAGTAGTGTGCAAAGTTATTGACTCACTGTCCTAAATCTTACTACTTTTTGGAAGGTTTGATCTTTTTTGGTAGTAGCCAGGGCGCAGGAACAACAATTGAGGGATCAGGCAGACATGGTTGCTAGCAAACAGAGGCAGTTCCCAGAAGCCATCAGGATAATGGGCTCCGCTCTCTCCTAGTCCCGGTTCTTGCATGCTGCAGTGGTGACAGGTGAGGTAATAGTAGATTCATGAGCGTTTGGTTTATTTATGTTGGTTATGGCCATGCCAGTGGGATTCTGGACCATTCAGATTTGCATATTCCTTTTATTTATAACTCACTCCCTTCCCAAAGAGATCTGTTTGACCCCTAGAACCTGTTTGAGATCCCATTTTCATGCATCGCTCAAGATAAAAATTACAGTCATATGTCTCACTGCCTCTGATTACTCTGCTCATTTACATCTGATATTATGTATTATAATATTATTAACACATAAAGCAGGGCCCACACCTGAGGTACTATTTAGCAATAATACAGACACAATTTAATCTCAGTCCAGTCCTCTGCTTTATTTGTCAGATACCTTTTGTCTTCTGCATTATTTCCCATCTGTGTTGTAAATGTAAGCATTCTGTAGTTGCTTCTTTCTTATTTCGCCTTTATCTTTGTGTTTGAGGAATGTTCTCCCAAGATTTCTAGTCTAGTAACATAACATGTAGAGTATTTTGAATTTATAACATACATCCTGGTATATAACATCCTGGTATATAACATACATCCTGGTATATAACATCCTGGTAACTATGATTTTTAAAGGCTTTACTTCGTTGGAGAGGTAGCAGGTAGTGGTTATCATCATGGACTCTGGAGCCTTACTGCCAAGTTCATATTGCAGCCACTCCATTGCCTGGAGTAGTTTACTGAACTTCTCTCTACATTGGTTTCCACATAGTTAAAAAGGGATTATTATACTGCCTACCTCATAGGGTTGTTGTGAAGATTGAATGTATTAGTACATTTAAAACACTTAAAACAGAGTGCTTGGCACATAATAAGTGTTTATAAGCATTGGCTATTACTATTATTACTTTTATTCTATAATTTACTTAATCATCCCATCATAATTGGACTTTAGTTTTACAGTTTTTTAAATTATTATGAACATTGTATATACAAAACCTTGTCTGTATTTTGGGTCTGGGTCTAAAAGTATGAATTTTGGGGGATGATGATGATATATATTTTTGTATGTTAACTGTGTAACCAAAACTATGCTAAACACATTCTGTATATTGACTTATTTGTCCTGATAGACCCATGAGATAGATGGTAGTATTCCAGATAAAGATGCCTAAATTTAGGTTAAGAAATTTGTCTGAGATTATACAGTAGTAAATGGTGGAGTATGGGCTGTTAATCAACAAGCTCTTTACTATTTCTTCATATTTGAAGCAAATTGAGCAGAGTTAAGTCCCTCCCCTCCCCTACTCCCCCAAGTTGGTAGCCTGGAGATAGAAAGGGACAGTTATGAGGATAGTTGCAAAATAAGAATTAATAGACTGATGATTGATTGATTGAGGTACAAGGTACAAGATAGAAGGGATATTCAATGTGTTTGGAAAGTTTTATTTATTTATTTTTAAACCAGAATGAAAAGAATACTTCTTTTCCAGTAGCTGAAACAAAAATCCTTGGTGTGTCTCTATTAGTCTAGCCTAGTTATAAGGTCAGCCCCGCTCCAGTCATATGAATCAAAAGTGGGGGTGATGGTATGATTCTCTAAGCAAAAATTGAGTCCTGCTGTTAGCAGATGGGACAGTAGATACTAGGTAGATAGAAATAGTAGCTGTCCACAGTACCCATCCTTTAAGATTTCATTTGGAAAGTGGGGTAGTCCAAGCAGGAGCTGGCATAGATCAGGATTTGGTTGACCTCTTATTGTTGTTAGTTGTGGAGGGAGCTGTTTATTTTGCTATTTAATAGTATAGTATAATTTGAGGTTTATCCTTTTATTTTTTTAATAATTTACATAAGAAAGGGGGTTGGGGATATATATATATAGAGAGAGAGAGAGAGACATAAAAATAGTTACATCCCAGTGTCCCCTTCTTAGGTAAATGATAACATACTATGTATAATTCTTCTACCTTACTTTTTTCACTTAACATTATATCCTGGAGAACCCATCATGCAGTGTATAGAGATGTTCTTTCTTCTTTTTTCTACCTGTATAGTAGATTCCCCACAATACCACCCCCCCATAGTTTATTCAAATGGTCTTCTATTATTGGACATTTGGGTAATTTCCAGTCTTTTGTTATACAAGTTGTATTGCAATGAGTATCTTTGTGCATGTATCTTTTTGTATTTTGATAATGTATCTGTAAGATAGATTTCTAGATGTGGGATTGCTGGGTCAAAGGGTAAACACGTGTAATTTTGCTAGATATTGCCAAATTACCCTTACGGGGTTGTACCATTTTGCATTCCCATCAACAATGTGTCATAGTATCAATTTCCCTATGTATTTGTCATTAGAATATGTTGTCAAACTTTTGTATTTTTGCTAATCTGGTAGGTGAAAAGAAGTGGTATCTGGTCTAATTTTAGTGAGCATTTCTCTTATTATGGAAAAGGATGCTGTTTATATCTTTAACTGCTTCTTATTCCCTGACACATCTTTTTGCTGCTTTAGGGTTTGATTCTATCATAAATTAGCCTCTTTTACATTCTTACATTTGCTTGGAATCAGGCACAGCTGTAGACTTGCTCTGTTTCAGGTAGGACCTATCTACTTGTGACATTGGAATGCATATAGTGCATTAGTCCTATGTATTTATGGCTGTTGCATCTGTTATTATTTTATAAATTATGTAAATTTTGCTGTGTTAACTTGTGAAATTCTTATTCTCTCAACTAAATAGAAACTAATTGAATTTCTTTTCACTTAAATTAGAAAGCAGATCTCATGGATAGAATACTTTTTATGTTGGTTGCTCTGATTGTAAATTTGTTCATTTTTGAGGGATGGTGCTGCATCTGTCATTCAAGTCAGTCATCTGTGATGTGGTATATTTCAAAAAAAGAATACAGCCCATAAATGTATGTTATGTTTTGGTTATTTGTTCCATAAATAAGACCCACTGATACCAATCCAAGACATTAAAAAAAATATGCTTAACATATCATACAAAACTGTATGAAAGCAAAGCTTATCATCTCTTCCTACCTTCCCGTTTAAATCTCACCCCTCCAGGATAAACCATTATAAACAGGCTTTCTTGTTTCACATGAATACATTTTGTTTCTATTTGTTTTTCCTGAAATAAAATTTTACTGTATATAATACTGTACAGTTTGCTTCCTTTTTTTTTTTTTTTTTTCCTTTTGGCCTGCCCAGTGCGGCATGTGGGATCTTAGTTCTCCGACCAGAGATTGAACCCGTGCCCCCTGCATTGGAAGCACGGAGCCTTAACCACTGGACTGCCAGGGAAGTCCCATGCTTCCTTTTTTAAAAAAATTGAAATATAATTAGTGTACAATATTATGTTAGTTTCAGGTGTACTACATAGTAATTTGATATTTGCATAAATTATGAAATGATCATTTTAAGTCTAGTAACCATCTGCCCCCATACAAAGTTACTACAGTATTATTGACCAGATTCCTTATGCTATATATAACATCCCACTGCCTTATTTATTTTATAACTGAAGGTTTGTGCCTCTTAATCCCCTTCAGCTATTTTACCTCCCACTCCCCACTCCCCTTCCCTCTGGCAACTACCCATTTGTTCTTTGTATCTATGATTCTGTTTTGTTTTGTTTTTTTACATTCCACTTATGAGGTCATACAGTTATTTGTCTTTCTCTGACTTACTTCACTTTAACACAGTACCTTCTAGATCCATCCATATTGTTGCATATGTCAAGATTTCATTTTTTTATGGCTGAATATTATTCTGTGTGTGTGTGTGTGTGTGTGTGTGTATGTATACTTCTTTATCCATTTCATCTGTCAGTGGACACTTAGGTTGCTTCTGTATCTTGGCTGTTATAAATGCTGCTATGAACATTGGGGTACAGCTTCCTTTCTAAAACACTTAACAATGTAGCATGAATATCCCTGCAAATTAGTATCTGTAGATCTCTTTTTATCCCAGATATCATTATGCACACATGTGCTTGCATATGTATGCAATGTTATATACACGGGATTAATATAAATATTTTTAATCCATATTATTTTTTTCTCCTTCCATGACCCATGCTTACAGCTTGCTTGGTGTATTCTTGTGCTTTTCTCTGTATTTATATAATGATATACAAATATACTACAATTATATGTTCATATCAGGTTTCCCCTCCTTCTCCCCTCTCCCCCTTTCTTTCTTCCTTGATTTTGATCATTGTTTGCTTTACCAAATGGGATCACTTTTTGCTGCTCTCTACCTCAGTAATACCTCCAGGTGTTCTCTAGTAGTTCTGATTCAGTAGTACTCAACTTTGCACATTAGAATC
This sequence comes from Stenella coeruleoalba, assembly GCF_951394435.1. Taxonomy (NCBI): domain Eukaryota; kingdom Metazoa; phylum Chordata; class Mammalia; order Artiodactyla; family Delphinidae; genus Stenella; species Stenella coeruleoalba. Next base: position 66,135,178 of record NC_137151.1, read on the forward strand.
ATTGTATCCCCCTTAAAATAATATCTGTGCCTGGGATCCACCATAGACTAGTTAAAGAAGAGTCTCTGGCATTGGGGCTCAGGCATAGGAACCTTTTGAAAGTTCCCAGCTGATTCTTAATGTGCAGCCAGAGTTGAGAACCACTGCTCTAATTTGTTTCTTTTCCTTCCGTTTCTTTATTTGAGGGGAGGGAGGGAAAGCTCATAGCAGCCCATAATGAAGTACTTTACTCAGCTACCTCTCTATTATTGGATATTCACTTTGTTTTCAGTTTGTTTTTGATTTTGCTATAACTAACAGTGCTGTGGTAAACAGTCAACATAAGTTTCTGAAATTGGTATTTCACTTTATATATCTACTCTTTGGTAGCCACTAGATGGAGATAAGTGTTTATATAGTTTTAATACTATTAACTAATAATTTTAAAGAACCAGTTACAGTGATGTAAATCTGACATTAACTCAGGTTTTTTTCCATGTATTGTCAATTAAAGATACAAAAAGTTCTTTCTCCTGAAATTTTTTCATTTAGGAATGAAACATTTTCCTATAAAGCTAAACTTAGTTTTACCATATGATACAGCCATCATGTTCTGAGGTATTTGCCCAACTGGTATAAAAACTTATGTCTACACAGAAATCTGCATATGAATGTTTATAACAGCTTTATTCATAATTGCTCAAAACTGGAAATAGCGAAGAAGTCCTTCAATAGATGAAGGGATAAACAAACTCTGGTACATCCATACTATAGAATACTGTTCAACAATAAAAGGGAATGCTGTATCAAGCTGTGCAAAGATGTAGGTGAATCGTAAATGTGTATGCTTACTGAAAGAAGCCTGTCTGAAAAGGCTACATACTGTATGTTTCCAGTTACATGACATTTTGGAAAAGGCAAGACTATAGAGCCAGTAAACAAATCAGTGGTTGCCAGGGTTTGGGAGTGGTAATGGGCTAAGTAGGTGAAGCACAGGGGATTTTTTAGAGCCGTGAAATTATCCTGTATGATACTATAAAGTTAGGTACATAACACTATGCTTTTGTCAAGACCCATAGGACTTTGTAACAGAGTGAATCTCAAGTATGCAAATTAAAAAGTCATTTAGGAGGTTGGAGGTCTCAGGATGGAATACAGAATGTATCAAGAGAATCTAACTGTATATTACAAATGTATGAAACAACTTCATTGAAGGGGATGGGAAAAAGGTGCTTAACTTGGAAATGAGTGGAATTGCTTAAGACTGAAGGCAAAAGGAACTGCACATAAGCGTTGTACTGTAGTTGATAAAGTTTCTGCCATGGCGAATGGGTTAACTGTTCTGAAACCACTGTACATGTATACTGAAATTGAGCACTTACATACAGGCATACCTCATTTTATTGTGCTTTGCTTTATTGCACTTTGTAGATACTGTGGTTTTTACAGATTGAAAGTTTGTGGCAACCCTGCATTGAGCAAGTCTATTGGTGCCATTTTTCCAACAGCATTTGCTTACTCCGTGTCTCTGTGTCACATTTTGGTAATTCTCACAATATTTCAGACTTTTTCACTATTATAATATTTGTTATGGTGATCTGTGATCAGTGATCTTTGATGTTACTATTGTAATTGTTTTGGGGTGCCACGAATTCACCCATATAAGATGGTGATCTGAATCAGTAAATGTTTTATGTGTTCTGACTGCTCCACTGACTAGCTATCCCCGTCTCTCTTCCTTTCCTTGAGCCTCCCTATTCCCTGAGGCGCAACAATGTTGAAATTAGGCCGATTAATAATCCTACAGTGGACTCTAAGTGTTCAAGTGAAAGGATGAACTGCACGTCTCTCATTTATAATCAAAAGCTAGAAATGATTAAGCTTAGTGAGGAAGGCATGTCAAAAGCCTAGATAAGCCTCTTGTGCCAAACAGTTAGCCAGGTTGTGAATGCAAAGGAAAAGTTCTCGAAGGAAATTAAAAGCGCTACCTTAGGGCTTTCCTGGTGGCGCAGTGGTTGAGAGTCCACCTGCCGATGCAGGGGACACGGGTTCGTGCCCCGGTCCGGGAAGATCCCACATGCCGCGGAGCGGCTGGGCCCGTGAGCCATGGCCGCTGGGCCTGCACGTCCGGAGCCTGTGCTCCGCAACGGGAGAGGCCACAACAGTGAGAGGCCCGCGTACTGCAAAAAAAAAAAAAAAAAAAAGTGCTACTGCAGTGAACACACGAATGATAAGAAAGCAAAACTGCCTTATTGCTAATATGGAGAAAGTTTCAGTGGTCTGGATATAAGATCAAACCAGCCACAACATTCCCTTAAGCCAAAGCCTGAGCCAGAGCAAGGCCTTAAGTCTTTTTAATTCTGTGAAAGCTGAGAGAGGTGAGGAAGCTGCAGAAGAAAAGTTTGAAGCTAGCAGAGGTTGTTCATGAGGTTTAAGAAAAGAAGCCATCTCTGTAACACAAAAGTGCAGGGCGAAGCAGCAAGTGCTGATGTAGAAGCTGCAACAAATTAATCAGAGGATCTAGCTAAAATGATTAATGAAGGTGGCTACACTAAATGACAGAGTCTCAATGTAGGCAAAATAGCCTCATATTGGAAGAAGATGCCATCCAGGATTTTCATAGCTAGAGAGAAGTCAATGCCTAGCTTCATAGCTTCAAAGGACAAGCTGACTCTTCTGTTAGAGGCTGATGCAGCTGGTGACTTTAAGTTGAAGCCGATGCTCATTTACCATTCCAAAAATCCTAGGGCCCTTAAAAGTCATTCTAAATCTAATCTATAGGTGGAACAACAAAGTCTGAATGACAGCACATCTGTTGACAACATGGCTTACTGACTATTTTAAGTCCATTGTTGAGACCTACTGCTCAGAAAAAAAAGATTCCTTTCAAAATATCACTGCTCACTGGCAATGCACCTGGTCACCCAAGAGCTCTGATGAAGATGAATGAGATTATATTGTTTTTCAAGCCTGCAGTATCCATTCTGCAGCCCATGGATCAAGGAGTAATTTCGACTTTCAAGTCTTATTATTTAAGAAATACGTTTCTTTTTTTCCTTTTAAAGCAGTGTCTTTTAAAAAAAATATATATTTTATTTACTTATTTGGTTGTGCCGGGTCTTAGTTGCAGCAGGCAGGCTCCTTAGTTGCGGCTCGCCAGCTTCTTTAGTTGTGGCATGTGTGCTCCTTAATTGTGGCACGCATGTGGGATCTAGTTCCCTGATCAGGGATCGAACCCAGGCCCCCTGCATTGGGAGCACGGAGTCTTAACTGCTGTGCAACCAGGGAAGTCCCAAGAAATACATTTCACAAGGCTATAGGTGCCATAGATAGTGATTCCTCTGATGGAGCTGGGCAAAGTAAATTGAAAACTTCTGTGAAGGATTCAGATGCCATTTAGAACATTCATGATTCATGGGAAGAGGTCAAATATCAACATACATAGGAGTTTGGAATAGGTTCATTCCAACCCTCATGGATGACTTTGAGGGGTTCAAGACTACAGTGGAGGAAGTAACTACAACGTGGTGGAAATAGCAAGAGAACTAGAATTAGAAGTGGAGTCTGAGGATGTGACTGAATTGCTGCAATCTCACGATAAAACTTTAACAGATGAGGAGTTGCTTCTTACGAATGAGCAAAGAAGGTGCTTTCTTGATGTGGAATCTACTCCTGGTGAAGGTGCTGTGAAGATTGTTGAAATGGCAAGAAAGGATTTAGAATATTACATACACTTAGTTGATAAAGCAGTGGTAGGGTTTGAGAGGACTGACTCCAATTATGAAAGAAGTTCTATTCTGGGTAAAATACTATCGAACAGTATTGCGTGCTACAGAGAAATCATTCATGAAAGGACGAGTCAGTCAATATGACAGACTTCACTGGTGTCTTATTTTAAGAAACTGCCACAGCCACCCCAGCCTGTAGCAGCCACCACCCTGCTCAGTCATCAGCTGTCAGCCTTGAGACAAGGCCCTCCGCCAGCAAAAAGATTAGACTTGCTGAAGGCTCATATGATGGTTAGCATTTTTTACCAATAAAGTATTTTTTAATTAAGGTGTATACGTTGGTTTTTTTTAGACATAATGCTATTGCACACTTCATAGACTACAATATAGTATAAACGTAACTTTTATATGCACCAGGAAACCAAAAAAATTCATGTGACTCACTTTATTGCCATACTTGCTATATTGTCATGGTCTGGACCTGAGCCCACAATATCTCTGAGGTATGCCTGTAAATAGATGGCAGATGATTGGAACTTGATTTCTCACTGTTGGAGTGGGAGGTTACAGCTAAGCAAGGGAAGACGCTGGAATGTCCGTGTTTTAATGGATTAGAGTTGGAGACATCAGTATGAACTCACATTTAGGTTAATATAGATACAGGTGAAATTACATATGTATAAATATTTATGGGTACGTGCATATACACAAGTTAGTATGCAGACATAGTTTTCCTTCCTGTGTCAGTGGAGAGGGCCTAGAAGTAAAGATACTCCAGTAGAAACAAGCACACCCAGTGCCCCAGATCTTGGTTTCTAATACAGTTCTCCAAAAATATATGAAAAATTAAAATAAAAAGGAAGCAGATCTCCTTGGAGAAATGGTTACTTCTAGAACTGGGGCAGGGAGTATGCAAGATGAGCCTGGAGCATCACACACACACACACACACACACACACACACACACACACACACACACACACACACACACACACACACACACACACACACACACACACACACACACACACACACACACACACACACACACACACACACACACACACACACACACACACACACTGGTGGGTGGGAGGTGGGGCAGTATGTCAGAGGGACTCAGAAGCCGACTGAAAGTACTTCCAAAGGCCAAGTTCGACTAATTTGAACAAGAAAATAAAGTAGTATTGGATTATAACCCTAAGTATAAAACGAATACCTATGAGTTCATACTACCGTAAGTAAAGGATTGAATAAATAAACGAATGAGGGAGAATAGACAAATTTCCCATGCTGAAGAATTCCAAATAGTTTATGTAGATTTTCACCCTCAAGGAGGTGGAACATAACTCCCTACTCTTTTTAAAAAATATATATATATTTATTTATTTATTTAGGCTGCTCTGGGTCTTAGTTGTGGCACGCGAGACCTTCACTGCAGCATGCCAGCTCTTACTTGCGGCATGCAGACTTCTTAGTTGTGGCATTGGACTCTTAGTTGCCATATGCATGCGGGATCTAGTTCCCTGACCAGGGATCGAACCCAGGCCCCCTGCATTGGGAGCATGGAGTCTTACCCACTGGACCACCAGTAAAGTCCCTAACTCAGTACTATTTAAGTGTGGGCTGTGCTTAGCGACTTCCTTCTCAAAAGTACAGTGTGGAAAAGGGGAAAAAGTAACTTTACAGGAGAGAAAGTTGGCAAATACTGCCTAAAGCAGATGATCAAGGTCAATATCAACAGTAATAAATCATGCTGATATTATGCACCCTTGATAGGATGTTAATGAGAATGGTACTTTACCTCAGTGGTCCTCCTCCCGCAAAACCATAACTTCAGACTAACCTTGAGAAAAACATCAGGCAAATTACAATTGAGGAATGTTATACAAAATACCTGACCAGTATTCCTCAAAACTGTCAAGGTCATCAAAAACAAGGGAAGTCTGAGAAACTGTCACAGCTAAGAGTAGCCTAAGGAGACATGACAACTAAATGTAATATGGTATCCTGGATGGGATCCTGGAAAAGACATGACAGCTAAATGTAATACGGTATCCCGGATGGGATCCTGGAAAAGAAGAATGATACTAGGTAGAAACTAACAAAATCTGAAGAAAATATGGACTTTAATCTATCAATATTATATCAATAAAAATTGCTCAATAATATATCAATATTAGTTCACTGTGACAGTCATATCATGCTAATATAAGATTTAAGGGGAAACTGGGTGTGAGGCATATGAGAACTCTGTAGTAGCTTCAAAACTTTTCTGCAAATCTAAAATTATTTTAAAATGGTATTATTTTTAAAAAGGGAATGAGAAGTTCCTCTCTGTACCAAGTAAAAAAAAGAAGAAAGCAAGAATGTCAGTAATAAAAATGACGATCAGTTCAGGACAGCACTGTACATCTTTACCAGAATTAATGATATTGCACAGCAGGAGTTTTGCAATAGTGGCAGTTGTTACAGGCTTCTTAGTAGAAAACAGTAAACTCTAGTAGTGTGCTTAGTTTATAAATAGTAACTCACCTGGTAGGTTACTAGCAAATACTCAGTTGTAGTTAAAAATTAAAGTGTATTGTGTGTTCTTAAAACCAAGCATCAATTTATGCAATAAAGAAACTTCTCTGTGCCTACCACTGGGCTGCAGACCACACTTTGCCCTGTGGTACTTGTGTATGGCAGTTGACTATTCCTCAGGGAGGCATAATGTTTTCAAACAAAAATATATTTCCCATGATTCTGAGGGCACTAAATATATCATGCCTACATCATTTTCCCATTCTTTTCTCTATTCATCCACAAAACTCCATAAACACAAAAACAAAACATGTGCCAAGAACGATCTGATAGTTGGTTAGTTTGGACTGGCCTGAGCTGGTGGGACAACTTGGCTGTGTTCCAGGTGGGCTCTCTCCTTCTCCAGCAGGCTACCCCAGACTTACTCTCACGTAAGTGGTATGGTCGAGAGGGAGAGGGAGAGAGATGTTGGGGGAGAGATTTTGAGGGAGAGCTATTGAAAGAGAATATACAAGACCACTTTAGGCCTAGTCTTGGAAAGGTATGTTATTTCTGCCACAATTCTCTTTGTCTAAAGCAAATCAAGGCAGCCCATATACAAAGATTGGGGAATAAATTCTACCTCTTGGGAGAAGTAGCAGAGTTACCTTGCAAAGATCTTAGATACAGGGAGGAGTGGAGAATTGGGGCCATTTTGCAGTCATTCTAACAGAGTGATTGTAAGTAGAACTTGGCGAATTGAAATAACATTCAGAAGAATCACCTACTTAATTCAGATAGATTCTTGTCTGTTCATGTTAAACCAAACAGATGAGGTAACTATCACTTCATTAATTTTTTTGCCTTTATTGTAATAATATTAATCACGGTAATTTAAAACAGGCACTTTTGTTTTAAAAGGGAAAGTGTCAATTTTACACCGAAACACATTTAAAATTTTAATTGTATTGGAAGTCAAAGTAGAATTTTAAGAATTGAAAGGGTTATTAGTAGCAAGAATGCTTTCATTATTAGAATGGCCTCTGGTAGCACTTACATTTATCACCTTTGACTGTTACTCTCTCAGTTTTGCATCTGCCTCCATTTAGTTTACCTAGAGAAAATCATTGTAATCTCTTCATTGTGTCAATTTGTAGGACACATCCTTTTAGATTTTATTTTGTGTGGAAAATATGTGCAGATGTTGATGTGTACATGTAGTTGGCAGAATTAAGTATCTTTATTTTAATACTTATTACAGAATATACCCAGTTATGCTGTTCATTTAGTTGGGCTTAAAACCTTTTTATTGAAATATAGCATATACATAGAAATGCTCATTTATCATGAGTATAGAGCTATTACACATATAAGTGTGCATGTGTCATGAGTATAGAGCTCTTTGAGCTTTTAAAAACTGAATATCACTGTGTAACCAGCCTCCAGATTGAGAAACAGAACATTACCAGCATCCCACAATCCCTCTTCTTGTTCTCTGTCACTGTCTCTTCCAAGAGTAGCCAGTATCCTTACTCCTAATCCTATACATTAGTTTTGCCTGTTTTTGTTCTTTATGTAGCCATTTATATCTAATATGCATTCTTTTGAGCCTGACTTCTTCAGAATAGGGTGCTCTTGATATTTTTTCATGTCTTTATCTATAGGTGAGAAACAGTAATTACATTTGGTCATAGGTCCTTTATTTATATATATATATATATTTTTTTTTTTTTTTTTTATTATTTATGGCTGTGTTGGGTCTTCGTTTCTGTGCGAGGGCTTTCTCTAGTTGAGGCAAGCGGGGGCCACTCTTCATCGTGGTGCGCAGGCCTCTCACTATCGCAGCCTCTCTTGTTGCGGAGCACAGGCTCCAGATGCGCAGGCTCAGTAGTTGTGGTTCACGGGCCTAGTTGCTCTGCGGCATGTGGGATCTTCCCAGACTAGGGCTCGAACCTGTGTCCCCTGCATTGGCAGGCAGATTCTCAACCACTGTGCCAACAGGGAAGCCCCGGTCATAGGTCCTTTTAAAATCTTAACTAAAATTTTGAAATTGGGTACTGGAATGATAGAATCAATCATAAATTACCAATAATATATTTTAATTCATTGTAGGATTAATGAGTTCTATAAAGCAGTAATTTTCCTCTTTTAAGAAGTAAACTATAATCTTTTTAGTTTCTTGAAGGAAAAAAGGGACATTAGTGTCTGTAATTATTAAAGTTAGAATTAAAAATACTGTGCGTGTAGAAGATTGTAAAGTCTTACTTTTAAAAACTCTAGAAAAGGTAACTTAGCAGTCTCTTTGATAACGCATTTTGGTATTAGGATTTCCTTGAAGTTTTCAAGTTAATTGTACCAAGATATAAAAGAAGGAAAAATATCTTTGTGTGTCAGATAGAGTTAATGAAATTCTAGTTCTTTGGCACTTAACGTGAGACTGAATTATTTCATGTCACTTTAATCAGGTATTTCTGTATTTGAACTTGAGAGCAATCAGATACATCCCCTCTTTTCTGTACTAAAAATTTTCCCCTAAAAAACAAAGTAATCACATGTCAAATCTTAATGGCCCCTGGTACTTCGTTTGAAATCTTCTTTTCATTTTGACCCATTAATCTTGTTTTCATAGACGTTGAGCTTTCTGGTTTTGATTCTGTTCAAATATTGTTGAATGTTTTTTCTCTGGTTTTTTCATTGGCTTCTTTTTTAATTTCCATTAATTTTGAGCATTATCCAAAGTTTTGTTTTAGGTTTCCTCCCCTTTTCCTCTCAGTCTTAATAAATATCAGATGTATGTTTATCTGCATGAATTCTTATTAAAACATATCCTAACTTGATATCTTTCTTATTCGATTTCTATCATTTTTTAACATATTTATTTAGATATGCTTCCATCTTTTAAACATGTCATAAATCATTTCTGCTTCCCTGATCTTCCTAGTCCCCTCTACTCCGACTCCTTTCTTTGCCACTATGGATGTCACTGATTTTCATGAATTTAAGAATTTTTATCTGGAAATGATTATTGACTCAATATTTTATTTCTTGCTGTTAATGACATATCACCAAAAGATTACTGTTATTTTCTATAATAGTTCTCCTTTATTAATATATATGGTCATATATAAATGTTTTCCCTACATAAATAAATATATATTGATAATTATTATCACTAAGATATAATCATAATAACTACAATTAAAAGAAAGGAGAAATAGTTCTTTCCTCTTTTATCTCCTGATAAATATTGCCATTTCTTTCCAAGAGCTGCCATGTTATTATAAATTTCCCTTCTGAGATGCCTCAAAGAAAATTAAAGCAAATGATCTCCCCCTTATTTCCTTAAATTATAGTATGAAAAAAGAATTTTTTGGATACAAATATCTTTGTGTCTGTGTTTTAAGATTTAATTTTATGTGTGAATGATACAACATCAGAAGTGTATTTAACCATATATTATTTAAAGTCTTTCATTATATCAATTCTTTGCATTTTTGTCTTTTCCTGAGTATTTTAGCAAGATAATTTCCCCATAGTTTTATTACTGTATACATTTGTTGATATTGAAGTTCAAAATTATTTTAGCTTGATTTTTTTTTCCATAATTTCATCGAAGAGAGATTTTTCTTTTCAGGAATTAAGAGCTGCAACTTTTTCCCCTCAGATTCTCCAGAGAGTGATATGCCTATGGAGATCACCACAGCAGAACCACAAGTTTCTGAGGCAGTGTATGATTGTGTTATTTGTGGACAGAGTGGCCCCTCCTCTGAAGACAGACCTACAGGATTGGTTGTACTGTTACAAGCATCCTCAGGTAAAATCAAAGTAATTTTTTAGTGGGACCATTTTAGAGATGAAGTATTTACAGTAAATTAATAAGTATCTCTCTTAACTAAAAGCTATATTTTTGTTTACATAATAATTATAGATCTATAGCAAGGATCTATTTAGATCTGTTAAGCAGACATTCTTAATCTGGTTTTATCTCACTTTCCTGGACATGAGTGTTGGAAGAAGCCTTTAAGAGAATATGTTACACAATCTTTTTCTTTAAAGTGTGATGCAATATAACCAACGCCAGGTGGCCAAAAACTTGAGTTCAGCTTTCTTGGCAATCTAATTGATCTAAAATCTAGAAGCATTTTAAGCTCATAAATATTGTCAATTTAAATATTTTAATTATATAAGGCATATTTAGGTAGCTTTGCCCTTATTTCTTGAGCTTAGAAGCATTCGTTCTTTTTTTTGTGTGTGGTACACGGGCCTCTCACTGTTGCGGCCTCTCCCATTGTGGAGCACAGGCTCCGGACATGCAGGCTCAGCGGCCGTGGCTCACTGGCCCAGCCGTTCCGCGGCATGTGGGATCTTCCCGGACCGGGGCACGAACCCACGTCCCCTGCATCGGCAGGCGGACTCTCAACTACTGCACCACCAGGGAAGCCCGAAGCATTCGTTCTTGAAACAGCTTGCAGATTGATATGTTTGCCAATCTATAGTTAGAACAATTAAAAAAAAAATTGAAGGATTTGTCTGAATGCTCTCTATCCTCTGCCATATCGAAGTATTTTGAGGTAGTGATAACTGTGACACTCCAGTCCTAATGGATGTAATCCTTTTTCCACAGGAGTATGTGTGGAGCAAAGAGAAATAAAAGACTTACATATTTCTCCAGAGCATTTTTTTCTAGGGTGTTTACTCTTTGAATTAATAAAGTGGAAAGAGTTAGATATAAGACATTCCTCTGAATTCTAATACAGGTATTGCTTGACATAATCTGGCCACGTTTGTTCCTTTCTTTTAAATATATAGATAATACGACTTCAGAGGATTGTTGTGTTGGTTAAGTAATGTAATATAGGCAAAAGGATCTAATATGGTGCCTGGTAGATTAGTTTCTCGTCTTACTACTCTCCTTGTTTAAACATGAAATTGATCTGGGAAACCCTCACTGAACAGGACATTGGAGTAGAGCTGTCAAGACCAGAAATGCCTACTAAAAAGGAAATGTGTGGGAGTACTGACTAATTTTGCAGCTACTTATCTTTTCTACTATTGTAAGGAAATCAGTTTATTAGATTATTGCCACTTGACTTTCTATAACTTCTTCACCAAATACTGTATAATCATCAACTTAATGTTTTATTCATTCATTCATTCATTTCACATATATTTATTGAGCACCACTGCTATAATAAACAAAACAAAACAATATCCCTGCCCTAATGAAGCTTATGTTATTGTTTTAGACTGTTACTTGTTCATTATTTTATATTTTTAAAGTTGCTTTGAGGGCTTCCCTGGTGGCACAGTGGTTGAGAGTCCGCCTGCCGATGCAGGAGACACGGGTTTGTGCCCCGGTCCGGGAAAATCCCACATGCCGCAGAGTGGCTGGGCCCGTGAGCCATGGCCGCTGAGCCTGCGCGTCCGGAACCTGTGCTCCGAAGCGGGAGAGGCCACAACAGTGAGAGGCCCACATACTGGGGGGGGGGGGGGGAAGTTGCTTTGACGTGTTACTTCATTTAATCCCCTTTTAACAATTTTGTACACTATCTCAATTTATTGATATTAGATAATTCCACTATACCACAGTTCTTTTATTTTAAGATGGGAGAAAAAGAATAAGAAACTACCATTAAAAGCATTAAACCTCAAGGGTGATTTTAACTGGGAATTATAGCCAGGGAAATCTCTGGCTGTCTCCTTTCCTTCTGAGTCTCACCCACCCACTGACGTCCTCTCACCTTTTACCTCTCTTTACTTTTTCCTTACTTCTGAATTCTTTATTTATTTTGATTTGTCTCTTCCCTTTTTCTTTTATCTTTTTACATGTGAATATGGAAACTTTTAACCATGTACTGATGTAAAGAGACTAGTAAAATGAACCTCCATGTCCCCATCAGTCTCTAACAGTAATCAACTTGTGGCTAATTTTAATTTATTTATTCCCTCCCCCTAGAATTATTTTGAAGCAGATTCCAGATATCACTTTATTTCATCTATAAATATTTCACTGTTTCTGTTAAATAGAAAGGATTTTTTAAAAAAAAAAAACATAACCATAGTCACTCCTAAGTAACTTAGTTCCTCAGTATCATCAAATATCTAGTCAGTGTTCAAAATTCCCCAATTGTTTCTTATTTATTTTGTTTAATTAATTAATGTATAGTTGTAGGGGCCTCTTGTAGTCTTTTAATTAATAAATTCCCTTTTCATCTTTCCTGTGCCTGTCTCCCTGCCCCCAAATGCATTTTACCATTTGAAGAAATTGGTTCATTGAACATTTTTTTAATCAATATTTTTAAATTGCAGTATAGTTGATTTATAATTTCTGCCGTACAGCAAAATGATTCATTTATACATATATATACATTCTTTTTTAAAAAAATATTCTTCTCCATTATAGTTTATCATAGGATATTGAACATAGTTCTGTGTGCTATACAGTAGGACCTTGTCATTTATCCATTGTATATAAAAGCTTACATCTGCTAACCCCAACCTCCCACTCCATCCCTCTCTCAACCTCCTCCCCCTTGGCAAACACCAGTCTGTTCTCTATGTCTGTGATTCTGTTTCTCTTTCATAGATAGATTCGTTTGTGTCATATTTTAGATTCCACAGATAAGTGATGTCATATGGTATTTGCCTTTCTCTTTCTGACTGACTTCACTTAGTTTGATAATCTCTAGTTGCATCCATGTTGCTGCAAATGACATTATTTTGTTCTTTTTATGGCTGAGTAGTATTCCATTGTATATATGTAGCACATCTTCTTTATCCATTCATCTGTCGATGGACATTTAGTTTATATTCATGTCTTGGCTATTGTGTAGAGTGCCGCTATGAACATAGGGTTGCATGTATCTTTTTGAATTATAGTTTTGTCTGGATATATGCCTAGGAGTGGAATTGCCGGATTATACGGTAATTCTATTTTTTTTTTTTTTTTTTTTGCGGTACGCGGGCCTCTCACTGCTGTGGTCTCTCCCATTGCGGAGAACAGGCTCCGGAAGCGCAGGCTCAGCGGCCATGGCTCACGGGCCCAGCCGCTCCGCGGCACGCGGGATCCTCCCAGACCGGGGCACAAACCCGTGTCGCCCGCATCGGCAGGCAGACTCTCCACCACTGCGCCACCAGGGAAGCCCTATTTTTAGTTTTTTTGAGGACCTCCATACTGTTTTCCTTAGAGGTTGCACCAATTTACATTCCCACCAACAGTATAGGAGGGTTCCCTTTTCTCCACACCCTCTCCAGCATTTGTTATTTGTAGACTTTTTAATGATGGCCATTCTGACTGGTTTGAGATGGTACTTTTTGTAGTTTTGATTTGCATTTCTCTAATAATTAGCGATGTTGAGCATCTTTTCATGTGCCTATTGGCCATCTGTATGTCTTCTTTGGTGAAATGTCTCTTTAGGTCTTCTGCCCATTTTTTGATTGAGTTGTTTGTTTTTTTGTTGTTGAGTTGTATGAGATGTTTGTATATTTTGGAAATTAAGCCTTTGTTGGTTGCATCGTCTGCAAATATTTTCTCCCATTCTGTAGGTTGTCTTTTGATGTTGTTTATGGTTTCCTTTGCTGTGGAAAAGCTTGTAAGTTTGATTAGGTCCCATTTGTTTATTTTTGTTTTATTTCTGTTGCCTTGGAAGACTGACCTAAGAAAACATTGGTCCAATTTATGTCAGAGAATGTTTTGCCTATGATCTCTTCTAGGAGTTTTATGGTGTCATGTCTTATGTTTTAAGTCTTTAAGCCATTTTGAGTTTATTTTTGTGTATGGTAAGAGGGTGTGTTCTAACTTCATTGATTTACATGCGGCTGTCCAACTTTCCCAACGCCACTTGCTGAAGAGACTGTCCTTTTCCCATTGTATATTTTTGCCTCCTTTGTTGAAGATTAATTGACCTTAGGTGTGTGGGCTTATTTCTGGGCTCTCTATTCTGTTCCATTGATGCATATATCTGTTTTTGTGCCAATACCACGCCTAGATAAATAAAACAGAGAATAGAAAAGCAATAGAAAGAATCAGCAAAGCCAACATCTTGAAAATTTCATCAAAATTGATAATTTTTTTAGCTAGACTGACCAAGAAAAAAAGAGAGAACACACAAATAACTAAAATCAGAAATGAAAATTGAGACATTACTATAGACTATACAGACATAAGAAAGACATATGGGGCTTCCCTGGTGGCGCAGAGGTTGAGAGTCCGCCTGCCGATGCACGGGTTCGTGCCCCAGTCCGGGAAGATCCCACATGCCGCGGAGTGGCTGGGCCCGTGAGCCATGGCCGCTGAGCCTGCGCATCCGGAGCCTATGCTCCGCAACGGGAGAGGCCACAACAGTGAGAGGCCCGCACACCGCCAAAAAAAAAAAAAAAAGACATATGAATAATTTTATGTCAACAAATTTGATGTCCTAGATGAAATGGATAAGTTCCTAGAAATACACAAACCACCAAAACTGACTCAAGAAGAATAGGAAATTTGAACAGACATTAAACCAGTAAAGAGATTGAATCAGTAATCAGAAACTTCTCAACAAATAAGAGCCCAGGACCTGGTAGCTTCAGTGGTGAGTCTTCCAAACATTTAAAGAATTAATGCCATTCCTCCTTAAATTTGTCCAAAAAAAAAAAAAAATTAAAAAAGAGGCAGAGGACAGACTTCCCTGGTGGCACAGTGGTTAAGAAACTGCCTGCCAGTGCAGGGGACATGGGTTCAATCCCTGGTCCGGGAAGATCCCACATGCCACGGAGCATCTAAGCCCGTGTGCCACAACTACTGAGCCTGCACTCTAGAGCCCGAGAGCCACAACTACTGAGCCCGCGTGCCACAACTTGAAGCTCATGCACCTAGAGCCCATGCTCTGCAACAAGAGAAGCCACCACAATGAGAAGCCCGCGTACCGCAACGAAGAGTAGCCCCTGCTCGCTGCAACTAGAGAAAGTCCACGTGCAGCAACAAAGACCCAACACAGCCAAAAATAAATGAATAAAATAAATAAATTTTAAAAACCCCAACTAACTACTCTATATTTAAAAAAAAAAGAGAGAGGCGGGGAACACTTCTTAACTCATTTCTGAGACCAGCATTACCTTGATACCAAAGCTAAGGACATCACAAGAAAAGAATATGATAGACTGGTATCCCTTATGAATATAGATGTAAAAGTCCTTAACAAATTCCTAGCAAATCAAATTCAGCAGTGTATTAAGAGGATTATACATCATGGCTAATTATATTTTAGTTGCTAGCATCTACCTGCTTTTGTCTATTCTTCCTGTTGCTGCTGCCATAAATCTCCGCAAAACTTGGGGCCCACGTTGCTGTGCCTGATATTCCCTTCTCTAAGAATGGCTCTTCCCATGCTTATTGAATCTTAGAGTAATGTGTGGCACTGTATGCTTATATCCCCACTTCCTTTTTTTGCGTTATGATGTTTTACAATTATAAAAATACCTCTTTTCTCAACTTTTCATTTTGAAAAGTTTTATATCTACAGGAAAGTTGAATACCCTTCACCTGTACTGACTGATTGTTAACATGTTGTCATATTTATGTTTTCGTTCCCATACTTATCTATACACACACACACACACTTTTCAGAAGAAAATGGCGGACATCATGACATTTTATCCCTAAATACTTCAGGTTGTATCACCTAAGAAGAAAGATATTCTTTTATATAACCTTAGTATCATTATCATACCCAAGAAATTTAATAAAATAAAATATTCTATGTTCAAATTCTCCCAATTGTCCCAATAATTTTTTTTATAGCAGTTATATTTTTTTCTTGATCCAAGAGCCAAGCAAAGATCATGTGTTGCATTTAGTTGTCATTTGTTAGTCTCTTCTCCAGAACAGTTTCTCTGGACCTTTTTAAAAATTTTGAAGAGTTCGGATCAGTTCTGCAGACTGTGTCATTTTCTAGATTTATGTTTGTTTCCCTATTATTAGATTCGAGTTAAACATTTTTGACAAGGGCACTATTATGATGATGTTCCTTTCCGTTGCATCACATTAGGAGGCTCACAGTGGCGGTTTGTTCCATTATTGGTGATGCTAACCAAGTTTAATCACTTGGTTGGTATTCTATAGGATGACACATTGAGAGTCTAACATCATACCCTTTTACTTGATGTTCCCTGCCCTAATCAATGAATGTGTTATCTGTTACTGTCATCATTCTTTTTGATTCTCAAGTTTTCTCAAATTTCGCTAGTCAAAACTCCTTTAGGTCCTCATGACCTGCCCCCTCAGTGTTTGAATACCTCCTTACTCTTTATTACACACAACTCCAGGCTCACCTTGCACTTCTCCCCAACCCTGGACTTAGCTTTTCCTCCAGTGATATCTATTTCCTTTTGGTGAAAAATAGTATATTTAGAAATGAAGTTTATTTGTACTGGTGAGTCATAACTTGTAGGCTTTTTCTCTGGATAGATTTTGGAAACCATCCAGGGTTCATACTCATATTTTGGTATTATTTTAGAAAATAAGTATTGCCATTTGTAAAGCTTTATTTATTCTGTAGAAGAAAACTAGAATATCACTTTTTTTTTAGGCCTTACAAATATTGTAATGGTGAAAAACTGAGTGAAGCTTATGGTAAATAACTCCGCTTTTCTTGGTTTTATAAAGTCTACATGTTGGTTTTTTAATGAGCTCTTATCTCTGTTGTTAATGTAGTTTTGGGGCAGTGCCGTGACAACATTGAGCCAAAAAAGTTGCCTATCACTGAAGAGGAGCAGATTTACCCTTGGGATACATGTGCAGCAGTTCATGACGTGAGGCTCTCATTATTACAGCGTTATTTTAAGGATGTAAGTACCCTTTTTTATTAACTGGTATTTTTGTCTGCAAAATTGATGGTTATTTCTCTCCAGAGTTTTATATCTTTTCTTCAACTTATTCAGTCAAAATATAACTCAGACCTAAGAGCATAATAATTTTGAAGGAGAGATCTAATAAAGGAGAGAAAAAGTAGGGTATCTCTTACAGTCAGAATAGTTACTCATTTCTAGAAAAAAAGTCTTTTTTGTAAAAAAGCTCTGAACTGATATCTGAACTGCACTGAATCTCTGTTTTGCTTTTGTGAGTGATTGTGAGATTTTATTTCTACATTAATACTTTTGTGTGCTTTCATAATGGTTATTTTGTTTATAAATGGTGTGCTCCCTGGACTGTATACCTCTGGAGGTCTAGGGCCATTTCTTCTATTGGTTGTAGTCCCCTGAGGGACTAGCACATACTCGTGTATTGCAGATGCTTACTGTATTTCAGTTTTGTAGCCAGACAGACCATATAGAGCAGAAGAGTTATCAGTGGACACTGATACTGATAATAGAATTAAACTGCATAAATTCTGCTCTCTTCATAGCAAATGCATGCATTTTATAGAGTTGATGTGTAGAATTTCAGTGATGTAACATGGTCTGTTTACTAGTGAAATTGGAAGTGTTATATATGAGAGATATGACACAGTAGGGACGGAACCTGAGCTTTGGAGTCAGATAGACTTAGGGTTGAACTTGGTCTCTACCACTTTTAACTGAGTGATCTTGGTCAGCTTTTCACTCCCTTTTTATAAAAAGGTATCGATAAGACCACTTACTGTATGATGTTTTAATAAATATTGAGGTTGTGAAGATTCAGTGTTAAACACAGCACAGTGGTGAGCACATTGTTGAATATAGGTCTTCCTAAAATATAGGTCTCATATTAGTAAATGATTTCCTGCTTTTTTTGACTCTAGCAGATTAAAATAAGACATCTAACAGTTACATAGACAAATGACCTACTATTTTCAGTTTTAAAAGCTAACTGCTTTCATTAAAAAAAAAGATTAATTACATTTTTATAATACATTGCCAAAGAGAGCAGCTTGTTTATTAGCTGCCTACCAACCATTCATTTTAGATGTAACACCCAAATCTGCTTCTACTTCAAATGGCTCCAAAACATAAAACAGAGATGAGCAGGGCTCTTGTTTTTCTGACGTGTAACAGTAGAAGCTAGCTCACCTGCTGTGAGTATTTGATTTGTGCTGTTGCACATCTTTGAATTGTCTGGGAAGGCATTTTACACTGTGTAATATTTTTAACTTTCAGATGCTCATGAAGAGTCTTGATTTAATATTAGAACTCTGTTTACTATTGTTTAAAGATGATTTGGTCATCTTACATTATAATGTATAAATTTTTTTCCAACATAGAAATAAAATTTCATTGTTTACTCAGTTTTGATGGCTTTCAAATCTTTCATCATATGCTGTCATGTTAGACCTCGTGTGTAATATTGCCCTGGCTTGGCCATCTATTTGCTGCAGACTCTAGAGGGTGAATTCAAGTTCAGGCTGAAATGCTGTTTGACAGAGGCCAAATGAAATTCAAAGAAAATTACTTTAGGAGGAAAAATCTAATAAGCCTGTGTATAGGTCGAAGGGAAGGAATTAGCAGAGAAGAATTTGAAATAGAAAGAGATGAAAGCAATTAACTTTTAAAACAAATTTTAAAAGGGTATGTAGTTTGCTTATATAATCTGGGTCCCTTTTTTATTGTTTATTATATTAAATCCTTGTAAATGTTTAGTCACTTTTTGGGGTTATTCTCATAACCACATTTGTACTTTAGAAAGATGTGTGCAGGATGCATCATGGAGACAAGAAACTTTATTTAAGAGCCCTGTCCCCACAGTAGATGACACAGGCTTGCGAGGACAGACCAAAATCATGAGTTACTTAGGAGATGGATTTCATATGGTTTGGGAACCAATTCTGTGGTGTGAAGGAAAGGGGGTGATGTACAATAACTTTTAGCTTTCTGATTTGGTGACTAAACAGATGTGGAGTTTTTAAACCAAGAGGAAGAGAAAGATTCATAGAGAAAATGAAACTTTTTGACACATCGGTTTTATGTTATCTCAGGGACCTCAAATTGGAGATTTCTGGTTGGCAGCTGAACATTTTTATCTGGCACTCAGGCAAGAGACTCAGGCATGGAGGGTAGTTGAATTTACTGATTAAGTCACTCAGGGAGAATAGTTTTAATAAGAAAATAGCACTAAGAATAGAACCTTGAGGAATTTAAATATTTGAAGGGGCAGACGAAGAAAGAAAAGTCTTAAAAGGAGGCCTAAACCAAATGGTTAAAGAGATTGGAGAAAAACCAAAAGAGAGTAGCATTGTGGAAGCTAGAGGGAAGTAGGTGCTTTAAGAAGGCAGTTGTTAAGGTTAGATATCACAGAGAGATCAAGTACCATGTCGAACAGGTAAAATACTCAGTAGCAGTATAGTTTATTATCTTATGGGGTAGAGAAAGGCTAATTAATAATTATTCTCTTTCATTATGAGTATAGTTATTTGGAAGCTAAAACTGTGTTCCAAGTTTAAAGATATTGCCTCAGGGCTGTCAAGTCAGGTGTTTCTTTACATCACAAAAATACAAAGCTCACATTAGTATAACAATATGAAATCTTTGAGAGGTTTATGTGGATTTGTTTAGATATGTTTCTACTTCTTTAAAATTAATTGTATTTTGTCCTTTTCTTTCTTTTTTAAGAGTTCTTGTCTCTTGGCAGTATCCATTGGCTGGGAAGGAGGTGTTTATGTACAAACCTGTGGCCACACGTTACATATAGATTGTCATAAATCTTATATGGAATCATTACGGGTAAGTCAATTGAAGCATTTTAAAGGTGTCTGTGTCTTTCCAGGTATTAAGTATTTTTACAGTATATACATCCTAATTCATCTTGGGTGATTATGATTGCCATTCGGACTGTTCAGCCTCACAGTTGTTGACCTCTTCAACTTTAGGGATTTCATTTTTTTTTTTTTTAAACCCCACATTTGTTTATTTATTTATTTTTGGCTGTGTTGGGTCTTCGTTTCTGTGTGAGGGCTTTCTCTAGCTGTGGCAAGCGGGGGCCACTCTTCATCGCGGTGCGCGGGCCTCTCACTCTCGCGGCCTCTCTTGTTGCAGAGCACAGGCTCCAGATGCGCAGGCTCAGTAGTTGTGGTTCACGGGCCTAGTTGCTCCGCGGCACGTGGGATCTTCCCAGACCAGGGCTCGAACCTGTGTCCCCTGCATTGGCAGGCAGATTCTCAACCACTGTGCCACCAGGGAAGCCCGGGATTTCATGTTTTTACTTCACATTAGCAACTAACTTCCACGGCTGTAATTTTAGACTTTGCTACTCCAGCTCAAAATTGTAAGCTTTAATATCCTACCATATCATTATGTGATTATTCTTCAAAGTGTCTTATTTTTACTCTTATTAGTGTGTTTTACTTCTGACCTCAAGATCTCTAGTCCTTTAGCCCCTTGTATTTTCCTAGTACGCTAGCTCTTTCCTTGCCTCACTTTCTTGTACTGTGCCCATTCTGCTCTTAATACCAGTCATTTAATCCACCTCCTTTGATTTTATACCCAGTCAGCTAGCACTGTTAGAAAATCATAAAACTAGGTGAACTGGTACCTCCACAAATCTGTGGTTTCTTAGAATAGTGGCTGAGATTGGGGTCATGGACTGTAGATATTACTTACCAATTCATTTACCTATCTTTGATCAGTTTCCTCTCCTAGTCTCCTTAGCAGCTATTGCAGACCTTTGCCTCCTCTATCCCAGACTCTTTGCCTAAATCCCAAGATGCCTTTCCTCTCATCAGATCTGTCTTTTCCTGTGGCACCAAGACAACAGTGGCTGTCTGTCACATACTACCTTAGCTTCCTACCTTGCTTTTCTGTTCCCCAATAAGTGACTGCATCCCAGCCAATCCTTTCTTTTTCACTTTTCAAAAAAAGTTAATTAATTAATTTATTTTTTGGCTGCATGGGGTCTTTGTTGCTGTGTGCAGCCTTTCTCTAGTTGTGGCGAGCAGGGGCTACTCTTAATTGCAGTGCGCGGCTTCTCGTTGCGGTGGCTTCTCTTGTTGCAGAGCACGGTCTCTAGGGTGCACAGGCTTCAGTAGTTGTGGCACGTGGGCTCTAGAGCGCAGGCTCAGTAGTCGTGGTGCATGGGCTTAGTTGCTCTGCGGCATGTGGGATCTTCCTGGACCAGGGCTTGAACCTGTGTCCCCTGCATTGGCAGGTGGATTCTTAACAACTGCGCCACCAGGGAAGTCCCCTCTTTTTTACTTTTGAGGGTAGTATTCCTTTTTCTGTTCAAGAATAATTTTCTGTTTATGCTCTAGTTTTCCTTTCTCCCCATCACCTCAGGGGCCTTGGTCTATCAGTAAGTAACCTCTTTTTCTTCTGTGTCTTCAGTTTTTCTGCCCATTCTGTCTCTTCATTTCAGTTCATAAAGATGCTCAAGTCACTGGCATTCAAAATTCCTTCCCTTGATCTTGCATTCCCATGTAGCTGCAGTCTTTCTTTTTCTCTCAGCTCAGCTTCTTAAAAGCATGGCCTGCCCTATTCCCAGATTCCTGACTCAGAAGCAGAAGAGTTCTCTTTTTCCCTTCCTACTCCTTACCTCTCACATTAAGTCACATAACAAATCCTATTGATTCCATTTCCTAAATCTCACTTGACTACATTCTGCCTACATTATTCCCACTTCTGCTTTTTTGCATATGCCTTCATCTTTCATCTTGACTATTGCAATTGCTTATCAGTTTCCTTACTCCAAGTCTAATTTACTCATTATATTGATCTTTCTAAAATGTAAATCTGGTGGCATGTTGTTGGCTTAAAAATTCTTTATTGATTTCTTCCTGTTGGGATAAAGTTCAGTCTTCCTTGAATGGCATTCAAGGCATTCCATGATCTGGGCTTGCATGTTACTTTAGCTTTGTCTTCCATCAATTCAGCATTAATAAACTAATTAATAGTTCCTTAAGCACATTATGCATTTTTCATACTTCTATATTCAGTCAGTCATTCAACAAATATTTATTCAGTGCCTACAGTGTTCCAGGCACTGTGATAGACATTGGGGATACATCCCAATGAATAAGACAGTTTCTTCCCTCGAGGAATTTACTATGCATTGCATGAGACAGAAATAAATAGTTGCGGTATAGGTGCTAAGAGTTATGAGGTATGCACAGGGTCTTATTGGGACATCTGCAAGTTCCAGAATTTGATGAAGTAAGGTGCTTGAGTGATAAGAGAGAAGACTGGAGAAGTAATTATGGGTTATATTGTAAAGGGTCTTGTGGTCCATGTAAGGAATTTGTACTTTAGACAGATTCCTTACAGAGAGCCATTAAAGCCATTTAAGACTCTTAAGCAGAGAGATGACATTCAGAAAGGTTATTGTGGTAGTTCTGTAGATTTTAGGGTGTGAGATTGCAGGAGAATAAGAAAGAATATGGTGATAGCATATATTATTTAGGAGGTAAGAGATGATGGTGGCTTGGACTTAGTCATGGCAGTGAAGATGGAGAAGAGGTTAGAGATTTGAAATTTTTTTTTTAACATCTTTATTGGAGTATAATTGCTTTACAATGGTGTGTTAGTTTCTGCTGTATAACAAAGTGAATCAGTTATACATATACATATGTCCCCATATCTCCTCTCTCTTGCATTTCCCTCCTTCCCACCCTCCCTATCCCACCCCTCTAGGTGGTCACAAAGCACCGAGCTGATCTCCCTGTGCTATGTGGCTGCTTCCCACTAGCTATCTATTTTACATTTGGTAGTGTATATATGTCCATGCCACTCTCTCACTTTGTCACAGCTTACCCTTCCCCCTCCCCGTGTCCTCAAGTCCATTCTCTAGTAGGTCTGCGTCTTTATTCCCGTCCTGCCCCTAGGTTCTTCATAACCTTTTTTTTTTTTTTTTTAGATTCCATATATATGTGTTAGCATATGGTATTTGTCTTTTTCTTTCTGACTTACTTCACTCTGTATGACAGACTCTAGGTCCATCCACCTCACTACAAATAACTCAGTTTTGTTTCTTTTTATGGCTGAGTAATATTCCATTGTATATATGTGCCACATCTTCTTCATTCATCTGTCAGTGGACACTTAGGTTGCTTGAAATATATTTAGAGAAGGATTTTCTAGACTTGGTGAGAGATTGCATGTGGAGCATAAGAGGGAGGAAAGAATTAAGGTAAGAGGTGTTGGTGATCACTGAAAGATTTTGATTGGGAATAAGTATCTCACATTAGGTAGATCATACTGGCAATGGTATGGTTGGGAGACTATTAGGAGATATTAGCAAAGAGAGTAGAAGGAAGAAAGTGGGTGGAAGGACTGATGGGATTTATTAATCAGATATTTGGGGTGGGAGAAGGCATGAAGCTGAAGGAGTTGCTGTTGCAGGCGAATGGGGCAGGCATGAGAGGATGGTCAGTGTCCCAGGTCTTGGGCATGTCCCTGGGGCAGACTGCCAAGTGAGGGTCCTTGGCTTTGTTCAGGAAAGAATTCAAGAGTCAGCCATAATAAAGTGAAAGGGATTTATTCAGGGAAGTACACATTCCATAGGCAGAATGCAGTCCTTCTCAGAGCGTGAGAGCACCCTGGGGTATAGGGGTGGTTAGTTTTCATGGACTGGGAATTTCATAGGCTAGCAAGTGGGAGGATTATTCCAACTACTTTGGGGAAGGGGTGGGGATTTCCAGGAATTGGGCCATTGCCCACTTTTTGGCCTTTTATGGTTAGCCTTGGAATTGTCTGGTGCACTGGTGGGTGTGTCATTTAGCATATGCTAATGTATTACAGTGAGCATATAATGAGACTGAAGGTCTACTGGAAGTCGAATCTTACACCATTTTGGACCTAGTTGGTTCTAACCAGTTTGTCGTATCCTGAACAGCTGTGTCATTCTTTTAAAGGTTGTGCCCTGCCCCCTTTCCTCCTGTCTCACTGCCATGACCCTCTTCTTTCTGAAGTAGGAGGTGTAGCTTTATGTTCCTAGAGTAGAGGGGGCAAAGCTGGGGTAGGTAAAGGGACTTGACAAGTGAGGAGACGGTTTAGAAAAACCACTTTGGAATTGGGTGAAAGAATGCTTCATAGGATGTTGGAGAAAGATTGCCAGGAAGTATTCAGGGCTAAGTTGAGGTGGGAAGCAGTTTGTAGCAGAATTGGAAGTCATACACTGGATTAATTTTGTATGAAGATTTTGTTTAGGTGTGTATCATAGAAGGACATATGGAGGGAGAATGAGAAGTGTTGACTTGAGAGTTTTTAAAATGATATATCATGGTGTATGGTAGGATAGGAAAGACCGTATAAACTGAGGAAAAAGGGAGGGACTGAAAGAGATAGGAGTTGACAGAATATAAGATGTTTGAATTTAATATTTTCAGATATGGACAATTTTTGGTCATTACAAGGTAAGGGTGTGGTCATGGTAACAGGTGCTAGGGTAGAGTGGAGGTCAAAGCCATTGGAGTTGATGAGGTCAAGGAGCTAAGGGACTAAGGTATAAGATTGGTTGTACATACATTGAAATTGTGTATGAGGATGGCAGGACTTGGAGTGATGAGGAAAACTGATCTAGGTACCAAAGTCTTCAGATATTAAGGGCAATGGATGACAGTAAAAAGGAAGGAAAAGGGGTGATCTCACTAAATGGCATGAGCCACACTGAGAATGCAAGAGTAATGATCTTGAGCCAGCACTGGAGATGAGAAGGATACTGAGGTTTGAGAGATGTGGGAA
This sequence comes from Stenella coeruleoalba, assembly GCF_951394435.1. Classification (NCBI taxonomy): domain Eukaryota; kingdom Metazoa; phylum Chordata; class Mammalia; order Artiodactyla; family Delphinidae; genus Stenella; species Stenella coeruleoalba. The sequence continues at coordinate 66,160,011 of NC_137151.1, forward strand.
AATGAGCAGTGCCTAGTTGAGAGGGCTTCTGGTGATGCTTCAGGAAAGAACCTAGTTTCAGTCAAGGCTAGGATGAGGACCTAGCATTCTTTAAAATTATGGCTACAGGGAAGCTTATCATAGAATGTCCTTCAACGACCAGGACCCTTGCCCCAACCTTTTAGTACACTCCTCTTGTATATCTTTAAAACTTACTTCACAAGTCTTCTTTGGGAAGCCTTCTCTGTTGCATCTATCACACTATTGTTATAATTTGTTTCTCTTTGCTTTTAAATTGTCAGTACCTTAAATGAAGATGTCTCTTAACTCTTTTTGCTGTCACATGGTGCAGCATTTGACACATGATAGGAGCTTAGCATTTGTTTATAGAATTGGATTTAAGAAGACATGGTGTTAGATTTTTAAGGAATTGAAAAAATAAGTGTCACAGAGTAAAAAAAAAAAAAATAGAATTCAGTTCTTTTGGCCAAAGTACTTGAAATCCAAGATACAGTGAAATGAACACTAAATTAAAGAGTTGGGAAACCTAAGTTCATTCTGACATTGTCATTAACTACCTTTGTAACCATGGGCAAATAAATTCATTTTTTCTTCTTTGTATCCTTTTTTCTCATTATTTTTGTCTTATTAGTAATAATGGTCATATTGTAGCATTCATACATATATTATTACATTAAAAACATATTTTGAGATAAAGCATTAGGGTAGTGGCAGAATAAGAGAGACTGCTGGAAAAAAGAGTAAGATACTGGTTAGGACTACACAATAGCAGTAGCCTGAAAGAGCAAAATAGATGTGGGTGGTGTCAGACAAAAGAAAGGAACAAATATAGCAGCCTGGATTCCTGCCTTAAATCCTGGTTAGTTAGCATGAATTGCAATCTCTCATGAGGAGGAGTTTCCTCCTAGGCATATGTGCCTTATGTGTCTCTGTTTCAAAAATTCTCATATTTCTTCCTTCTCCTATCAGGAACATCTGAAGGAGAGGATGTTAAATTAATTCCCCTCCTTATCACCCTTATGTTCTGAGTATTCTAACTAAATCTTGCCCCTATCCGTTAAACCTAAACAAACCCACTGCATCAAGTCCAATCAGTTGTGTTTGGCCATTAGACACCTTGGAAGACACATTACATTTTTTTAGGCTTAAATACTCTCAAAAGCTGTCTATCCTACATCAAATAACATGAGCACTGGGAGAATCTTTCCAGAGTCACTTACAGGTGAAGAAAACAGGGGCATGGGGAAGGTGATTCACTTTAATGTGGCCTGCTTTTTGAGTTATTCTGTATCTTAAATCCACATTTCAGATTGAGTGCATCATGATTTGAATGTTTCATACTGAGAGAAGAGTAGGATACTTAAGCAGTTCATTGGTGATGGCAAGTGTTACATGATTGCCATGATGTAAGAAGTGATTTGATAATCTTCAACAGTTAAATGATTTTATGCTTTTATGACATGTATTAGAGGTCCTTTTTTGTACGGTTCATTTATTTACTATAAAATGTAGTGGTGTTAATCTTGTTTTCTGTAAACATGTGCATCATATAACTGTATGTTCGTTTCATCTTTTAGAATGACCAGGTTCTTCAGGGCTTCTCAGTGGACAAAGGAGAATTCACATGTCCTCTCTGCAGGCAGTTTGCTAACAGTGTTCTTCCTTGTTATCCTGGAAGCAATGTCGAAAACAACCTTTGGCAACGTCCTAGTAACAAAAGCATACAAGATCTCATAAAGGAAGTGGAGGAGCTGCAGGGACGTCCGGGAGCTTTCCCAGTAAGCATCAGTGTAAGGCAGAAATATCCTGGTTAACTCAGCTCTGCTTTTCAGCTTTAATTTTTGTTCTACTTCTAAATTACTCTGGACCTTATATATTTAGTAGAAATTGCTTTTAGAGGTTTTACTCTTCTGTTGGTGGTTATTAAAAACAAAAATGAGAGTAACAGAACAAATTATTACTAAAGGCTATGCTTTTCCTTAGTCTAAATTGTTATAGTTTTAATATACATCTTCCAGATCATGAAATATCCTATAAGCTTAGATATGGTTATGTTGAAGTATTTAAAAACAAAGTCCAGCATTATATAGATGTATCTTGCAATGTAAAGCACAATCTAATCATTTAAAAATATGCCATTAGGTATATTAAAATTAAGATGATGTATTTACACACACACATGCAAACTTTCTGTGTGTGTAATTATAGACTTACACATACATTTGTGTGTATGTGTGTGTGTATTAGATAAAATATTGTATATATGATCGAACCATAAGTCAGTCTATTTTACTGTGAGATTTGGTCTAAGTGAACCCATCTTTTATCCCATCCAGTAGGATTTATTTGATTTAAATTCTTAAATGTTTCACCTTCATTATAGATTCATGTTATGGTCCCTGAGAGGAGTGACAGCAATGCCCAGTATATGCAGTAAATTTATGAAAACTATGAATATCTGACTTTTTCAACAGAAATTCATAGTTTAAAGCTAATCAGAAAGATTTATCTCCTTTTCTGAATTGAAGACCAATTTTTGAGTCTATGTGTTATTTTTTTTCTTTTCGAAATCCAGATTTTTATGTGATTAAAATAGGCTTAAAGTAAGGGACATCAATATTAATCTTGAAAAAATGAGCTTAAATGAAAGATTTTTTATAAGCATGGAAACTGTTCTAAGATATTTTAATGACATATACTCATTTGTTTAGAATATAGTTTGTGTGGTTAATTCATTGTTGGATCACAATATAAAATTAGAATAAAAGGTCCCTAAAATAAGAGAAAATACCTCTTGATCTGTTTTATCTTTGTGCACTCAATATATTTATAGTGCGTAGCTAATGTACATCTGTTTTGACTTTTAAACCTTAACTTCCTAGTGTGCTCATATGATAAACAATGTAGTGTTAGACTGTTATTAGAGAAAATGAATATACATAAACTTTATATGTATATTTGTGTTTTTTACAGTCAGAAACCAACTTAAGTAAAGAAATGGAATCTGTAATGAAAGATATCAAAAATACCACTCAGAAGAAATATAGAGACTATAGCAAGACTCCAGGCTCACCAGATAATGATTTTCTCTTTATGTATTCTGTTGCTAGGTAGGTATACATAGTATATACTTTTATATTTACTTAATGTTAATAGTTTATTTTATTTCTCATTCATATTTATTTGAAAAAAGGTTGCATATTTTTAATGTTGGTTGAAATTATGGCTAGTTTTAGAACCTCCTAAAAGGTCTATAAAAGTAGAATTTTCCTTCATTTTTCTGAGGAGTTTTTATTTTAATGGAATATTGGTTTAGGTATTATTAAGCATTATAGGATATATGAGGAAAAGTATATTATTAACATTTGGGACAGATGTCTACCTCAAAGCATGTGAGTATTATATATGAAGGGTGTTGTTAAGAAATCACTGTTTAAGCCCTGTCAAAAAAGTGATAATACTAAGAATTAAAACATTGTAATATGTTAAATACTTCTAATTTATAAAAAAAATAAGAACAGTAAGAAGAACTTACTTTGTTTTAAGCTCATGCAAGATCTAGTAATGTCCTAGAAGACTATAGGTGGTTTAGAAAATCAGATAAAGGAGAGGAAACGAGATCAGGCATGTTCTAAACTTCTGTGAGTAGCTACCGGTCTCAAGAAAACAGAGGTAAATGCTTCTCATCTTTCAGATTAGGTAGGAATAGTCTAATCTACTGAGTAGGTGTTCAATACCTAAGAAATAATTCCAAATAGGAATTTTAGAAAACTTAATTGAAGGAAAATGGAGAACTGTAAGAAAAAAAAAATAGGAGAGAAGCAGGCACAATTGTAAACACATTCTGCCAGATCTGATATTGTAGACCCCTGGATATCTCTAGAAGCATACTTCATATTTTGTTCAAGTAGTATTGTAATAGGTAAGATTTAGAGAAATAACGTGACTTGAAGTCATGCAACAAATTAGTGGTAGAGTAGGACTAGAACTCAGATTTCTTGAGCTGAGGTATAGTGTTCTTTCAATTACTGTTCTCCTTTTTCCTCTCCTTAGTTCAGCTTTTATAAGTCATATATACATGAAGTTCATCATGACCATTCTCTCTGCCCCATTCCTGGAACAGAGGGTAACAAAAGAGTGAATGAACTATGTACTCTTTTGAACCCAGGAAAAATGGAACCAGACTTAAGAAAATTGCAGCAAGCAAGTTAGACCTCAGGATAAGGAAACATTAGTTTTTGGTCTAAGAATGCAAGTGCTGGATGTGGATTGATGTAAAAGGATCTAATGGGTTGGGAAGTAACTATCTAGTTTGTGTATTCCTAGGCTATTGTTATTTATCTAGAATGCTTTGGGGGAAGATATAACAGTTAATTTAACATTTTGTCTCTGAAGAGTTACCAATTACATACTTGCAATAAAATATACTTTATGTGAAAACTAAATTGAATATAATTTAATTTTGCCAGGTTTCAAGGTTTCATAAAGTTCTGTACAATATTATGGTAATAATGTAGAAAAGTGACATGGATGTAGACCAACTCAATGCATGTATATACACACTCATATTTATGTCACTTGTGCATTTATGCCTTTGATTTTATTAGGATTGACCTTATAAGAAAATCCTGGTTGAATGGGAATGATCTGTACATGGAATTTTGCTGTAGTATGATAAATCAAATAATTTGATTTAAATTTAGTTTGGTAGAAGTTTTGGATTCCTATTTCTTTGTTTAAATATATAAATAATTTATAGAATATATATATAATTTTTAATAGAAATATTTATAGAAAGCTTGCTGTGATAATGGGAGACTTTTTGAATCAACATATTTTTGTTTTTCTCTTTTATATAGAAGCAGGGACAGATGTCAAATGTTATTTACTAAGGGTGTATATAGAGAAGTGGAGAAAATATGCTCTCCCATCCTCCCATCCTTCTCTGATCCTTAGTGGTAAACTCTAAAGCAACAATATAATGATTCCAGAAGTGAAAGTATATAACCTTTAAAAACCTTGTCCTTGGTTAAAATTACCCAGGCCATTGCAATGTTCTCACAGTGAGATTGCATGCCTTCTCTAAGTTTTACTTAATCATTAAAAAAAACACAAAAAACAAATTGACTCAAGAATTAACAAAAACATGAGTTAAAGGAAAAAAGCATGTGTATTCTATTTGAATAAGATGTAACTTTTTCAAGGTAGGAAACCAGGTCTTTACAGTTATCTTCTGCCTGGCATATAACCTTGTTTCATTAAATACTTATGATTACAGATTATGATCATTTTTATGCCTAAGAGGTAGTCATTGAAGTATTTAGCAGTATTTAAAATGGTTAAGTAAGTAAAATATTTAGAAATAAAATTAATTTCAGTTATTTAACTTTTGAATTAAATGCTGTGATTCTTAAATGTATAATCCCTTAGAACATGCAAATGTATTTGTATTTGACATTAGTAATTTGAATGGGCTACAACCCTAGTTTCCCAGGACTGAATTTCTCCCAGCTGAATAAGTAATTTTTTTTGCTCTTTGGGGAGCTTAAATTTTTTGATGTTTAGAAACAAAATATTTCTAGTGGGTAACTAGCTGTGTCCTTTAATAATTGTTTTTGAGCTAGTTTTTAGTTTTTGGTAGGACAATATGTATCTCTTTGATTTTAATTTTATTTGCAAGGTGAAGCCTTGGAGGATTTTCTGAGGGCAGCAAAGAAGAAATTGTTGGAATGATCTTTTTGTCGCATTAAAATTAATCAAAATTACTATATTCAAGTTTTAATGTATTTCCAAAAAACATTCTATTGTAAATATCAGTCATTCAAATGGATTATGGAAAATTAATTTTGGAGAAGAAAGCTTTTTTCACTTCAATGCCAATTCATTATTTCATTATTGAAACAATGAATCACACTAATTTGAGTAATTGATTTCTCCAAAGATTTTGGACCCAAGTTATATATAGCCTAGAGTTATTAGTAAGTAGCACTTAGCCTGTATATGTGAGAAACATGGAAATGGAAAGAAGTTGAAATGTGAGTAACTGAGATGTAGATGAAGAGACATCTTTAAGTCATAAGTGGGTAAATTGTTCAGTAGAGTGAATGCAGCTTGCTTTATACATTAGTTGCATTATAAGTTTAAACTTTATTAACTAATTATATTTGAAATAAGAAGAATGCTTGCTAAAACACCAAATAATGAATCCTTTTTAAAACTAAAGGAAGGGTCAACAAGATAATGATAATAAACTGCAGGGATTAGAGAATCTTATCACTGGCTACATATAAAAACAAAGAGGTGTTCAGGTCCTGGGAATTGTTGGAACACTTTCCTAGGTACCATCAGGGATATAGAAGCTGCATCTGAAATGGCCCCTGGTCTTCAGGAATTTACAGTTTAGTTGGAGAGACAAAACTAATATACATCAATCTGTATAAAACAATATAATTTTTTAAAATATATAAAATATTTAAAAATATAAATATTTTAAAAATACATATATTTAAAATAAATATATCATATTGAGAAAGTGCTATAGAACTTCAAAAGGGAAGATGAGCAAATTGAAATATAAAGTGTGTAGAAGCACTCCTTTCCTTTTCCAAGAAAAGGGAGTTAGTTCTCCCTAACTCTTGGAGGAGTTAGAGCTTGAGTTGAGTATTTGATAATATAGCCCAGGCCATGGTATGGATGAAGATCTTTTCTTCTCTGAGAAATTGAATTAATTGGTCATCTAGTAGGGGTAGGCTCAGGCCTTGAACCCACACTATACGAGTATGTGTTTGAGTCTCTGTGTGTGTGTGTGTTTATACACGTTTGTTTTTCAAATTATAGCTCTAAAAATATAAGTTAGTGCCAAATGAGGGGTAGAAGGCATACTTGGTCAAGCAAAAAGAAGCTGGAGCATAGTTGGAGGAGTTTTTATTTGGGTATATCTAAGTGGCCACCATGATAGGCTTTAAGCAATCTTTCTTTCAAATGCAGAGATTTTCTCTTCTTCTTTATTCCCCGTCCAAACTAATTTGAATGTGTTTGTGTTAGAAAATATAGAAAGTTGAGTCTACTTTTCTCCAAGAACAAAAAGGCTTGGAAAACTTCTGCTCCCAGTACATCTTAATTTTTATATCATCCATTCAGGAGGGCAGAAACAGAATATTGCGTTACGATTTCAACAGTGAGGGAAAAGCAGACATGGGGCATGTGACACATTTGTGTGTTCATTTCTCTAGCAAGACTTAAAGGGCCAATTTTGTTATAAATTAAATAAGGAGAAGCTGATGGCTAGGGCTTCTGACATATTGATTTTTTAAATCCTAGATATTATACAAACCCTTTGGATAGGTAGTTTTGTTTTTTTAGCTCAGAAGGAATGTTGTACAGGAGATCTTCCAACCATAATCTGAAGTAATTAATTACATTTGGTAGTTTTCTTTCAAGTATTTTTTAAAATCAAATTTCTGGTAACATGTTTATCATCCTTTAAAGTATCTTATTTGATGATTAAATAAATAGACTTGTTATTGTATTTATATTTCAATGAATATTTTTGCAAATTATGCTGAAATAAAAGTTGACATTCTGGTTCTGACGTTCATTTGTAAGAATTAATCGCGTTTCTGGTTAGCTCTTTTAAAAGTACTATCTAGGAAATCTTAGTTTTTATAAGAGAATATAGCCATTAATTTTTTTCTACAGATTAGGCAACAGAAGATTTGTGAAAACAAAATGTATTGATCTCATTTATATTCCCTTGATGAAGGAACACATGCTGGTCTCCGCTCGCTTTCTGTCCACTAATATGAAATCCTTGTCCCTGCTTCCTTGCTGGTAGGTTTTTAGAAGTTCAGTGAGCAATGCAAATCACCTGAAGGGTGGAAAATTCCCTTGTCACACAGATGCCCTTATCAGCAGCAACCAGATGGAGCTCTGAGCAGGAACATTATCAATGTTAAATTGCTTTTTCTCCCTCCTGAGTAGAGAGGATTAAAGCATTCCTTTAGAAATGGGTGGCAAATATACAGATTTAGAAATATTAATATTTTTAACAGTTTGCATTTATAAGTAAATATATGAAAATAACATTTCAAAACATTCTGTGTTCAAAATACAAGCAAAACCAGCTCAAAATGTTTTGTTTTAAATAAAATAGGGTTCTATTCTTTCCTGAATTCACTTGTAAAGAGTAAGCTTGAAATGTTGCCTTTTATTTATTTATTTTTAAGATGGGGGATATCTCACTATTAGTGTCATATATACATATCTTGGGTATAAACTAGTTTATTCAGTTTTAGTTGTGGCAAATAAAGGTGTGTTTAAGTTTATTAATACTGTTGAAATAAAAATACACACAGTCACTCAGAATTTTCATTTATTATTTTGTCAAAATTGATTGGCTATTTTACTGTTACTGCTTTTGAGTAAATCTTTAGATTCTGCATCAGTTTGATTTTTGAAATGTCAATTTACTAATTGCTATTCTGTAAACTGATAATCGCTAAATATAATTTCAAATCTATTTGAACAATATTGTTGTTTAGCAGTGTTAATAGTTATACAATGTATTTTAATAAAACTGTAATTCTAGAAGTCTATAAAGGAGACTGCTGTTTAATTATATGTGTTGTTTATAGCCACTTTGATGTTAGTGATTTTGTTTCTTAATATTGGTTTCTAGATGCCATCTAAGCTCCAGTGAGTGATAACCATTTCTCTGATAGAAAAATTGGTATGCCCTTGTGTGTTATATGCCAGTAACCACCTAATCAGTGGCTGCCAGAGTACAGATTCTTTCATCAGATTCATATGTGGGTTTTTGAAATGTGTTGCAGTTTTTTTCCTTAAGGCCTAGTTTTTAGTATTTGCCAACATCTAGGATTTTGCAACAATTACACTGTGACGTGTGCAGTTTTGCAGGTATAAATATGAACATATAAGTAAGGGTAGATAAACTGTTCCCCTTTTAACTTTCTAAGTATCAGATAAAATATGATTATTACTGATATTGCATAAACTATAATTTTTCAAATAATAAAGTTGAAGAACTTTAGGTTTATTCAGACATATCAATAAAACAAAAAGTATTACTTCAATCTAATGACTGAGATATTTTTTAATGCTTTGCTTACAGAACCAATTTGGAACTTGAATTAATCCATCGAGGAGGGAATTTATGTTCAGGTGGTGCAAGCACAGCTGGTAAAAGGTCTTGTTTAAGTAAGTCTTAAGCAGTGCTAAATTTTAAAAAATTTCTGATTATTTCATTTTGAAAGCATATATAGGCAAAGTGGTCTTTTGTTGTATTTTCAAATTCTTTTTATGTTTTGTATAATCAATTTTAATAGTGATTATATGCTTTAAATGGTTAATCTTAGAAGAATCATGAACATTTAGCTCTCTCTATACTATGATTTGTCAGTAAATAAATGTCATAGTAATTAACAGAATTACGTTGGTTCAAAATCAAAACAGTATATTATTCTCAATGATAAAAAATTTTCCTCAAACTTAAATTCTTTTAAAGAATATTTATGTTGTCTGGACTTAAGAAAATTTTTATAAAGACAATTCGTGTCACCTACAGATTGCTATATAAATAGCTGCTGTTAATCAGTGAAGGCATTTGTACTGTATTTTGATGTGCACAAATGTATTAAAATTGTAGATGTTTACTTTTATTTACGAATATGCTTTATATTGTAAACTGAGCATGATTCTTCAGTACTTTTTGTAAGGATATATTTCTGAGAAGTATCATTTGGAACTTAAAGTAGATTTTTCATGAGCATGGTTTTGATGCTATCACTGTGTAGTCATTGTTTAGAGAATTAATGTGAATACTAGGGGTAATATTATTTAATGTCATGTACAGTTAATTATTGGTCCCAAATCAATGGAGTTAAAATATTTCCTAATGTGATTGATATGGGAAATAAAAATTGTTTAAAACATAATGTATTTTTTGAAAAATGAATATATTTTCTTAAATGCTAAAAATATTAGTAATTATTTAAAATTATCAATATATATTAGTTTTTCAAAAATATGTGTTATTTTAAGAAGATATATATATAATTTTGGAATGATTTCAGAGCAAAGGACTGATCAAAAACACCTTGAAATTTCCAACATAAAGATATGAACTTACGTGAAATTTAACCAAGTTACTTTTAAAATTCTTACTAGTTGTACTAGATTTTGATATTTTATTTTGTGTTATCACTTTGTTCTTGGAAATTTAAGGTTTTGGAATTTATTTTTTACTGAGTATTCAGTATTTACTGACCCCTTGATGTATGTACTTAAACCCTACTTGTACCCAGTGATATAGTATGTTTTATAGAAGTTGTTGATAAATAGGAGTTTTAGCTTGTAGTCTGTTTGAATTGGCAGAAACTATAATTTCACTTAGATAAATTATTCTTTCTTGTTAATTTGTTGTTTGGCATTGGCTGATAATATTCCAGAAAGTGTTATGTTAGAAAGTGTTTAGTAAAGGAATTTTAGTTTTATGCTAGAAAGCTACTTTTTCCTCCCTCTAAGGTAAATTTAAATTTATACAGAGGCTTGTAAATGATGAACTTAACCAGAATGCTAAAAATAGTAGTAAAAGTCTAGCAGCAGCCACTTCAATTATCACCCTCAATTTTAATTTAAATTATTAAATTGATAGTTACTTCCAGACTTTTGTTTCTTTTTATTTTTCCCTTTAGTGAATAAGAGATTTCAATGTGCCAGTATAGAAGAGGTTGTGATGAAGCTTATCCTAAATATAAGTTAATACTGTTTTTAGTTTTCTTTTTTCCTTATCAGTTATGTTAGTTCTTTTTTCCCCCAGCTTTATTGAGGTATGATTGACAAAAAATTTATATATTTAGGTTGTACATGATTTTTTTGATTTTAGTTTTCATATGATGTATTGTTCAGTTACTTATACATTATTTATCCTAATTATTTATAAAAGAGCTCTATAAATCAGGTATGCAGAATGTTATATATTCTATGAAATCCCACTATTTTGCAAGTGTATAAACTTAATGTATTTGTTATTTACTCAAGCCTAACTCAAACCTAATTTAAGTTTAATGCAAGAGCATATTGAAGGTGTTTCATAGGATCTTAGATCAAATATCTCATTTTTTTCATTTTCCAGTAGAACTCTAATGGTATTAGTAAACAAAAATTTCTCTTTTTCTCTAGAGCCTATTCATAAGTCAGTATTTTCCTTTTCCCATTCATTACTTTCTATGGCCTCTTAAATATATCATTTTTAAAATGTCTTTTCTCTTTTTCATAATATTTTGGTGAAAGAGAATGAGAAAATGCTCCACTAATTAAGCAAATGATAATGGAAGTTACACTTCTGGAGTAATGTTCCATCACAAATTCCTGATGAAATTGAAGTTTAGTTGAGAAAAAATTTAATAAATTTTGTCTTGAATGGCTTGCGTAATGCCCGATCGATAATTATGGATGGACACACACACACACACACACACACACACACACACACACACACACACACACATACACACACAGTGGGGGTGGGGCAGGGCACCACCTATTGACCTATTTACAACAATAAAAGCAGAAAATATTACTGGCCAAATTTATACTGAGAAATCAAATTGTTGAATAATGCCATTCAGCACTTCCATATTCAAACAAATTTTTGAAGTATTGGGATAAACCGACCAGTATCCAATCAGAGTAAAAGTTCATTCCTAAATATATGTCTGGGAAATTTTCCACAGTAAAAATGAGCAAAATTAATTCACATAGCAGCATACTATGGTATTTTAATAATACCTTACGTTTGTAGTTTTAAAGTTTATAAAGTACTTTCACGTAAATTATTTAGTCTTTAGAATGACCATGTTAAATAGGTGTTATCTCTTTTTCTTAGAAAAGGAAGCTGGAGTTCAGAGTGATTGCATTGCCAAGTCATATAGTTGGAAAATGTCAAAGCTTGCAATTGAACCCAGTTCTCTGACATTAAATTCAGTTATGTAAGACATACCTCTTGCCCTTAAGTGTCCCAAAAGATGCAGAACCTTTAAAAACTTTCACCCCTGGGCTTAGTCAAGGATATCCTACTGCACACTATTGCCTTGGAATATTTCCAGGATCTCCCATGCTATCCTTCCTGTTATCTTGCCTATTTTCTTTTGCCAGCCTTTCACTGTGAATTCTATTTTTGTTTTGGGCCACTCCTTCAGACATTTTCTCAAGTCCTCATTCCTTCTTCCTTGGATACCAGTTGGTTCTCCTTTATTTTTCACCAGTTTGCTGGCTGGTTCCCCCTTGCCCCTGGCGTGAGCCATCTCATAAGCTTCCACATGCAGCTCTGCTCCTGATTCCTAGGTCCGAGCTGTGGACCTCCTCTTTATTCACTGGAAGATCAGGCATTAAGGACCTTGTATTCAGCAGATAAGACTGATTCTAGGTAATTTATTGTAAGATAGAAAGTGTTAAGTTCTAAAGTGGGGTATGGATAAAGTTCTAGAAAATTTGGAGGTTTGGGATCATACCTAGCTTGTAAAATCAGTGAAGCTTTTGGCGGACATGGCATTTGAACAAGGTTTTGAAAGATGAGTGAATTTGGAGTTTTTGTTACAAATTGGTATATATACTGATAAGTACCACCAACTTGGTTAGCAACAGATGTAGGACAAAGCAGATGCAAAAATTGAAGGCATAACTTTTTATTAAGAATGTTTTATTAAAGTTACTCAGTTTCTTCATTCAAGTGATTTGAAAATAGACATGGAATGCCATAGATTCCAGTGAAGTTCACAGGCTTTCAGCACTTTTTGCCATGATATTCTTAGTGTATTTCTCAAGCAGAAATTGTTGAAACCAGTGGCTGGGGTGGGGGTGGGAGGAAGAGATGTCATTGATAAATTATTAATATTGGAGGATAATTTTTAAAAACTTATCTTTAGTTAGATCAACATCTTTCTATATCTTTGAGTCTGAGCTTTCTGCTTATTACTGTAGTTTAACTAAGGAGCCAAAGTTCATATCACAAATGGATTTCATGATTTTATAGAGATAAAAATTAAACTTTAGTCAAGAAAGGTTGAGGCAAACCCTTGCTTTGACATTTTCATTTGAGGTGCTTTAAGTTAATTTTGACATAATATATGATCTTTTCAAGAAATGATGCACACAGTGGAAAACTGCCCCCTGTGTTTGTTATTCATAGAAAGCAATCCAGCTTAGATGTGTGCATGCAGCATGCAGCTCAAAGTAGTTTTAGTTGCTCAAAGAATGAATTTTTGGAGAATTCAGAGTTAGAGAAAATTATTTTGATGTTAATTTCACCCTGCAGTAAGGCTTCATAAAGATATTGTTTAATATCACAAAATTGCTATTAAGTAGTCTAATCTTATTCTTTAATAGTGGTAAAATTCTGATATCCATGGCTTGGTAAGGTCCTTTTCAGATTTAAAAAACTATGAATTCTACAAATAGGTTGGATCACAACTTTTGTTCTATTCTTTTTGTTACCCCATAACAAGAAGAAAATTTGGCCACTAATTATTATAGTGGTCAAAGTACATAAATTAATATAAAAATGTAGAAATTGCCTTCAGACTCAACTCTTCATGAGTGGGCAGATAGTTTAATGGCAAGCTTATTTAATCTCATGGATTCTGTTTTTCATAGTATCCAACCAGAGGATTGTTGTAAGAACTCAGTTTTACAATGTATGTTCAAGTCTTCATAGACTGTAAATCTCAACATTACTGTTTCTGCTACTTCGATACTACCATCATCAAATTGGGGGTGGGTGAGGAGACCAGAAGCAAGATAAAAGTTAATTTTTCAGCCTAGTCTTTTTTTTTAAAAAAGCACTTAACAAACCTTAAGTTTGACCTGTTAAAAGATGGGGTTAGAAGGACAGAATGGGATTTATTCCCAAAGACTGATATAGCTTATTTATTGGGAACAAAATACATTGTTAATTTGGGGTGGCCTGGGTTAGAGGTGTGGTTTAAGATTTTGAGCTAAGAAGAGTGGCTTCAGCTATTCTTTAAAGTTTTTCTGCAGGTCCTGTGCTTTGTGGCCCAGGTAGCTAGGCCTTCCTGTGTTAATGGTGTGGTTATTCCAGGAACTAAGTCCCACAGATAATAATTTCCACTGTCAGGGCGTAGGGGTCCTGAGATCTTGCTTGGCTTAGGGCAGGGCAGCTCCTTTTTTCAGCAGGAGCTGAAAAAAGTTTTCAGGTTCTCACTTGGGAGTTCCCTCCATCTTTCCACAGGTAATTTCTCAGGACTGTGTAGAGGAACCGGGGAAGCTGACTCTGCTGTGAGAGGTGTATATCCACACCAATTATATTCACCCTAGGATAAATGGGTCAGAACCATTTCCTTACTTTGATTATTAATAAGTTATAGAGAAATTGAAAATTTTTTTCATGGTAATTTAGAGAGTCATTGGGCTAGTTGAAATTTTTTTCATTGACAAGTATTTAATCAGTGATAACTGCACTGATAGAACTAAAATTTTGAATGATCTGGAAATGCAGACCCAGTTAAGTTTACCTTAGGTAAATTTTAACAGTGGTACAATTTTAGACAGAACCAGTTTATAAAAGTCTTTAGGATAAGTCTTTCCTTTAATATGTATTTCTGTCTTAATAACCAGTATGAGTGTTATACTAAGAAATAATCTGCCTGTTTAGAACTCTTACATGTTTAGAAATGACTGACAGAGACGCAGAATTTCCAACCTGGTACTGAGCTCAGTAAACATCTGTTTCGAAAGCATTTTTGAAAAATATGTTATGAAAAACATATATAACAAAAACATATGTAACAACTTTGTGTTCAGTTTCCTTAAGTGGATACTCCCCAAGTCATAAAAATTGGCATAACAGTGTTTCGTGTGTGTGTATGGTATTCATAGCCATACGTGTAAAACTCTTAATTTTACAATGAAGTTGGAGTTATGTTTTTACTTTATAGATTTTTTTGGTATGATAGTCTTACTTTAATATTGATACAGATAGAAGAGATTGCTAAATCTTACCTTTTTGTTCCAGCTGAGAGTTCTTATATTTAAATCTTTGGTTTTTTTCAACGACAAATCAGTCTTTCAATGGTGTTTTCTGTTTTAGTAATGATATGTTTCTCTTGTGATTAAGTACATTATAATACCTTAGACTTGTCCCAGCTGTAAAGAATTTGATTAGGTATTGCAGAAAATAGAGTTCATTGTCCCAGATGAGTTGTCACGGCAACCAACATGGGGAAGAAGATAGTGGGAGCAAGTAAGTCAAGCCCTACTTTAGTAGTTAGAGTTGAGAGGTCACTGTCTTTGGGGCAGTGAAATTAGGGCTAGTTAATTGGCCTCTTTCTTGGTTACTAAGCCAATATGTCATTACAGCAGAAAAGGAAGAGTATAAATCCATCATGAATTTTAGGCTTATATTATATGATTTAAAAAACTAGGATTGTTGACATATTCATACAGTATTAAGCATGCTTAAAAAAAATCCTGTTAAATGTCAAGCACTGTGCTAGCCTGGGAATTACAAAGAGGAAAAGAAACAGTTGTCTTTTTCAGAGAGATTTCACCGTCTCATAGGAGAGGAAAAGTGAAAAATAATTACAGGGCTGTATTAGAAGTGCTAAAATAAAGGTAACTCAAGTGTAGAGAATGCGTAAAGCAAGGGATGATCACATCTGTCTCAGGTGCAGTATTAGAGAAAAATTTACAGAGGAGCACTTGAACTGGCTCTTGAAAGATGAATCAGGTTTGCCTGGAGAACAACAAGATGCTATTCTAGGCTGAGAGAACATCTTGCAAAGGCAGAGTGAGACAATATGACACATTAGTGAATAGTTGCTAAATAAAGTAAAGGGAGGAAAGAAGGTTAAGTAATAAACCAGAAAAAGAAGATAGGGGTTATCTCATGAAGCACTTTCTATGCCTGTCCTTTCAGTGGTTCACCAACCATTTATGAGATAATATGAATAGATTTATTGTTTACAGGAATTGGAAGGGGGTGAAACAAAAGACATAAAACTGAATGAGGACATTGTTGAGTAATCTAATTGAGAAATGATGTAGGGGTGGAGTAGAGTAGAAGAGGGGTCATAGGAGGCAGAACCAATAGGATTGGTAATCAACTGGCTATGGAGGGCAAGAATGTGGGAGATGACTCCCAAGTTTTTCCTTGGATGTTTGCATGGGCAGTGATGTCATTCACTCAGATGGAATTATAAGAGGAAATGAATATTGGAGCTAGGCTGGGCTATATAATCAATTTAGTTTTGGATATATTGATCTTTGTGGTGCCTGTCAAACATCTGAAGTGCTAGAAAAATTTGTGAATTGTAAACTTACAGGTAGAAGTGGAAGTTGAGCTTATGTGAAGTGGCATGTGCAGAATGAGAGGGAAGGAGGGCTCAGAGGGATCCCTTTTCCTTTCTTATGGAGAATGCCACCTTTTAGAGTTCAGGAGAGGAAGAAGAACACTTACAAGTAATTGAGAAGAATCTGGGGGAGAACCAAGGAAGAGTGGTACCAAAAGTTCAGGGGAGGAGAGAGAAGAGGTTAAAAATATATGTTAATATTTTGTATAGAGTGGTAGTTTTATGTGGAGACCTAATGTGTCTAATGTAGTCATAATCTCTAATTTAGCTGTATTATCTCATTTATAAATATTAAATTTATTATTTGGAATTTATCCTTAGAAACCATATATGTATGTACATGTGTATAAACACACTGTCTACGTACTACAGATGTATGCTATTACCATAACTACTATCACTTAAAACAGCCCAGATAAAAAAACAACAACAACAAAAAAACCAGCCCAGAAAGTTGGTATTATCCCCGTTTTGCAGATAATAAAACTAAGGTAATTTGCCCAAGGACCCATGGCTAGTACAGAGCTTGGATTCAAATCCAGGACTTCCTGGGTCCTACTAGGCAGTGGTGCCTGTTTATTGAAATCACAGCACACCTATAAGTTAATGATGTTTCTCATTTCTAAACCCTTTTATAAACGTAGGTCTAAACTTTAGAACTTTAAAATGTGTCATTTAAAAAAAAGTTATCTATTCCTTTTGCTGTTATTATTCAAAAGTTTAATAATATGCTTTCTTGGTATAATTGCTTTTCAACTTTTAAAATGTCATGAACATAGTTGGTGTTTAATACATTTTTCTATTATTTTTTAGTCTTTAACTTTTTGATATGATCAAAGGTTCTCTTCATCCTATATCTGCTACTGTCAGTATGTGTTTAGTATACAAGATTTTTTTAAAGCCCTGATTCCTTTATTAGAGAATGGTATTTATTTTATTATTATCATTTTTTATTTTTTTGGCCATCCCACGCATCATGCAGGATCTTGGTTCCCCAACCAGGGATCAAACCCGGGCCCTTGGCAGTGAGAGCGCAGTGTCCTAACTACTGGACCGCCAGGGAATTCCCTCAAAGATATTTTTGTTGCTAAATAAATATTAGAGTCCATTCTTACTGATAGGTCTCAGACTAAATTTTAAAAACACAGTGAATTATATAAACATAGTGAAAAGTATTGATTGTTATTTGGCCTATTCTTTTTCCTGTTGAAGTTATCTGCAGTTTCCAGCATTGTTTTTGAAAGGTAGATGTACCTCATTAGATATGTTATCATCCTTCAGTTCTAGTTAAAACCAATACCAAAGACTCTTGTTATTTATTATATTTATAGCTTTAGAAGATGCTGCAGGGTTACAATCTCAGCTTTTCATAGGAATGGAAAGGGGTGTGTGTGTTACAAAAGGAATTTTATACTTTTCTTTTCATCATAAAAACCCCAAGGAGAACTGGAGTGGTAGAAATAACTAACAAGTAGGAAATCTTGAATTCTGTTCTTAGCTTTTCCAGTAAATATTAGGGTGACCTGGCAAGGTACTTCCTTTCTCTGGGCCTATTTCCTCATGTGTAGAATGAGGGAATATAAGAAGATAAAAAACTTTTCTTCAGCATTTGTATTTCTTTAATTATGGTAAAGACTTCGAAAGTAGGCAGATTATAACATTACTTTTATGCTGGCCATGGTTTCAGTGCAAAACAGGTTAGTAAAATTGCAATGTCTATGCTTTTGATTAAATCAAAACTTCAAGTTAATTGACTTTCATCTTGAAAGGAGATATTAAAGAGAGCCCTTTGATTCACTTAAAACCTCTATAAGAAGAATGCAAAACTTCTCAACTTGCAACTTGAGTTAATCTTAATATTTTCTGCTAGAGGAATTTATTTTTTTTAAATACTTTTAGGTTTTAGACACTTTTTTAAAAGTTATAAATTATATACTTCATAAAAAAGTCTCTTATGTGTAATTGAATTGAAATAAAACAAAAATGACCAATATATTTTTCATCATGTTATTTCTCTGCTAAAAATGTCTCTTGTTCTTAGTGTTATCAATGGAACCAGATTACTAGAAAAACTGAAAATTTGGGAAACTTGTCTCAAAACTGGGGATAACAGTATTACCTACCTGGTAGAATTTTTGTGAAAATAAATTGAGATAATCCATATAAAGTGATTATTAAGCAGTGCTTGGCACTAATAAATACTCAGCTAGTGTTAACCATTAATAGGATGCAGAACTTTTAAGAGGATTTAGACTATACATTGACTTATAGACAGAAGGTGAAGCAGGATCAGGTATTTAGATTCTTCTGTTTGTTATAGAGACACCAGATTGAAACAGTTGTAGGTACAGAGTGTTAGTCCCATTTCCTCTACCCTGCCCCACAGAATGGAACATTTATTTTGTTCATCTTATAGCTCTCATGTCTTACAAATAACTTCCCCAAACTACTCCCACCACTAATATTACTCTTCCTCCTCATAGTGATGGATCTCAAGTTATTCTAAAGTATAGTTAATTTCTAAGTCAGTTGCTCAGAGAAACAAAACATTGTTTAGTTTTGAATATTTTAATTTAGAGAGTGACAACAATATGTGTCATTTGGCTTTTTTCTTTCTGGTTTTAAGAATTAGTTTTAATCACATGTCACAAAAGTATTATCTAACATTCTAGAAAGTGAATTTTGATTCATTTTAATTCAAATATTTTGAGTATTAGTGGCAGAATAATTTAGTCCGATCCTTGTCATTTATACCAGAAAATGCACATGTGATATGAAAGCAAAATTTAGGATTTTTTTTCCCAAATAATTTAAAAATTTTAAACAAAATTTTCTTTCTAAATGTCATAGCAGAATTTTGTTGAACGCTAAGACTGGTAGATTATTGTCATGGTTTAGGTAGAAGAAATGAAAATAGCCAGAATAATCCTCTTAAATAATCTTATTTCCATTATTTTTTCTTCATGTTGAATCAAAAGATGATGAAGTCACAATTAAATCTAATGAATATTTAGGAGAAAATATTAGGTAAAGAAAGATATTCAACTAACAGTGGTTTATATGGAAGTTATTGTCCATATTACTCAGAGTAGCGTATTGAAGATAATAGTGAATTTTGGTTAGGAGATCACAATAGTGAGAAGTACAAGTTACCAAGCCTGAAGCATAAAGTCAAGGAAAAGTAGGTCTCTGATGGGAGAAGAAAACAAACCATTCCTGTATTAAGATTGAGCATAAGGACAGTCCAAATTCTAGTACAATTTATTTGGATATATATTTCAGAGTTTACCTTAAAAGAGAGCATGAAGTAGTTTGGCACTTAAACTTGGTGAATTATAATTATAAGGATAAGAAACATTTCCTTATAAATTAGCTAGAAATTTTGCCTGAATATTGTTCTGGACAAATTTTGTGAACCTTCTAATTACCTTTTCTTCAATTTTTTTAGATCAACTGTTCCATGTATTAGCCTTGCACATGCGGCTTTACAGCATTGATTCTGAGTATAATCCTTGGAGAAAGCTCACACAGTTACTAGAAGAGATGAATTCACAGTAAGTATTATTGAAAGATTAAAACCAATTAAAACTGTTTTTGAAAAATAGTTAAGTATAAAAATAGGATTGAAGTTCTTTATAAATATGTGAATTTTCCTTATGAAACTCAGAAATAAAAATTGAAAACAGTTTACCATTATACTTTCTGTAAAAATTGCCTAAAAATTCCTACTAAGTGAGAAAGTCTTTTAAAGAATTTCATTGGTTTTTATGCAAACAAAACATTCAGATAGAGGCACAAAATAGCTGGTAGTCTTTCTTTTTATGTCAGAATTGATCAGTGGGTTCAGGTGACAGTAGACTGATCCCGTCATTGTAAAGTTCCCCATAGCCTTTCACCTAATGATTTTTGAAACCTGTGATTATTCTTGCCTAAATCCAGTATTTCATTAGGTACTGAGAAATAGTGATTTTAAAAAACCACAAAAATATTCCTTATGATTTATTAGCTAGGTTGTTTTTATAAAGAAAAACTTTCCCAGTATCAGCTGTTTAGTTACCCTGAAACATAGTTTGGCAAGATGAATGCTTAATTCTTCCCTATTTATAAATCTTCAAAGAAATGAGTTGATACCCTAGCAACTTCCAGTGGTGACCAATAAGTTGTGGTTATTATGATCTCATGGATTTTTATATACTTGATGCATTTCACTCCATTTCAGACATTCTTCTTTTTTAAATTTTTTTCTTTTTCTTTATTTTTGGCTGCGTTGGGTCTTCGTTGCAGTGCGCAGGCTTCTCATCGCGGTGGCTCCTCTTGTTGCGAAGCACGGGCTCTAGGGCACGCGGGCTTCAGTAGCTGTGGCGTGTGGGCTCGGTAGTTGTGGCTCATGGGCTCTAGAGTGCAGGCTCAGTAGTTGTGGCACACAGGCTTAGTTGCTCCACCGCAACTAAGTGTGGAGCAACTAAGTGTGGGATCTTCCCGGACCAGGGCTCGAACCCGTGTCCCCTGCATTGGCAGGCGGATTCTTAACCACTGCGCCACCAGGGAAGCCCCATTTCAGACATTCTTTTCAATGCGAGTTGCTTCCTTTTAGGTTAGTGAGAATCCCTTTAGGTTGGCTATTGGACTTCAACATGATCAAAGTAGTCTTTGATAATGCCTTTGCTTTCTGACACAGTAAGTTGACCTGGGTTTATTTTGTACATTTTCCACTCTGTACCTGGAATCAGCCATTTCTCCATGTAGTTCCATTTAACGGGAAGTGGTATTTAGACATCACAATCTGGGTGCTAAAGAGTATCCATAGCTACTGTGCTATTATTGCTTATAGGCCATTCCAGTGGACAGGATTAGGAAATAGTTTTTTAAGGAGAAAGATCTTGAGTTCTTACTGGTGTTTGCAATTTACACATAAGATTGTAAGGTTATATTTTGTTTCTTAACTTTTTTGTTATTTACATCTTTTTTCTCTTATTCTGGAAATCTTGGTTCCTAGTGATATTAATAACAGCATTACTATTTGCATAACCTACAGTATAACTACAATTCTTTTTTTTAAATACCAATATTAGTACTAATTATAATTTCTTTTTGTCCTTAGAATATATACCACTAGGGATGTACAGACAAAATACTAATTTCTAAGTCATTTGAAGTAATTTTTTCTTGTGTGGTTATGCTATCTGCTTGATTTGTAGTTTTTATTTATCTATATATTTAATTTTTTTATTTTATTTTATTTATATATTTTATAGATTTATTGTTTTCTTTTTTCCCCCTCAATATTTAAAGCAATAGTGCCCAGCTGTAGGATAGAACATAGGTTTGTATATGCTGGAAAGATCAATAAGATACATTTAAAAAGGGGGGGGGGATAAATTAGAAGTTTGGGATTAACATATACACATTACTGTATATAAAATAGATAATCAACAAGGACCTACTGTATAGCACAGGGAACTCTACTCAGTATTCTGTAATAACCTATATGGGAAAAGAATCTGAAAAAGAATAGATATATGTATAACTGAATCACTTTGCTGTACACCTGAAACTAACACAACATTGAACTGTACTCCAATATAAAATTAAAATTTTTTTAAAAGGCAAAAAAAAAAGATATATTAAAAAAGCAAAAATTTTAAAATCATTGTTATAATTCTATTTTTGTTTAATAATAATAAAACAGACTATGGAATGTTATTAACTCTGAAAAGATTGCCTTTTTTACCTTGATTTTTAAATTTTAATTATGTAAAACATATTTTTTCCAAAGTAAAAATTATATAATAAAGTAAATTCAGAGATATATGTCTTTCATTTCTGTCCATTTGCATTTCTTTTTGTGAACTCCCTAAATCTAGTTGTTGGTCTTTTTCTTCCTCATTTAAAAAATATGTTTATGGATTGTGGATATTAGTCCTTTGTGTGATAAGTTGCAAATATATTTCACCAGATTGTCTAATGTCTTTTTTGTGTGTGTATGA
Organism: Stenella coeruleoalba; assembly: GCF_951394435.1. Classification (NCBI taxonomy): domain Eukaryota; kingdom Metazoa; phylum Chordata; class Mammalia; order Artiodactyla; family Delphinidae; genus Stenella; species Stenella coeruleoalba. The sequence goes on from NC_137151.1 coordinate 66,182,383, forward strand.
TTTTTTTTGCCATGCAAAATTTTATTTTTAATGTAGTCATATTTATTAATCTTTTTTTAATTAATTCTGGAACTTGATGCATTTTGACTCAGGTCTTTTCCTGGTTATAAAAGGATTGATTCATTCATTTTTTCTTGTGATGAGAACTTTTAAGATTTACTCTCTTAGCAACTTAGCAACAATACAGTGTTACTAACTATAGTCACCATGCTGCTCATCACATCCCTATATGTACATTACATAACTGGAAGTTTGTACCTTTTGAACATCTTCACCCATCCCCATCCTCCATCCCCCACCCCTGTCTATGCAATCACCAGTCTGTTTTTTGTATCTATGAGGAGTTTCTTTGTTTGTTTCTAAGATTCCACATATAATTGAGATCTTATGGTATTTGTTTTTCTCTGTCTGACTTACTTCACTTAACATAATGCCCTCAGGGTTCATCCATGTTGTCACCAGTGGCAGGATTTCCTTTTTTATGGCTGAATAATATTCCATGGTATATATATGCCACAATTTCTTTATCCATTCACTCATTAATGGACATTTAAGTTGTTTCCATGTCTTGGCTATTGTAAATAATGCTGCAGTGAACATGGGGGTGCATATATCTTTCTGAGTTAGTGTTTTCCTTTCCTTCAGATAAACACCCAGAAGTGGAATTGATAGATCATATAGTAGTTCTGTTTTTTTAATTTTTTGAGGAACCTCCATATTGTTTTTCATAGTGCCTTCATCAATTTACAATACCACCAACAGTGCACCAGGGTTTCTTTCCTTTTCTCCCCATCCTTACCAGCACTTGTTGTTTGTTTTCATTTTGATGATAGCCATTCTGACAGGTGTGAGGTGTTATCTCATTGTTGTTTTGATTTGCATTTCCCTGGTCATTAGTGATGTTGAGCACCTTTTCATGCACTTGGTCATCATCTGTATGTCTTTAGTAAAGTATCTACTCAGATTCTCTGCCCATTTTTTAATTGGATTGTTTTTTGCTATTGAGTTGTATGAGTTCTTTATGTAGTTTGGATATTAACCTTTTATCAGATATATGATTCTTCTATTTCTGTGGCTTCAGTTTTTACAGTTAGATCTCTTATCTATTTGGAATGTTTCAAAATGTATGGTATAAGGAAGAGATTCAATCTTATTTTTTGCCATATAGTGATCAAATATCCTACTACTTTGCCTTCCCTACATAAGTAAATTAAGACATGTATGCGAAGAGAGAGGGGAGAGAGAGAGAGAGAGAGAGATGGAAGAAAAGTTGAGAAAGTGCTTTGCTTACTGATATGGAAAGATCTCCATTCAGATACAATATTAAAAGAAAAACAAATTCAGGAGCACTAAATCTGTACTTTATGCTACCACTTGTATAATCAAGGGGAGATGAGAAATAAATTTGTATTTGCTTGTTAAAATAAAACAAAACAAACCAGATCCATACATATGTGGATATTGGATTTATAGCATAGATGGAACTGTGGAGCAGTTGGGGAAGCACAGTCTTTATAGTGAATGGAGCTGGGTTAGTTGGATATTTATATGAGAAATAATTAATATTGACTCCTACCTCATGCAGACCCTATTCGGATTTTGCCAGTTATTTCAGTAATATCCTGGGAAATGCAAATGCAGTGCAAAGAAAATTCAAGATCGTGTTTGTGTTTAGTGTCATGTCTCTTTAATTTCCTTCAGTGTGAAATCTTTCCTGACTTTGTATTCCATGACATTGACTTTTTTTTTAAGAGCTCAGGCCAATTATTTTGTAGAACCCCTCAGTTTATTTTTGTCCAATATTTCCTTGTGGTTAGATTCAGGTGCTAAACTTTTGGCAGAAATATCGCATAAGTAATATTGTGTTCTTTTTCGTGTGTCACATCAGGAGGCACATGCTGTTGATTTGTCTTCTTATTAATGTTAATAACTCTGATCATTTGGCTAATGTGGTATCTGCCAAGTTTTTCCACCATAAAGTTATTATTTCATCCTTTGTAATTACTAATTATCTGGTGGGGGTATACTTTGACGCTATGAATAAATACCGCTACTTCTCAGAAAAAAAAATTGTATGTGTGTGTGTTTGTGTTTGTAGACAAAATTAGTAAGCTGTGAGTATTTTGTATGTTCTGGCTAAGGAAAATAAATCACTTTTCTTGATAGTAGCTAGTAATTTTCTTTCCTGGCTAGACTTGCATACTCAAGGACAGGGATGGTGTGCAGATGAAGTATTAGAATGCCTAACTCTCTGAGTCTAAGGATATTCAGCAAACAAGAGGTTTCTTAAGTGTAGTATTGGTGAATTAAAAGTTTTAAAGACCAGACAGAGGTACTCTGCTTTCCATATTAATGATTGCTGGGTTGTGTTCTTTTATAGCCCTAAGATAAGTAGGATAGTACTAAATGCTGCGAACAGTTATCCAGTGTTTACATCATGCTGCACGTTTTTGTGCTTTGCATATATAATCTCATTTAATCATCACCATAACTGTATAAACTAGGTACCATTGTTGTCTCAATTTTTACATATGAGTAACATGAGGCTTAGAAAAGTTAATTAACATATTCTTTAGGGGCACACAGCTGTGAAGGAGTAGAGCTGATTTGAATCCAAATCTTTCTGATTCCAGAACCTAAGGAAGCATAGAGTAATAGCTAAAAACTTAGGCTTCGGAATCAGAAAGATTTGGAGAGATTTGAGGAATTTCTGGAAAATCTGGTTGATTTTTTTCCCCTTCTTATTTGCTCTCATTTTTATGGTTCATTAGTTCACTAACTTGTAATATTACAGTTGATTATGTCATCTGTGTTTCATTTCTGTATAAGAGTTTTAAAAATGGAAGTATCTTTTTCTGTATTCTCACTTTTAATCCTTTTACAACATAAAATTATATGTCTAATGATATAGGTTTCTCATATACACTTTTGTCTATAATCCTCATGAAAATTATTTCCTTATTTTCTTTAAATTTCACTGTGTTGATAGTCACTTTGGTTTAAAAAAAAAATGGGAAAATTAGGCCTATTAAGTCTAACCCACCCATTTCCCCTTATTATCTATGGAATTAATAGTAGTGTACACTTTTTATAATCTGGATTTTAAAGATTACCTAAAAACTTTGAGATAGAGATAATTATGTATTTTAAAATATTAAGCATTTAACAGATACTTGTCACAATGATGATATTAAACCCCACATTAAAAAACTGTGGTTGGGACTTCCCTGGTGACACAGTGGTTAAGAATGCAGGCGACACGGGTTTGAGCCCTGGTCCAGGACAATCCCACATGCCGCGGAGCAACTAAGCCCATGCGCCACAACTACTGAGCCTGCGCTCTAGAGCCCGTGAGCCACAACTACTGAAGCCCACGTGCCTAGAGCCCATGCTCTGCAACAAGAGAAGCCAACGCAGTGAGAAGCCTGCACACTTCAAAGTAGCCCCTGCTTGCCGCAACTAGAGAAAGCCCATGTGCAGCAATGAAGATCCAACACGCAGCCAAAAATAAATAAATAAATAAATTTATTTTTTAAAAAACACCAAAACTGTGGTTGACTTCTCTACAGTGGGGTGTATCCATTCATTCATTCAGAATATGTGCTTACTGTGTGCCAGGAAAGATCCATTCCTGTGTCCTGAGATGATTGTTATTATCTTAGTAGCCAACAAGCTCCAGGTTATTGTTTTTATAAATTTTTCCTGATTATGAAATTGTAGTTATTGTACAATGTTTAAAATGTACAAAAATGTTGAGAAAGAAAATGAAACAATCTAAAATCTCATAACCTACCTGCTATATATAGTTTATTACAATTTAATGAACTCATGAACCATAAAGATGAAACATAATGTCTCATAAAAATGAGAGACATTTCTTTGCAGTCTTTTTCTCTGTGTGTGTGTGTGTATATATATATACATACACATGCAGAAATGCCATGTGTAAAATAGATAGCTAGTGGAACATGCTGTAAAGCACAGGAAGCTCGGCTCGGTGCTCTGTGACAACCTAGATGGGTGGGATGTGGGGGAGAGGTGGGAGGGAGGTCCAAGAGGGAGGGGATATGGGTGTACATGGAGCTGATTCATTTCACTGTACAGCAGAAACTAACACAGCATTGTAAAGCAGTTACACTCCAGTAGTAAATAAATACATAAATACATAAATAAAAATGGAAAAAAAAGCTGTTTGAATCATATTGTATCAGTTTTAGAATCTGCTTTTTAAAAATAACACCAACCAAATTCCCACATCATTAAAAATTCTTTAAACGATACACCTAATTTATTTATTTACTCCCAATTTAATTTACAGACGTACAAAAGCTACCACTTGTGTAATCAGTGGAAAACCATTTCTGTGGGAATTTGAATAATAGGTGAGGAAATGGTGTCCCCTCGATTTTTTTTCTTTTTAAGAACTTTGGTCATGTAAATAAGAGATGCCAGAGAGACTTAAGAGACAAGAAATACTAGGATTCATGGCATTAATGGAAGGTTACCTTTGGAGAGAAAGACAAGTGTATTAAAGAGATATTTGTAGAGAATAGAGCCATTCAAAGAGCTGTCATCTTCTGCCAGTTATTTAAGCTTCACAGCAGCAGAGATTGGTTTACTCACATATGTGTCCAGTGCCTGGCATACAGTTAAGTAATCACTATATATTTGTTGAGTGATGAAGCCTAATAAAAGATTTGAGCAATTCTTGTTTATCCCAAGTCTAGTCTGAAGTGTAGCTTCAGAATTTAACCAATTCTGGAAGCTTAAGATTAACTTTTTTCTGACATTAAAAATTAAACCTATGACCAAAAATTGAAGCTTCTAAAGGAGTTTTAAAAATTCTTTTAGAGTGAAAAGAGCTGCTTTATAATATATTCTATGTGTTTTATAGTACTATACATTCCTTAGATTTACTATTTTATCTTTTATAGTGTATTTTAAGTTCTGCTTTGGTTATTATTTTTCTTTGAAACTTTGAAACTGTTAAAGATTTTATTTGAATTTTAGTCACAAAGTTGAAACAACTTTTAACAAGAGATATTGACCATGGCTTTTCAATGTAATTTATTTGTGAATTGTTTTTTTTATAACATGAATATTTCTTCTTCAGTATGAAGTTTGTCATAGCAAGTGTCCTAAGTGCCACCCCATTTGTAGTGAAACTAATTCTCTTAAGCTCCGTTTAATTCTTTGTTTGATTTCTGTAATCTAAGAGATCAGAAAGTTAATCATAATCAAGTTACTATATCCTAAGACCTAATAAATTTTCTATGTAATTTTTTCATATTAGGCGGAGTCAAGGAAATATGTGAACCTAAAAGGTTTTATTTTTAGGCCAAAAATATGGCTCTAACTTTTTCTTCTGAGATTTCTCAGTTGCTTATGAAAGTTGATTTCTGTTCCATAGACATATATGTGAAATATAAAATGAATTAGAAGGAAGATACAATGCTGTCTAAAGTGATTATGCACTTTTCTTTTAGGCTGGGAAATGAGGAGCAACAGCCTGAGGTTCCAATTCTTTATCATGATGTTACATCCCTTTTGCTTATCCAGATCTTAATGATGCCACAACCCTTACGCAAAGGTATGTCTTTATAATTTAGATTCTTAGATTATATTGTATATATAATGAATATTCTAAAAATTATAGGCATAAGTATAGCATTCAGTCTGATGGAAATGTTCTGAGGTAAATAGCATTGTAATCATATATCTAAAGAAGATGACAGTGAAATAGTTTTTTTCCCTTGTAGGTCTATTTTTAGATTTTTAGTCAATAGTAAGGTAAAGACATGGGGAAATCACTCTTTGTTTTAAAAAATTAAAATGATACAAAATGTGAAAAATAGAGCAAACTGTCAGCCCTAATGCTTCTACCTTATCTACATGCATACATACATATTTTGATATAGTAGTATCATAGAGTTATTCAAAATGTGATGACCCATTATTTTTAATTAGTGTTAGTATCATACCAGTATGATATTAACAGAATTAATATTATATTAGAAACACTTTAACTATTGTTCCACAGTTGTATGAGTTCTGTGAGTTCTTTGTATATTTTGGTTATTAACCTCTTATTGGATACATTGTTTGCAAATATCTTCTTCCATTCAGTAGGCTACCTTTTTTGTTTTGTTAATTTGTCATGGTAATTTTAGGAAAAGAATAAAGTGTCTGATACTGCCTTCAGATTATGTCCTATTTACTTGTATGATTTTTCACATTTGGGTTTTATTATTTTATATGTACTCTATCTTGTCCTAAAAGAAACTTGGAGCATTTTATGCCACCTTAACTCTAAGGTGACATAGAGTTAAGGTGACAAAAGAAAACTTCCAGAAAACTGGAAAAGAAACTTTTGCAGACATCTCAATCCTCTTTGTCTTCTTGTTTATCACCTGCACTAAGCCTGGTACTTGTAGGCAAGCCAGTAAATAAATGTATGTTGAATCACTGTATCTCTGCAGGAGATTATAGATTCCCTGGATTAGTTTTGCAAAACACAGCACAAATACTGTTGCATAGAGTGCATACTCACTAAATATTTAATTGTCTGATTTTTGAAAATTTCTTGTGTTTTCATGCCTTACCCACTGAAGAAAATCTGGTTTACTTAGATTTTGTTTATATCATTCCAGAGTCAAGCTGTTGTCTCAGCTTGGCATCAGTATCCTTTGAACTATATTCCTGTTTTAGGATCTTTATTTTGATGAAAAATCAGAAATATGGATAAAGATTTACATGTGATATCTATTTAAAAAGTTGTTTAATTTCATGAGTTATAATGTTGCAAATTTTTAACAATGTTGAATTGCATACTAACAACAAAATGATGACTTCATCTTCTGAAATAGTGTGATGAGATAGATGTGGCATCTACCTAGTTCAGTCCTCACAGCAATTTAGAATATGAAGTAAAGAAATAATTTTCATTTGTGATTCTGAGGAGAAATTCACATTTTAAAGAGCCTCAGGCCAACATTTCTACCTTACCAGACTCTTTATCATATGTGATCAGTAGGGGCAAGCTTTTATTATAGGACCCTTGAAAGTGCCTTGTCTCCCTACACCCTTCCTTTTTCTATCATGCAGTAGCACTATAAAACTTAAAATCTGTACCATTGTTTAAAGTCTGTGTGCTTTTAAGGCATTTAAAATAAATATTGATCTTCCTTTGTTTACCCTCAGGTAGGTTGATTGTGATTTTTGGTTTTTTTAAAAAACAGGTTGAGAGTAGATATCCAATTCCTTTTTCTCCTTTTTAAATTTTGATAATTACATGTGAAGGGATTTGCTCTCTGTTGTAACCTTGGAAGACAGCAACCTGTTGACTTAGTATACACCTCAAATGAGTGATTCCTTGTTTTTTCCCTAAGTCCCTAAAATGCATTGATTTCACACATGGCAAGTATTCAGTAAATAAATATTTCTTAAATGAATGAGTGAATGTGAGAACTTAAGCTTAATCTGTGACTTTAAACTTCCAGTTTAAATATTTTTAAAATGATGATAATCAAGGCAAAGTAACAAAAAAAAAATTAGTAGTTTGCTACAACAAAAAGCTAAAATTATGCTTAAAAAGTCGTTGTCATTTTTTTAATGCATCATTTCTTTTTAATTAAAAGTTAATTTATGTAGTTTATAATGAGAAGAAACTAAATGTGAGTGGTATTTCTAGGCCATGTAAATGACTTACTGGTTAAAATCATTTTGTTTTGTGCTTAGTAGACAAATTCTCTAATTTTTAGCATTCTATTAAAACATTTAATCGTCATGAAATACTCTTTTTTTAATTTTGATACCGTCCTTTCTTGGTTTTCCTTGTATCTCTTTTTCTGCTCATTTTCAAGGCTCCTTTTCATTCACCTCTTCCTCTTCCCATTCTTTGAGTTGTTGCTTGGTTCCTGACCCCTTCTCAATTTTACCTTCTTTCCTATAGCATCATCTGTACCTATCCTTTGATGATTCCCACATATTCTAGCTCCGGTATACAGCTCCGTGGTGAGCTGCAGATTTCTACACATGCCTCAAACTCAACATATATAACATTAATTCATTTTCTTCTCATCCAAACTTGCTCTCTTCCTCTGTTTTCCATTTTAGTCAATACTACTACTAGTTACTCTTTGTAGAATGAGAGTCTGCCATTATTTTCTACCTCCAAAGCTCTACCAAATGCTGTAATTTCTGTCATCTAAATACTTCTCTGATTCGACCCATTCTTTCCATCAGGCCATCTAATTTGACATATGCTAGAGTACTTTTGCTATCTGCTAATAGGTGTTCTTGCCTCTAGTCTTGTTTTAGTCCCTTTCTCCTAAGAAGCAGCAGTGAATATTTTAAAATTCAAATCTAATATTATCCCTATCCTGCTTAAAATTACTTCTCATTGCTCAGTCTAGATTCTATAAATCAAATGCTTATAGATATCAAATAAGTAACGTAAATAGTAATATTAATAACAACAGATATTTACTGATTGCCATTGCCAATCACTATTTTTTTTTTTTTTTTTTTTTTTTTGCGTTATGTGGGCCTCTCACTGTCGTGGCCTCTCTCGTTGCGGAGCACAGGCTCCGGACGCGCAGGCTCAGCGGCCATGGCTCACGGGCCCAGCGGCTCCGCGCATGTGGGATCTTCCCGGACCGGGGCACGAACCCGTGTCCCCTGCATCGGCAGGTGGACTCTCAACCACTGCGCCACCAGGGAAGCCCGCCAATCACTTTTTAAGCATTTAACTTAATCCCTTTAAAGCAGGTGATATTATCCTCATTTAACAGATGAAAAAATAGAAACAGAGTGTTTAACTAACTTGCCTAAGATCAGAAGAGTCAATTTAAATCTAGACAATTTGGCTTTATAGCCTAAACTCATTCTTAACAACAATGTCTTTGGTTTGATATAAATGGGAGTTGGGGACTGTGACAAGTTAGAGAATGCATGCTTGGCCGAAGAGGACACACTTACTGTTCAGCTCCAGATACCTGTCGTCATGTAAGAATGTGGACCCAGTATTGTCAGATCTTCCTGTTTTTTAAGAGTAAGTGGAAATCTGGACTTTTACAAGAAATATCCGAGTTTTAAATGTCAGTAACTAAAGACAAAACAGGATAAAGACAAACCAAACATCTCTCCATGCTGCATTCAGACAGGTAACCCTCAGTTTGCAACCTTTGGTCTTCGGCATAAAGATTACTTTTCTAGCTTCATCTCTCGTAGATTGCTACTTATAAGTCTAGATACATTGGACAATTTACAATTCTTGTAAGTCTTGGGCTCTTTTTGTGACCCTTCTACAAACAGCTTCCTCTGTCTGGAATCCCCCTTTCCTTGCCTCATTCCATCTTTGCCTTCCTTATTATGGCTTATTTCTCTTCATCATTCAAGACTAACTCTCCTCATTGGGGCAGGAGGCTTGAATTTTTTTCTATTCCCTGCCCTTAGTCTATATTAGTTCCTCCTCTGTTTGCTCCCATCACACCCTGTACATACATACAGCCATCTGTCTCTCTTACTATCCAGACTCCAAGTCCTTATTGTCTATAACCTGGCATGCGTTAGGTGTTAAGATATTTAGAAATCCATTTAGAACTAGCTTATAAGCACAAAGAAAGAGCACTGATGGACTCACATAACCAAACTGTAGGAATTGGTAGTCTTAGGGATGACCAGAACCATGGCTTCAGATGCTAGCAGGGTTCTTGCCATCTTGGGTCTATCCCTCTCTCTGTGGATCTGCTTCATTCAGCCTTGCCTTAGATAGTCTCTGCCATAGACTAGGAGCATGACCTCTGATATTTCCAGGCTCACATCTTTACACCTTCCCTTTGCCTCCAGTTAGAGAAATCCCGGACAGGTACTCTGACTGGCTCAGCTTATATCAAGTTCCCACCCCAACCCATAAACATTGGTAAGAGAAAGCATGTGTGTGTGTATGCATGTGTGCACAGGCACACTACACACACACACACACACAGAAACACACAAATTTAAAATTAGGCAAGATTTTCCTTAGGGCATGATTTTTAAGGTGTCATCTGACTAAGAGTTAGCCAGGTTACAAGGAGGGAGTAATTCCACTTGAACAGAGACCCAGTAGAAGGATGCCAAATACTTCTTTTAAAAAGGTGAGTCTTGCTGTAATAAACAGACAGAAAAGATTGCAGGGGGCAGGTAATGCTGATAAACCACTGTGCAGAAAAGAGTTAATAAAGAAGGCCTGAATGCTATCCTTTGAAAGGCCTGCTTCCAAGGTTGGCCCTTGACTGGTATCTGGGAACTTTGATTTTGGGAGAGTTTCCACCATCCCACTGATAAGAATGGCTCTCTGTGCCTAAACTGTACAAACAATGTGGTTTATGCTGAACATACCTGCTTTCTTTCTGGGAATCTAGAACTTTGGTATGTGCTAGGCAGTGGGTACCTATGTGACCTGCTCCCAATAAAAATCTTGGGCAGAGTTTCTTCTTTCTTTCTTTTTTTTTTTTTTTAACATCTTTATTGGAGTATAATTGCTTTACAATGGTGTGTTAGTTTCTGCTTTATAACAAAGTGAATCAGTTATACATATACATATATCCCCATATCTCTTCCCTCTTGCATCTCCCTCCCTCTCACCCTCCCTATCCCACCCCTCTAGGTGATACCAAAGCACCGAGCTGATCTCCCTGTGCCATGTGGCTGCTTCCCACTAGCTAGCTATTTTACGTTTGGTAGTGTATATATGTCCATGCCACTCTCTCACTTTGTCCCAGCTTACCCTTCCCCCTCCCCATATCCTCAAGTCCATTCTCTAGTAGGTCTGTGTCTTTATTCCTGTCTTTCCCCTAGGTTCTTCATGACATTTTTTTTTCTTAAATTCCATATATATGTGTTAGCATATGGTATTTGTCTTTCCCTTTCTGACTTACTTCACTCTGTATGACAGACTCTAGGTCCATCCGCCTCATTACAAATAGCTCAATTTCGTTTCTTTTTATGGCTGAGTAATATTCCATTGTATATATGTGCCACATCTTCTTTATCCATTCATCCGATGATGGACACTTAGGTTGTTTCCATGTCCTGGCTATTGTAAATAGAGCTGCAGTGAACATTTTGGTACATGACCCTTTTTGAATTATGGTTTTCTCAGGGTATATGCCCAGTAGTGGGATTGCTGGGTCATATGGTATTTCTATTTGTAGTTTTTTAAGGAACCTGCATACTGTTCTCCATAGTGGCTGCACCAATTCACATTCCCACCAACAGTGCAAGAGTGTTCCCTTTTCTCCACACCCTCTCCAGCATTTATTGTTTCGAGGTTTTTTTTGTTTTTTGTTTGTTTGTTTGTTTGTTTTTTTACCAGTTTCTCTGTTTCGAGATTTTTTGATGATGGCCATTCTGACTGGTGTGAGATGATACCTCATTGTAGTTTTGATTTGCATTTCTCTAATGATTAATGATGTTGAGCATTCTTTCATGTATTTTTGGCAGTCTGTATATCTTCTCTGGAGAAATGTCTGTTTAGGTCTTCTGCCCATTTTTGGATTGGGTTGTTTGTTTTTTTGTTATTGAGCTGCATGAGCTGCTTGTAAATATTGGAGATGAATCCGTTGTCAGTTGCTTCATTTTTCAGTTGCAAATATTTTCTCCCATTCTGAGGGTTGTCTTTTGGTCTTGTTTATGGTTTCCTTTGCTGTGCAAAAGCTTTTAAGTTTCATTAGGTCCCATTTGTTTATTTTTGTTTTTATTTCCATTTCTTTAGGAGGTGGGTCAAAAAGGATCGTGCTGTGATTTATGTCATAGAGTGTTCTGCCTATGTTTTCCTCTAAGAGTTTGATAGTTTCTGGCCTTACATGTAGGTCTTTAATCCATTTTGAGCTTATTTTTGTGTATGGTGTTAGGGAGTGATCTAATCTCATACTTTTACATGTACCTGTTTAGTTTTCCCAGCACCACTTATTGAAGAGGCTGTCCTTTCTCCACTGTACATTCCTGCCTCCTTTATCAATGATAAGGTGACCATATGTGCATTGGTTTATCTCTGGGCTTTCTATCCTGTTCCATTGATCTATATTTCTGTTTTTGTGCCAGTACCATACTGTCTTGATTACTGTAGCTTTGTAGTATAGTATGAAGTCACAGAGCCTGATTCCTCCAGCTCCTTTTTTCGTTCTCAAGATTGCTTTGGCTATTCGGGGTCTTTTGTGTTTCCATACAAATTGTGAAATTTTTTGTTCTAGTTCTGTGAAAAATGCTATTGGCAGTTTGATAGGGATTGCATTGAATCTGTAGATTGCTTTGGGTAGTAGAGTCATTTTCACAATGTTGATTCTTCCAATCCAAGAACATGGTATATCTCTCCATCTATTTGTATCATCTTTAATTTCTTTCATCAGTGTCTTCTAATTTTCTGCATACAGTTCTTTTGTCTCCTTAGGTAGGTTTATTCCTAGATATTTTATTCTTTTTCTTGCAGTGGTAAATGGGAGTGTTTTCTTGATTTCACTTTCAGATTTTTCATCATTAGTGTATAGGAATGCCAGAGATTTCTGTGCATTAATTTTGTATTCTGCTACTTTACCAAATTCATTGATTAGCTCTAGTAGTTTACTGGTAGCTTCTTTAGGATTCTCTATGTATAGTATCATGTCATCTGCAAACAGTGACAGCTTTACTTCTTCTTTTCCGATTTGGATTCCTTTTATTTCCTTTTCTTCTCTGATTGCTGTGGCTAAAACTTCCAAAACTATGTTGAGTAAGAGTGGTGAGAGTGGGCAACCTTGTCTTGTTCCTGATCTTAGTGGAAACGCTTTCAGTTTTTCACCATTGAGGACGATATTGGCTGTGGGTTTGTCATATGTGGCCTTTGTTATGTTGAGGTAGGTTCCCTCTGTGCCTACTTTCTGGAGACTTTTTATCATAAATGGGTGTGGAATTTTGTTGAAAGATTTTCCTGCATCTATTGCGATTATCATATGGTTTTCATCCTTCAATTTGTTAATATGGTGTATCACATTGATTGATTTGTGTATATTGAAGAATCCTTGCATTTCTGGGACAAACCCCACTTGCTCATGGTGTATGATCCTTTTAATGTGCTGTTGGATTCTGTTTGCTAGTATTTTGTTGAGGATTTTTGCATCTATGTTCATTAGTGATATTGGCCTATAGTTTTCTTTCTTTGTGACATCTTTGTCTGGTTTTGGTATCAGGGTGATGGTGGCCTCATAGAAAGATTGGGAGTGTTCCTCCCTCTGCTATATTTTGGAAGAGATTGAGAAGGTTAGGTGTTAGCTCTTCTCTAAATGTTTGATAGAATTCGCCTGTGAAGCCATCTGGTCCTGGGCTTTTGTTTGTTGGAAGATTTTTAATCACAGTTTCAATTTCAGTGCTTGTGATTGCTCTGTTCATATTTTCTGTTTCTTCCTGATTCAGTCTTGGCAGGTTGTGCATTTCTAAGAATTTGTCCATTTCTTCCAGGTTGTCCATTTTATTGGCATAGAGTTGCTTGTAGTAATCTCTCATGATCTTTTGTATTTCTGCAGTGTCAGTTGTTACTTCTCCTTTTTCATTTCTAATTCTATTGATTTGAGTCTTCTCCCTTTTTTTCTTGATGAGTCTGGCTAATGGTTTATCAATTTTGTTTATCTTCTCAAAGAACCAGCTTTTAGTTTTATTCATCTTTGCTATCATTTCCTTCATTTCTTTTTCATTTATTTCTGATCTGATCTTTATGATTTCCTTCCTTCTGCTAACTTTGGATTTTTTTTGTTCTTCTTTCTCTAATTGCTGTAGGCGTAAGGTTAGGTTGTTTATTTGAGATGTTTCCTGTTTCTTAAGGTAGGATTGTATTGCTATAAACTTCCCTCTTAGAACTGCTTTTGCTGCATCCCATAGGTTTTGGGTCGTCGTGTCTCCATTGTCATTTGTTTCTAGGTATTCTTTGATTTCCTCTTTGATTTCTTCATTGATCACTTCGTTATTTTTTTTTTATTATTTTTTATGGTACGCAGGCCTCTCATTGTGGCCTCTCATGTTGCGGAGCACAGGCTCCAGACGCGCAGGCTCAGCCACCGTGGCTCACGGACTCAGCCACTCCGCGGCATGTGGGATCTTCCCAGACCGTGGCATGAACCCGTGTCCCCTGCCTTGGCAGGCAGACTCTCAACCACTCCGCCACCAGGGAAGCCCCACTTCATTATTAAGTAGTGTATTGTTTAGCCTCCATGTGTTTGTATTTTTTACAGATCTTTTCCTGTAATTGATATCTAGTCTCATAGCGTTGTGGTCGGAAAAGTTACTTGATACAATTTCAGTTTTCTTAAATTTACCAAGGCTTGATTTGTGACCCAAGATGTGATCTATCCTGGAGAATGTTCCATGAGCACTTTAGAAAAATTTGTATTCTGTTGTTTTTGAATGGAATGTCCTATAAATATCAATTAAGTGCATCTTGAGTAATGTATCATTTAAAACTTGTGTTTCCTTATTTATTTTCATTTTGGATGATCTGTCCATTGGTGCATGTCGGGTGTTAAAGTCCCCTACTATGAATGTGTTAGTGTCGATTTCCCCTTTTATGGATGTTAGTATTTGCCTTATGTATTGAGGTGCTCCTATGTTGGGTGCATAAATATATACAGTTGTTATATCTTCTTCTTGGATTGATCCCCTGATCATTATGTAGTGTCCTTCTTTGTCTCTTCTAATAGTCTTTATTTTAAAGTCAATTTTGTCTGATATGAGAATTGCTACTCCAACTTTCTTTTGGTTTCCATTTGCATGGAATATCTTTTTCCATCCCCTCACTTCAGTCTGTATGTGTCTCTAGGTCTGAAGTGGGTCTCTTGTAGACAGCATATATATGGGTCTTGTTTTTGTATCCATTCAGCCAGTCTGTGTCTTTTGGTGGGAGCATTTAATCCATTTACATTTAAGGTAATTATCGATATATATGTTCCTATTCCCATTTTCTTAATTGTTTTGGGTTTGTTATTATAGGTCTTTTCCTTCTCTTGTGTTTCTTTCCTAGAGAAGATCCTTTAGCTTTTGTTGTAGAGCGGTTTGGTGGTGCTGAACTCTCTCAGCTTTTGCTTGTTTCTAAAGGTTTTAATTTCTCCATCAAATCTGAATGAGATCCTTGCTGGGCAGATTAATCTTGGTTGTAGGTTTTTCCCTTTCACCACTTTAAATATGTCCTGCCAGTCCCTTCTGGCTTGCAGAGTTTCTGCTGAAAGATCAGCTGTTCACCTTATGGGGATTCCCTTGTGTGTTATTTGTTTTTCCCTTGCTGCTTTTAATATGTTTTCTTTGTATTTAATTTTTGACAGTTTGATTAGTATGTGTCTTGGCATGTTTCTCCTTGGATTTATCCTTTATGGGACTCTCTGTGCTTCCTGGACTTGATTCACTATTTCCTTTCCCATATTAGGGAAGTTTTCAACTATAATCTCTTCAAATATTTTCTCAGTCCCTTTCTTTTTCTCTTCTTCTTCTGGAACCCCTATAATTCGAATGTTGGTGCGTTTAATGTTGTTCCAGAGGTCTCTGAGATGTCCTCAATTCTTTTTATTCTTTTTTCTTTATTCTTCTCTGCAGTAGTTATTTCCACTATTTTATCTTCCAGGTCACTTATCCGTTCTTCTGCCTCAGTTATTCTGCTGTTGATCCCTTCTAGAGTATTTTTAATTTCATTTATTGTGTTGTTCATTGTTGCTTGTTTCATCTTTAGTTCTTCTAGTTCCTTGTTAGATGTTTCTTGCATTTTCTCTGTTCTATTTCCAAGATTTTGGATATCTTTACTATCATTATTCTGAATTCTTTTTCAGGTAGACTGCCTATTTCCTCTTCATTTGTTAGGTCTGGTGGGTTTTTATCTTGCTCCTTCATCTGCTGTGTGTTTTTCTGTCTTCTCATTTTGCTTATCTTACTGTGTTTGGGGTCTCCTTTTTGCAGGCTGCAGGTTTCGTAGTTCCCGTTTTTTTTGGTGTCTGTCCCCAGTGGCTAAAGTTGGTTTAGTGGTTTGTGTAGGCTTCCTGGTGGAGGGGACTAGTACGTGTGTTCTGGTGGATGAGGCTGGATCTTGTCTTTCTGGTGGGCAGGTCCACGTTTGGTGGTGTGTTTTGGGGTGTCTGTGGACTTACTATGATTTTAGGCAGCCTCTCTGCTAATGGGTGCGGTTGTGTTCCTGTCTTGCTAGTTGTTTGGCATAGGGTGTCCAGCACTGTAGCTTGCTGGTCGTTGAGTGAAGCTGGGTGTTGGTGTTGAGATGGAGATCTCTGGGAGATTTTTGCCGTTTGATATTACATGGAGCTGGGAGGTCTCTTGTGGACCAGTGTCCTGAAGTTGGCTCTCCCACCTCAGAGGCACAGCACTGACTCCTGGCTGCAGCACCAAGAGCCTTTCATCCACACGGCTCAGAATAAAAGGGAGAAAAATTAGAAAGAAAGAAAGAAAGAAAGAGGATAGAAGAAAATAAAGTATGGTAAAATAAAATAAAGTTATTTAAATAAAAAAATAATTATTAAGAAAAAAATTTAAAAAACAAAAAACGGACGGATAGAACCCTAGGACAAATGGTGAAAACAAAGCTATACAGACAAAATGTCACACAGAAGCATACACATACACACTCACAAAAAGAGGAAAAGGGGAAAAAATAATAAATCTTGCTCTCAACGTCCACCTCTTCAATTTGGGATGATTCGTTGTCTATTCAGGTATTCCACAGATGCAGGGTACATCAAGTTGATTGTGGAGATTTAATCCGCTGCTCCTGAGGCTGCTGGGAGAGATTTCCCTTTCTCTTCTTTGTTCTCACAGCCCCCAGGGGCTCAGCTTTGGATTTGGCCCCGCCTCTGCATGTAGGTCACCGGAGGGCGTCTGTTCTTCGCTCAGGCAGAACGGGGTTAAAGGATCCCCTGATTCGTGGGCTCTGGCTCACTCAGGCCGGGGGGAGGTAGCGTATGGATGCAGGGCGAGCCTGCCGCGGCAGAGGGCGGCATGACGTTGCACCAGCCTTAGACGCGCCGTGCGTTCTTCCGGGGAAGTTGTCCCTGGATCCCGGGACCCTGGCAGTGGCGGGCTGCACAGGCTCCCCGGAAGGGGAGGTGCGGAGAGTGACCTGTGCTCACACACAGGCTTCTTGGTGGCGGCAGCAGCAGCCTTAGCCTCATGCCCATCTCTGGGGTCCGCGGTGTCAGCCGCGCCTCGCGCCTGTCTCTGGAGCTCCTTTAAGCAGCGCTCTTAATCTCCTCTCCTCGCGCACCAGGAAACTAAGAGGGAAGAAAAAGTCCCTTGCCTTTTTGGCAGGTCCAGACTTTTTCCCGGACTCCCTCCCGGCTAGCCGTGGTGCACTGGCCCCTTCGGGCTGTGTTCACGCCGCCAGTCCTCTCCCTGCGCTCCGACGGAAGCCAGAGCCTCAGCTCCCAGCCCCGCCCGCCCCGGCGGGTGAGCAGACAAGGCTCTCGGGCTGGTGAGTGCTGGTCGGCACCGATTCTCTGTGCGGGAATCTCTCCGCTTTGCCCTCTGCATCCCTGTTGCTGTGCTCTCCTCTGCTGCTCTGAAGCTCCCCCGCTCCGCCACCTGCAGTCTCAATTGGTCAGAGTTTCTTTTTTTTTTTTTTTTTTTTTTTGCGGTACGCGGGCCTCTCACTGTTGTGGCCTCTCCCGCTGCGGAGCACAGGCTCCGGACGCACAGGCTCAGCGGCCATGGCTCACGGGCCCAGCCGCTTCGCGGC
This sequence comes from Stenella coeruleoalba, assembly GCF_951394435.1. Classification (NCBI taxonomy): domain Eukaryota; kingdom Metazoa; phylum Chordata; class Mammalia; order Artiodactyla; family Delphinidae; genus Stenella; species Stenella coeruleoalba. The sequence goes on from NC_137151.1 coordinate 66,200,117, forward strand.
ATGTGGGATCCTCCCGGACCGGGGCACGAACCCGTGTCCCCTGCATTGGCAGGCGGACTCTCAACCGCTGCGCCACCAGGGAAGCCCCGGTCAGAGTTTCTTAACGAGCTTCCCTGGTATATATTTAACATGTACTGTCACAACACATTGCTGGGGGAATTAAGCACATCCTGTGTGACTCTGCAGGGAGAGGTCTCTTGAAAGTTTCCTCTGGACTTAACCCAATATGCCTGTTCCTTCTGCTCTTTTACTTTGTTTTTTTGGGTTTTTTTGCTGTAATAAATCATAGGACTATATGCTGAGTCTTGTGAGTCTTCCTAGTGAATCATCAAATCCGGAAGTGGTCTTGGGAACCCCCAACACAACTATTTAGGCTGGAATTTATAGGTCTGGGCAAGAAACGATGGAAGCATGGTCCGGGGTGTTGGAACTGACTTGAATGATATTTTAAAAACATTGATAGGATTTGGTGATTGTTTTAATGTAGGGAGAAAGAGACAGGAAAGTATCAAGGATGTCTACAAGTTTCTGAATTTAGCAACTGATTAAGTGGTGGCAACTATTTACTAGGGGAGTAGCATAATATAATAGAAGGGATAACCGAACTGTGTGGATTCAAGTTCAGACATGGGTGCTTATTAGCTTTGTTGTCACAGGCACATCTTTTGAAACTCAATTGTCCAACTGAGACTGTTAACGAGGATTGAAAGGAGACATTTGAAGAAATTTTCTAAGTTATTAGCTGTATATAAACGTTAATTATGATGACTAAGCTACCATTTATTAAGTACCTAATATGTGCAAGGCATTTTACGTATTGTTACTACTGTTTTGCACTGTTATAGCTTTCATTGAGTTTTAAAATTCAATTAGAGTACTTAAAATATTGGGATTTTTTTTTTACTTTAGAAGTTCTATATTGTATTGTATTATTTTTTATAAGATATATATCAAATTAGAAGCAGATAAAGTGTTGGTTTTAAACACTCAGACTCCCAGACATTGTTATTAAGCACATGATGCCCAGTAAGGGGATTTGCCAAGGGTACACAGTTATTCTGAGGTTGAAACAGAGCACACTTCTCATTCTGCTAAAAGCCTCTTATTGGCATATTGTGTAGATGAATAAAGGGAATTTGATTTCATAATTTCAGATCTGTTGGGCAGAAAATATAATATCACATTGTTATTTTATTACTTAAGTGTTGAACAAAAACCAGTTACACATGCAAGGAAAGTCATGTATTTGTGAAATTATCTTGAGTACAAAATTTCTAGATTCCAAAGAAATAATGATCTTCTCTTTCTCTTGTAGACCATTTCACCTGCATTGTGAAGGTGCTTTTTACCCTATTGTACACTCAAGGTCTTGTGGCACTTTCAGTTAAATGCAATGAGGACGATAGGTCAGCCTGGAAACACACGGGAGCTCTGAAAAAGGTTAGTGTCTTGTCTGAATTTGTTATTTAGTAGTCAGGTGAATTTATTTAAGTTGGTGATATGAATGAATGAGATTAGATGTTTGAAAGGCAAAACGAGTTATTTTTAATAATTTTAAAAATAGATTTATTTATTTTTGGTTGCGTTGGGTCTTCGTTGCGGCGAGCAGGGGCTACTCTTCATTGCGGTGTGTGGGCTTCTCACTGTAGTGGCTTCTCGTTGTGGAGCACAGGCTCTAGGTGCGCAGGCTTCAGTAGTTGTGGCTCGTGGGCTCAGTAGTTGTGGCTCTCGGGCTCTAGAGCGCGGGCTCAGTAGTTGTGGCTCACGGGCTTAGTTGCTCTGCGGCATGTGGGATCTTCCCGGACCAGGGGTCGAACCTGTGTCCCCTGCATTGGCAGACGGATTCGTAGCCACTGCACCACCAGGGAAGTCCACAAAATGAGTTATTAACAGTATTTTAATTGGAAATGGAACACCTTCAGGCTATAAAAGTTAAAAATGTTTTCCTTGTAGAATGAGGTCTTCTGTATCTATCTCTAAATGTTGACCTTTACCCCTTTGTGTCTGGACAGTTTTGTTTTTGCTGCAAGCCTTAAACTTAAAGAAGTTATAAAAATTGTATCAACACAATTAGCAAGTAATAAAATGTATGTAGACTTACCTGTTTTACTTATCTGTCATCTTCTCCTTGCCTCATCCCCAGTCACAATCCAAGATCGCTTTTGACTCACCACTTCTAGATTTAAAAATCCTGGCCTTTTCTTAGCTATACCTCTTTAAAAACTACTTTTTTCCCATGTTTAAAAATATATAGATATATAAGTTCTTAGTAAATTTAAAGGCATTCTCTTTCAGTTAAAATTATATGAACAATTTAGAAAAATTCTGCAAGTTTAGTTAAATGTAAGTATTTTCAGTGGCTTGAAAACAAATGGGACACTATGGAACCAAAGTATCCTATGTATACCAAAGTATACTTTGGAGCCAGCTGTACACTCTGGAACCAACTGAGTGAATAGTTTGGCGTAGAGATAGGTGAAATAAAGATTACTTCCCTGTTTATTTGGGGAAGTTGGTAGGAAAAAATAATAAGTATAGTGTAAATTGAACCTTTTCTTTGGTTTATAGACTCTTAAAGAAGTTTTAAACCTCATTGAAAAGTTTCTGTTAAAATCATATCTACTTGTATTAAAGGAGAGAAAACCAATTATAGATATTGATACATGAAATGTATTCAATATAACCTTCACTTTTTTCACTAGTTTAGTCCCAAATCATGATTATGTGTACAGAAATTTAATGTAGTATCATTATGAAGTTTGTTATATCTTAATTTAGGGATACTGGTTGTTGGCCATTGAACCTGAGTACAAGGCCAAGTTCCTGCCACTAAATAAAGATATTACTTTTTTGTTCAAGACATAAAAACTCTCTGAACCTCAGCCTTGTCATAGGTAAATGAGAAATTAAGAACATATGATCTATAAGGCCCCCTCTATTTCTAAAATTCTGTTATTTGAAATAACAAAATGAATTTCTGTCTTTTCCTTCAGTGATTTTTTCCTCCTTGTTTCTAGTTGTTTTGTGGATAATTTTGCCTTCTGCAATTATCTTTCTTTTTTCTAAATATTCTTTTAGTCTCTCTGAGTGCACTCTAATCTGATATTGGGATTGTTTGTATTCAAATCAGGTGTAACAGGTTTCTATGCTGTGTCATTGTTTAAATGTTTCTTTAGTAAGTTGTCTAACCATGAAAAAGTACACATTTAAAACATTTTCTGATATAGTTTGGGTCTAAATCTATTCATCTGACTGTTCACTAAAATGACACCTACTGACAGAAAATTAGACAATTGTAAATCTATGATGGAAGGAACATGAAGTAATTTAGGTAACTTCTGTCAGTTTTCTTTCTCAACTTGATCATTGTTAGCTATTTTTAAAAATAATAAAACACTTAATATAAGGCAAATTCTTATCCGAACATAAATTAGAAATTTATAGCCATATAAATTCCTTCAGTGAATGAAAACAAAAAATTATGACATTCTGCAGGTTGGTTTGCCACATTATTAGCTTTTTCTACCATAAATCTAAACATCTAGGTATATAGGATTGTAAATAATAATATTTATGGGGGCTTCCCTGGTGGTGCAGTGGTTGAGAGTCCGCCTGCCGATGCAGGGGACACGGGTTCGTGCCCGGGTCCGGGAAGATCCCACATGCCGCGGAGCGGCTGGGCCCGTGAGCCATGGCCGCTGAGCCTGCGTGTCCAGAGCCTGTGCTCCGCAACGGGAGAGGCCACAAAAGTGAGAGGCCCGCGGACTGCAAATAAATAAATAAGTAATAAATAATAATATTTATGAATAATGAAATATCACTGTGATTTCTGTAATTATTCTGTATCATTCATTCCTCCTTTAAAAAATTTCCTTCTTCCTTTATTTCTTCCTTCTTTTAGTTCTTCCCTCCTCTCACTCCCTTCCTTGTTTTCTTTCTTCATTGAGTCTCATTTATTTCATCCTTATAATTCCTTATCCTCAGGTATGATAATTCCAATGAAAACAGATCTAATCTGGTAAAATAAAATACATAGGTACTGTGTTATTTTCAAAGGGATTTTAGAGTTAATTTGATAATGAGGTTTAGTTGTTTGGAAAAATCATCATTATAGTTAGTATAAATTGTGATCTTTTGGTGAGTGGAATTTCTGTTAAGAGTTTTTATACCAGGATTTCTTAATCTGGGGTCCTTTCCCTTTGTTTTGTTTTGGGGAGTAGGACCATAGGATCCAGCATATACTCAAAGGGCCTGTCACCCCAAAAAGTTTAAGAAGCACTATAATTTTTTCTTTTTTTAAATAAATTTATTTATTTATTTTTGGCTCTGTTGGGTCTTCATTGCTGCACGCAGGCTTTCTCTAGTTGCGGTGAGTGGGGACTGCTCTTCATTGCAGTGCACGGGCTTCTCACTGTGGTGGCTTCTCTTGCTGCGGAGCACAGGCTCTAGGTGCGCGGGCTTCAGTAGTTGTGGCACACGGGCTCAGTAGCTGTGGCTTGCGGGCTCTAGAGCGTAGGCTCAGTAGTTGTGGCACATGGGCTTAGCTGCTCCGTGGCATGTGGGATCTTCCCGGACCAGGGCTCGAACCCATGTCCCCTGCATCAGCAGGTGGATTCTTAACCACTGTGCTACCAGAGAAGTCCCTAGAAGCACTATAGTTTAGGCAAAGCATCTACCCAAAACAGCATCTGTTGCATCTCTCAACTCTTAATTCTTTTCTTTATTTAACTCACATACTTCTGCCACTTCTCCCACAGGATTCTTCTGCTCATGATCCTGGGTCTTTCATCCATGAAATTTCATCCAGAAATCCTCTTCTTAAGCTTTATTTATTTAAAAAAAAAAGAAAAGCTTTACTTCTTAAAGCTTATCTTCTTAGCTTTACCAAGGAGCCTACTCTTTGCTGTATTTAAATATTGCTTATATAAAATATGGTTTTCTAAGACTTCTTATGTATGAAATAAAATTATTTTCTTATCTAATACTCTTCTAATGGGAAGAGTTCTCAATACAAAACAGTGACTACTACATTATATTTGACTTTCTGATCTGATATAGTACCTCCTTTAAGTAAAAAAAAATACTTAAAATGTATCTGATAATAATAATTTAAAAAATAATTATTGCTCAATAACTTGCTTGGGTGATCTGAGTATCATTTGTTTCTTATTGGAGGATATTTTCCCCATAATTTGGAAAGTATTATACTTGAAATACTTTTCTGTTGTTATGCTCTATAAATCTTTTACTCAAAAGAGTATATTGAATTAGGCTTTTAGGCTGTCTTGTATATTTTCACAACTTTATGTCACATTGATTAATAAGCAGCAAAATTGTGGTAATATTTTCTTTTGAATTGGCTATTCAAGAACTACTCTGATTAAATCAATTCTAAAAACATAACATGTTGCTGTTTTGATATTCAGTGGGATATTGATTCTTGTAAATTATATGTAACCTGCAGGTCATCATATTTGGCAAGCGATCATCCTGTTGATTAATTAGGCAGGGGTGGGGTGGGTCACATGATACAAGGATAGCAGTTGCTGAGTCAGGGACCTTTTATAGTTTATTCAGGACATGATAACACTACATGGCTGCATGATATGGCAGAAAGCAGAGGAGTAATTTAAAAATAATGCAAAGAATTGATTATTAAAAGAGAGACATCCGGGCAAGTTCCAAGGTCAAAAACTCCATTACCAAAATAAATTCCATCAATTAACCACCAGGTATTATTGCTCAGAGTTTTGTTATGCAAAGGGAGACATAGAAGATATAAAGCATAGTTCCTGACATTTTGGAATTTACAGTCTAGTTGAAGAGAGCACAATAACATGTGAGAAAGAAAGACAGTATCATCAAACAACAAATTCTGTGGTCCTGACTATTAGGGCCTTAAAAATTCAGGATAAACTTATATCCCATAGTGTTTACTCAGTTCTTATATTTTACTATTTAAAAAATATAGTTAGGGACTTCCCTGGTGGTGCAGTGGTTAAGAATCCTCCTGCCAGTGCAGGGGAAACGGGTTTGAGCCCTGGTCTGGGGAGATCCCACATGCCGCGGAGCAACTAAGCCCGTGCGCCACAACTACTGAGCCTGTGCCCTAGAGCCCGCGAGCCACAACTACTGAGCTCGCGAGCCACAACTACTGAAGCCCGCGCACCTAGAGCCCATGCTCCGCAACAAGAGAAGCCACCGTGATGAGAAGCCCGCACACCTCAACGAAGAGTAGCCCCCACTTGCTGCAACTAGAGAAAGCGCTCACGCAGCAACGAAGACCCAGCGCAGCCATAAATAAATAAACAAACGAATGAATAAATAAATAATAAAAGATAATATAAAAAATTTAAAAATTAAAAATATAGTTAATGAATAAACATCACAACAAACTTATTACTTTAAGATTATACTTTCCTGTAATTTGCAACAACTTTTAATATCTCAGTGAATATAAAAAGTGTATTTCTTTATGTGCAAAAGCCTTATTGAAATAAATTTATAAATAGCCATTTTTTTCCTTTCTTATAAAAAGTATAGTCATTAAGCTTAATTAATTTGTAGATTGTTATTTAATGTTTTCTGTAATAAACATATGGTCCTATTTATTTTTTTATTTTTATTTTTTGCGGTACGCGGGCCTCTCACTGTTGTGGCCTCTCCCGTTGCGGAGCACAGGCTCCAGACGCGCAGGCTCAGTGGCCATGGCTCACGGGCCTAGCCACTCCGCGGCATGTGGGATCTTCCCGGACCAGGGCACGAACCCATGTCCCCTGCATTGGCAGGCGGACTCTCAACCACTGAGCCACCAGGGAAGCCTGGTCCTATTTACTTTTACATTAAGGTGTTTTAACAAATTCTATTCAAGGAATTTGAGTAAAACTATAAAAGAAAAAAATTTGGGGTCCATGTTATGTTCATGCATGTATGATTTTATCACTGTAACGAGCATATATATACTTCTATTAGTTTTTTGCACACCACCCTATAAACACTTTTTTCTGTAGCTCAAATTTGTCATATTTACTGCCTATAAAATATTCTGGTATTGCATAATTTAGGTAACTGCTTCACCTTTTTAAAAAAAATAAATCTATTTATGTATTTATTTTTGGCTGCGTTGGGTCTTCATTGCTGTGCGTGGGCTCTCTCTAGTTGCGGTGAGCGGGGCCTACTCTTTGTTGCGGTGAGCGGGCTTCTCATCGCAGTGGCTCCTCTTGTTGCGGAGCACGGCCTCTAGGCTCGTGGGCTTCAGTAGTTGTGGCTTGTGGGCTCTAGAGCACAGACTCAGTAGTTGTGGTGCATGGGCTTAGTTGCTCCACAGCATGTGGGATCTTCCCAGACCAGGGCTTAAGCCCATGTCCACTGCATTGGCAGGTGGATTCTTAACCAGACAAGTGCAATAATTGCTTCACTTCTGTTGGTCATTTCTAATTTTTCACTATTATAATGCTTCAGTGAATGTCATGGGCATAAAGTTCTTCTTTTCTCTTTAGATTATTTCCTTAGGAAGAATTTCCAGGAGTGAGAATTACTGGGACAAAAGATATGATATAGATATGTTCATTTACACATATATTATGTAACTTATATGCTGTCTTTTAAAGAAGTATTGGAATAGCTTTCATCACCTATCCAAATTCATTGTGAATCCAGAGGTGTACTGTTGTACACAGATTTTGAGAAAGTGAAGTTTACATGCTTGAAAAGTAATGAAATCATGATTATACTCTACTCATTAAAAGGTATTCTTTCCGATGTAAATGGTTTTGTAATTTTCAGTGACTAATGGAATTAATTTTTAATTTTTTCCAGAATACATGTGATGCAGAGAAGTCTTATGAAGTCTTATTGAGCTTTGTGATAAGGGAACTATCTAAAGGAAAGTTATACCATGAAGAAGGAACGCAGGAGTGTGCAACGGTATGTTCTCTATGACCAGATGTAGTGGTTATTTAAAAATTTAGATTTTCTTGGCATTATGAATATTACTGTTTGTTATGTCTATTATAGAACGAATTGTCCTGATTTTCTTTTTTAACTTTAGATTAGCCCTATTGCTTGGTCTCCTGAATCCACGGAAAAATACTTACAGGACTTCTGCTTACATTTCCTCAGAATCACCAGCCTTCTTCAGCACCACCTTTTTGGGGAAGATTTACCTAGCTGCCAGGTATAATTTGTGGTAGAGAGTAGGGAGCCTTTTTTTTTTTTTTAAACAATTATCTAATTTTTAAAAATATACTGACATATAATACTTATATCTATTATATATCCAGAACTGTCATACAAGTATATGTTAGTCTAACTCAAAGGAATTAATATTTAGAATATTTACTATTATTGTTACTTTTGTGTTTGTTGACATCTACCCATTTTTATGGTAATATTACTAATATTTGACATTAGAGGAGTTTCGGATTAGATCTGTGGTAATAAACACCCAGTACTTGAACAGAAGATAGTATTCATATTAATATATTTATCACTAATCGTCATTGGCATTTAATATCCTTTTTAAAGGGTGTCATGTTATGTTGGCCAGCAAACTGGTTGTTTGAATATCTGATGGCATTTATGTAATTTTAGAATTGCAAAATATTCAATTTGTAGCCAATTAAAACTTGGATGAATGAATTATCACTGGTTTAATCTATTTTGTAAAACTGTGGGTCAGTGTGAGTAGGCAAGAAAGTGACAGAGTTGGAAACCAGAAGGTAAGTAAACCAAATTGTGTTTATAGGATTATGTCCCTGACATTATCTGCCATTCATTTCCAGGGAATTTGATGTGAGAGTTAAGTCACTTATATTTATGGTCTTCGAAGCCTGCATGCGGTATATCAGAATTAAGCTGTTGATGGTTCCTTCTCTCTTAAATAATTGACCATTGCATTAAATAGTTTGGATTGCTTGGTTTTTATCAAGTGATTCAAGATAAACTCTGCACATTTGTCCCCAAAACATTCTATTTAGAATTCTAAGATATTGAACAAATTAAAAATATTCATCCATTAGATAGTTTCTTTCATATTTATTTTTAAATTTGAACTTAAAAGCATGTTTCCTTCTGGCATGTGAAGCATAGAGAAGGTTAATCAAACAAAATTTACTACTTCCTTCATCAGCTTTGCTTTCTTCACATTTAAAAACCAAAGGCTGTGGTTCTTTGTGTTCTTGTTACCTTTGTGTTCTTGTATTCTTGGTTTATTTTGTCATTTGTTTTTATTGGAGGGTATTTTTCTCCCATAAACTGAGAAGTACCTGGAAGCAGAAGCTCTTGTATTGAGCACTGAAAATTAGTCCAAGGCTTGGGTGTACAGCGATGCCTATAGTAGAGCACTGGGAATATACTTAGACCAAGGAAGAAATTTATCTATTAGGAGGCATGAAAAGGAATGGTGTGACATAGTGTCAGAAAGACAGGTTAAGGGGAAATTGTGGTGGATCTTGAATTTCACATGAAAGGAATTTGGACCACTGAAAGGTTTTTGGACAAAAATGTGACATGATTCAAATTTTATTTCAGCATGAAACCTCATTCCAATATAAGACATTTTGTGAGCTGTGAGGACTGGAGGGACTAGGAACAGGAAAGCCAGTTGGGAAAGGAAATATTAGAAATAGAAGAGGATAGGAAGCAATTAAAGACTTCGGAGATGAAATAGTAAGGATTTGATAGCTAGTTGAACATGTAGGAGTCAAGGGAGAAGAAGGAAGCATACTGTACTTGGTTTTTGAGCCTGGGAGATTTGAACCGTTGTGGTACAGTTGATGGAGGAGGAATATGGAGCAGTTTTGTGTGGGCCGAGATGAAAGTATTTTGCATATATTCAATTTGAGGGGTTGGTTGGATTATTTGAGTTAAGTAGATATATTCACCTGAAGTGAATATATCTGTTTAGAGTTGTGTCATCTGTGTAATCTTTTTTTGCTTTTAAGTATATATGTAATACATAAAAATGTATATAATTATAGAAATACATGAATATATAATATAGAAATAAATATACAGTTAGATATTTGCTTGCTCTTCTACTTTATTCACTTTGGCTTTTTTGTTTCTATTAATCATGATAGTATGCTATAGATGGGTATAATATTATGCCTACTTTTAACTTTTGTGGATTTGACATGTTTTTCTTTATGTCACTTTCTTTCATTTGGAGTATTTTGTTTCACCCATTCATATCTCATACTTTTATCCAAAAAATTTTTATTAAAATTTATTCTTTTGCTCCCTTTGATTCTAATTGCAAATCTACTCACTCAGCAATTTTCCCTTAATGTTTTCTTCTTTATTTCTTGAAGTTAACTCAGGAATCATTCATTCATAGCCCTTTGTTTCATTTGGGGGAGAAAGGACTAAACATTTATTTGTTCAAAGATATTTACAAAGCAGTTTATAATGGCTGGCTGTTTCTTAACTAGCTTATAAACTAGGTTTTCACTTTACAGTGAGGAAACTGAAGGATGAAGACACATCTAAGCTAGTAAGTCAGTTAGAGGTAGAATTTACCACATTCATCTGATAGTATTTATATTGTTCCCCTTGTTCACTTCTTTAACTGAAATTATCTTTTCAATTTTGAGAGGAAAGATGGAGGTGCATATGCACGGAATTGAGTTGATCACACTCCTCAGCTTTGGCGTACTAAGTATAGTGCCTCTAATAATATTTTCCCTTTGTTCCCCACATGATATCTTATCCCTTACTTCTCAGATGTAATGTGTATGTCAATATAAACTGCATATAGTGTTATTTTGTGTTTGTTTAACTTGTATAACTGGTATTGTGCTATAAATCTTGTATCTTTCTTACTTTCTTCATGCTAAATATTATATCATTTAAACCTAATCATGTAGCTGGAGATAATTCTTTCTTATTTCTTCATAGTGGTATTCCAATATATGTGTATTCCACATTTTACTTACTCCTCATTGGTGAACATCCAGGCTGCCTTCAAATCTTTGCTACCATGAAAAAAAATAAACTGCTGCAATGAGCCTAATGTTTTGTATACTTTTAAACTTTCTCTGGATTCTATACCTAGCTAGCTATCGGATTGCCTATGTATGTATGGGATACATTCTGCCTCCTTGCCTTCTAACATGGCTGCTCAAGGTTCACACTCCCATTTGCATTATGTGAGGGTTCTTGTTTTCTACCCTATACTTGCTAGCACTTTTATTATCCAGTGTTCTAATATTTGCCAGTCACATGGGGGTAAAGTATATGCTTATGGTTAATTTACTTTGCATTTCTCTAATACAAATGCAATTGATCATCAGTCCATGTACTTTTTAGACATTTAAATTTTCCTCTGTATATTTCCTATTCCTATTCTTTGAGCATTTAAAAAAATTGGGGTTTCTGTCACTATCTTGCTATTGCTTTGTCAGTTTTGCAGATATCTTTTTTTTTTTTTTTTTTTTTTTGCGGTATGCAGGCCTCTCACTGCTGTGGCCTCTCCCATTGTGGAGCACAGGCTCCGGATGCACAGGCTCAGTGGCCATGGCTCACGGGCCCAGCCGCTCCGCGGCATGTGGGATCTTCCCGGACCAGGGCATGAACCCGTGTCCCCTGCATTGGCAGGCGGACTCTCAACCACTGCGCCACCAGGGAAGCCCTGCAGATGATATCTTTTAACAGACTTTGTATTGCCCTTTGTGGAACAGAAATATTTAATTTTAATGTCGTCAGAGCTATCACTTTTTTATTTATGACTTGTGCTTTTGGAATCTTATTTTTAAAATCCTTCTCCAGTCTGAGATTATAAAGTTATTTTATATTTTCTTCTCTTATTTTTATAGTTTTGTCTTTACATTTATATTTTTCATTTAATCTGAAGTTTATTTTGTAGTAAGGTATGAAGTAAAGATCTAATTTTTTCTCCATATGATGAGGCAGTTTTCCTAAGACTATTTACAAGATAATCTATTTATAAAATAACCTGGCTTTTTCATACTAATTTCTTATGCTAACATGTTTCTATATTTCTGGGTTCTTTGTTGTATACTACTGACCTATTTGTTCCTATACTAGTAGCACACTCTTAACAATGGTTTTATTATAGACATTATATCTGGCAGGGTGAGTTTCACTTTTTTTTTTCCTTCTAATATCTTTTTGCCAAATGCTTTTTTCTAAAATTTTTTGCTGGTTAGCTATATATGCACCTTTATTCTTATATATAAATGTTATATCAATTCGTAACTATCTTTCCAAACTCCTACATCTGTTAGATGAGAACCGCTTTGAATTATCGTTTTAAGGCATTGAACATAGTTTTTATGTCCATTTATTCAGGTCTTCTTTTAATATTTTCATAGAATTTTAAAATTGTCATCTTAAAGTCTGGTATTTTTTATAAAGCTAATCTAGAGGCTTTATGGTTTTAGTTTCTATTTAAATGATATCTTGTTTTCTGTAACATTCTCTGATTACTCCTTGCTGGTATAAAATAATACTATTGATTTTTGTATGTTCTTGTGACTGGGCACTTGCTGAACTCTATTAATTCTAGTAGTTTGCCTCTTGATTCTTTTAGGTATTCTGTGTATCATATCATCTGAAAATAATGACAGTATCATCCCTTCCTTTCAAATCTTTATTTCTCTATTGTTGTCTTAATGCATGTCCAGTACTATTTTGAGCAGTGAAAGTAATAGGCAGTATCCTTTTTTGTGCCCTACCCCAAAGAGAATGCTTTTAAAGTTTCCTGTGTATGTCTGTTTGTTTTATTGTAAATGGAATCATTTAAAATTACATTTTCCAATATGTTGCTAAAATGGAGAAATCCAGTTGGAATTTTTGAACGTTAATCTATATTTAGCCACCTTGCTAATGAATTCAGTGATTATTTCTAATAGCCAGGACGCTCTTGAGTTTAATAATACACTTTTTTTTTTTGATGTTGGGGGTAGGAGTTTATTAATTAATTTATTTATTTTTGCTGTGTTGGGTCTTCGTTTCTGTGTGAGGGCTTTCTCTAGTTGTGGCAAGTGGGGGCCACTCCTCATCGTGGTGCGCGGGCTTCTCACTATCGCGGCCTCTCTTGTTGCGGAGCACAGGCTCCAGATGCACAGGCTCAGTAGTTGTGGCTCACGGGCCTAGTTGCTCCGCGGCATGTGGGATCCTCCCAGACCAGGGCTCAAACCCGTGTCCCCTGCATTAGCAGGCAGATTCTCAACCACTGCGCCACCAGGGAAGCCCAATAATACACTTTTTAAACAAACATTTTGTTTGTACCATCAAGAATGGTACCTGGTACATGTTCTGACACAGAAGCCTGCTCTCCACACAAATCTATTAGACTTTCCTTATTTAGTTAAATATCTTAGTCTAACACTATTTCTAGTACCATATTGGGGCTGAGGAATGAGAAACTTTTCTTTCATTTTTTTCATCTTTTATAAATTTTTCCTCAGGTTTCTTTCATTTTAGTGACCCACTTTTGGATTCAACAGCTGCTTCATGAGAGGCCAAGTAATCCTGAAGTAGTCTGTGAATCCCAGGGGGAAAGATACATTTATGTAGATCTTTGTTCATTTTTATCCATTGTTGGATATTCTGTCATAAAGAAGATGAAAAAGTATTGCTATTTTCCTACCATTAGTAGTTCCCATTGTCTCAAGTTGTTTTTGTGCCTTACCTTAGAACATAAATGCCCTCTCTCAATAGAGCAGGAACATATAACAGCTGTAAATATATATGCACAAAACAACAAAACCCCAAATTACATAAAGCAGAAATTGACAGAATTGAAAGAAGAAATAGACAATCCACAATTATACCTGGAAACTTCAGTGTTTTTTCTTAGTAATCAATAACAAGTAGATAGAAAATCAACAGGGATAAATGAGACCTGAACCATACTATCAGTCAGCTTGATATAATTGACATCTATAGAATACTCCACCAAACAATATCAGAATGCATATTTTTTACAAGTGCACATGGCCCATTCACCAGAGTGTACCATATGCCAAACCATAAAGCAAGTAGCAATAAATTTAAAAGAATTGAAATCACAAAACATATTTTCTTACCACACAGAATTAAATTAGAAGTCAGTAAAGGAAAGAAATATATAAATCCCCAAATGTGTGAGAATTAAGCAGCACACTTCTAAATAGCTTATGTATCAAAGCAGAAATCATGTAGAAATCAGAAAACACGTAAACTGAGTGAAAATGAAAACACAGCATAGCAAAATTGTGAAATGCCCCTAAAATAGTTCTTGGAGAGGTACATACAGCTTCAAATGCTTATATTTAAACAGAGGAAAGGTCTAAAATCATTTATTTTTTTTTTTTGCGGTACGCGGGCCTCTCACTGTTGTGGCCTCTCCCGTTGCGGAGCATAGGCTCCGGACGCGCAGGCTCAGCGGCCATGGCTCACGGGCCCAGCCGCTTCACGGCACGCGGGATCTTCCCGGACCCGGGCACGAACCTGTGTCCCCTGCATCGGCAGGCGGACTCTCAACCACTGCGCCACCAGGGAAGCCCAGGTCTAAAATCATTTATCTAAATTGTTACTTTATGAAACTAGAATAAAGAGTAAATTAAACCCAAAACAAGTAAAAGAAAGGAAATTACAAAAATCAGAGCAGAAGTCAATGGATAGTAATGGAGAAACAGTAGAGAAAATCAATTAGTTCAAAATCTGGTTCTTTGCAAAGATCAATAAAATGGATAGACCTAAATGTCAGGAGCTCAGCTGAGCTGGGAGAGAGAGAACTGAGCTGCTAGGTACTGGAGTGGCTGATTAAAGCAGGAAGCCACAAATGAAAGAGTTAAACCTTTAACCACTTACTGTGATAGTATAATCAAGAGGCTAAAATCAGAGAAAATGCTGATTCCCCGTTCCATCACGTTCATAGAATGAAATGATGTACCGGTTAAGGATCAGGTGGATCAGCACAGATGTGGGAATCTGTTAAGGGAGCCGCAAACAGAAGTTTTTTGCAGTGTTATGAACTCTGAGGTGGAGAGGAGGGTGAAGGGGTAGGGATAGGAGTGGAAAAGTCCTGGGTACTGAGTCAGAGTGGGGAAAAGTTTCTTAAAGGTTTCAGCTTTTTCCCTTAATAAGCTGGCCTTGGCAGAAGTGTCAAAGTGACCCCTGCCCAAGGCCTCAGATAGAGGGGCCTAGGAATAAAGGCGCCAGGCCTGGGAATGTAAATGTGTGAAAGAGTATGACTGGCCAGGGGGCCTGAGACCATGATTGAAGATCCCTTCAGAGACTGCAGTGCACTGACTGTGTGCCAAGTCTGGTGGAGGGAGGACAGTTTTCACCATGAGACCTGCAAAGTAAAACCTTTGTGATTATCTGTGGTTAGACCTGAAAAAACACATATAGGTTTTTTGTTGTCTTTTTTTGTGTGTGGTACGCGGGTCTCTCACTGTTGTGGCCTCTCCCGTTGCAGAGCACAAGCTCCGGACGCTCAGGCTCAGCGGCCATGGCTCACGGGCCCAGCCGCTCCGCGGCGTGTGGGATCTTCCCGGACCGGGGCACGAACCCGTGTCCCCTGCATCGGCAGGCGGACTCTCAACCACTGCACCACCAGGGAAGCACACATAGGTTTTTAACCAGGAACTAGACTCCTCACTAGATTGCTATGGAAAAAAAAAAAAAGAGAGAGAGAAGATACAAATTACCAATATCAGGAATGAAGGAGGAAACGTTCCTACAGAACCATAAGAGAATATTATGAATAACATTTGCAAACAAATTTGATAACATCTATAAAATGAACAAATTCTTTGAAAGATACAAATTACTAAAACTGACTCAAGAAGAAATAGAAAATTTTGAATAGATCTATATTGAGTAAGGAAATTGATTTAGTTATTAAACTTCTACAATTATTATCCTGCCAAAAAATGAGATCAACAACTTTATAACAACAAAGATAACATCATGATGAATTCTATGAAAAATTTAAGGAAGAAATTTTATCAATATTATATAAACTCTTGGCAAACAGAGGAAGAAGAGACACTGCATACTCATTTTATGAGGCCAGTTTTACTAATACCCAGTCCAGGCATCATGAGAAAAGAAAACTACAAACCCATATCTCTCATGAACATAGAAGCAAAAGCCTTAATAAAATATTACCAGTAAAAAGGATAATACACCATGACCAAATGGGTTTATCCTAGGAATGCACATTGGCTCAACAACAATAAAAGATCAATAAACTTAATTCACCATATTAATAGAATACATTTTTTAAAAGCATATGATCATCTCAGTAGCCATTTGACAAAATCTAACACCCTTTCATGGTAAAAAAAAAAAAAAAAAAAACACCAAAAAAAGGAATAGAAGGGAAAGTCTGATAAAGGGCACCTATGAGAAACCCATAGCTAATATCATATTTAAAAGTGAAAGATAGAAAGCTTGCCCACAAAGATAAGAAATAAGGCAAGGATGTCTGCCCTCTTCCTGTCTTTTAAGCACTATATTGAAGGTTCTAGAAAGAGCAGTTAGGCAAGAAAAAGAAATAAAAGGCATCCAGATTGGAAAGGAAGAGGGAAAACAATCTCTGTTTGCAAATTAGATGATCTTGTTTGTGGAAAATTGTAAGGAATCTCTCAAAAGCTATTAGAGCTAATAAACGAGTTTAGCAAGGTTGTAGGATACATGATAAATGTACAAAAAAAGTCAGTTGTGTTTCTGTGCATTAGCAATGAGCAATTTGAAAATGAAATTAAGAAAATAGGGTGATGGAAATATTCTGGAATTAGATAGTGGGTGATGGTTGCACAATTTTGTGAATATACTAAAACTCACTAAATTGTTCATTTTAAAAGGATGAATTTTATGGTATACAAATTATATCTCAAAAAATATATTGAGAAATTATTGTATCCAGAATATATCAGGAACTCAATAATAAAAAAGCAAAAGATACAAAGTGAGCAAAAAATTTGAATAGGGCACACTTCTCATCAGAATGTATATGAATGACCAACAGTACATGAAAAGCTGTTCAACATCATTATTGTTTAGAGTAGAAATTAATGTTACAAGTGTTGGTGAGGATCTGGAGTACCTGACACTCTTCAGTCATTTGCTGGTGGGAATGCAAAATGGTATAGTCAAATTTGGAAGAAGTTTGACAGCTTCTTTAAAAAGTTAAGCATACTTACAGTACAACCCCCCAAATAAATAGGTGTCTACCAAAATAAATGAAAACTTATGTCCACATAAAGACTTTTATATGAATGTTCATAGCAGACTAATTTGTAGTAGTTAAAAACTGGCAACAACCCAGAATTCCATCAACAAGCAAATGCATGAACAAAATGTGGTGTATTCATTCAGTGGAATACTACTCAGCATTAAAAAGGAATGGACTGCTGATACACGCAATAACACGAATGAATCTAAAAATACTGCGCTAAGTGAAAGAGGCCAGGTACAAAAGACTACATACTGTATGATTCCATTTATATGGAATTTTTAAAAATCCCCAAACTGTAATGGCAGATTATAGTTGGCAGAAAGCAGATAAGTGGTTGTTTGGGGCCAGGAGCAGGGGCTGGAATTGATTGCAGAAGAGCACCAAGGAACTTTTTCAGGGGATGGAATTGTTCTAAAACTTTATTGTAGCAGTGGTTGCATGAGTATACATTTTCCAAAATTCATCAGACTTAAAGTGGGTGAATTTTATGGTATGTAAGTTATACCTCAGTAAAGTTAGTTTTTAACATGCCTTATTAATGTATCTATACAAATGGGGGATTTGTGGCCTCATTTCTAGTGATTTAAAAAATCAGCATCTTTTTCAGCCTGCATATCATTTTGCTTTTTCATCTTTATTTCTTTTTTTATTTTGGCTGTGCTGCACAGCTTGTGGGATCTTAGTACCCCAACCAGGGATTGAACCTGGGTCTCAGCAGTGAAAGCGCCAGAGACCTAACCTCTGGACCGTCAGGGAGTTCCCCTTTATTTCTTCTTTATAGCATATTTCAGAATTTTGTACTTAATCCACACAATTGGTTGTTTTGCAAACAGATGTTTGTTGAATGTCTGCTATGTGCCAAGCACCGGGAGGACAGAGCCCCTACTCCCAGGGACTACTCCCACAGTCTTAGAGGACAGGCTAATTTATTTTTAAAGTAGAAAGTATAAATGTAAGAACTGAAGTGTTTACACAGTATAGACGTACGAATTTTATCTCCGTGGAACTAGGTAGTCTAAGGTGTCATTAAGTGGGGTCAGGAAAGGCTTCCCTGAGGAGCTGGAATTTGAAGGATGTTAGGAATTAATTGATCCAGTGGACAGGGGAAAGTAGACTAACTTGCCTCCTAAATGGATTTTCAGTTAAATAAAGTGGGGTGGGGGGTATATTTTGGTGTTTACAAGACTAACAAACTCCTTTAAAAATCAACTTTCAAGATGTGAGTCCTTGGATCATTGATTCCACTGGTTCTGTTATTACTGAGTAGAGCTTCAGATTACCTGGCAGTTAGAGCTCTCAAGTTTTTACAGACTCCACCTTCTTTTTAAAACTGACTTTGTTTCACACCCATTCAGGGTCTAGGCAAATGATTTAGCACTGTCTGTCGTGAATTCCATGTTTTCGCTATTGTTCTTCTTTATCCACACTGACAGTCTATGTCTTTTTAACCAAAAGTCACTTTCCCTTTGCCCCAAATTAACATTTGCTTTCATAGAGTAGCTAGGTGCTATAGGCTATATTCATCAGATATGTGAAAACACTATTTTTAAAATAAATGTATAAATGAAGCAGATGCTATGGCACTTGGAAGTTAAATTTCAAAGAGAAACATTCTGGGAATATAGGATATAACAGCTCAGAACCTTTTCTCTCTTCTTTGCTCCTCTTACTCCCTTCACTTTATTTAGTTGACTCAGTTAAGAAAGTTTTCTTACTATCCAGAAGTAATTGATGAGAATGACACTTTAAATATCTATAATGGGAAATGTTCATGATGAAATGTCTTGAGAATTTTCTATTTCATATCTAAAAGGAAGAAGAAGAGTTTTCAGTTCTTTCCAGCTGCCTGGGACTTCTGCCAACATTTTACCAAACAGAACATCCATTCATCAGTGCCTCCTGTCTGGATTGGCCAGTTCCAGCATTTGATATTATATCTCAGTGGTGTTTTGAGATAAATTCATTTACTGAAAGACATGCTGAACAAGGAAAGGTATGTAAAAAGAGTAATACTCACTTGCTATAGTGGTGACATGCTAATAGGTAAGAGAATAATGAAGAATTTAACATTTCAGGTAATCTAGTCTTGGCAGTATTTATTAAACTAATTATTTTGAAAAAATGGTTTACTTATATTTATTTATGAGTGTAAAAGCAGAAATGTTTCAGTTAACAAAACTAAGGTATAGTATGTTACTTTTAGTTTGTTTTAGGTCATCGGGTTTTTATTGACTACCTTAAATAGTCATAGCACTATTTGGAAGGTACAAAGGAATTTTGGAAGGTACAAAGGAATTTTAAGACAGACAAGGAACTTGTAAGCTTATTGGAAAGAGGACTGTCACATAAAAATTAAAGATTTGGACTTGCACATCTAAAACATCATGTCTTTAACTATAAAATTTGCTGACTCTATGCTGCCAGCTCGATGGGTAAAGGTGTTGTGTTGGGGATGAGGGAATTGGAAAGGTGGAGTGCAGGCAGTGATGGGTGGCTCTTAGTGCCATGGTTTGGTGCTCAGACTTTCTTCTATATAGAATTACAGTTTTTTGAGAAATGGAATAATATGATGAAAGTAGTGTTTTTAGGGAGGTAATTTTTGTGGCTTTTTTAGTAAGTAAAATTGATGTTATGGAGAAAGGGAAACCAGAGATTATTTAGTGGTGAAGAAAATCTGGATTATTGTTTTGTTAGCCAGCAGAAATTAGACAGAATGTAACCAATGCAAGACACATTTGAGAAAAATATATAGTCCTTGGTGACCAAGTGTACATGACTTTAAAATCTTGAACTCAAGTCATCAGAAGAGTAGTAACTAGTATACATAGTTCCGATAGGAACCTGCTCCTGCTTAAAAACCACTGATGATGGATGTCCCATTGGCTATGGAGAAAGACAGGAATCTTTACATGGCATTCACCATCTTGCTTGCCTTTCTAACTTCATTTCATACCACTTCCCAGCCACCACCTTGCTTAAACCACGAAAGAATATTTCTTAAGTATGCTATGCATTTTTAAAACATCTGTGCTATTGCTTATTGCTGTTACTTTTATTTAAAGCAATCTTCCTACTGTTTTCCTGTTAATCACCCATGAAGGCTTTGCTAAGATAAATGTTACCTCTTCTATAAAGCTTTATCTGAGAGTCCATCTCCCTCTATTATGTATGATAGTACTTTTGCCACTGTTTCTAATAGTTGCCATGTTTATCACTTTTGTTTGTTTAATGTGTCTGAATGGGGACTCCACAAGGCAAAAATTGTTTCTTGTTTATTCTTGAATCCCTAGTTCCTGGAAAGTGCCTAATATAGACTAGTCACCTAATAAATATTTGTGAAACAATTAAATGGTGGATTAATGTCATTGGGAGAAATAGAACTGATGAAAGGGGAACCGATTTCAGGAAAAACGAGAATTTTAATTTAATGTCAAAGGAACAATAGAAAAATTAGTATTTCAGATGGAGGGTGTCACTAGACTTAATTCTTAAAACATTGAAGTGAATAACAAAGGCAAGGTAAGCATAAATAATAAATGTCTCTGCTTTTGTTCATTTTCAATTGAAATCCTTAAAGAGATATTATCTCATTTTATACTTTTTTTAAAAGGAAAGGAAAATTGAAGAAGTTAATTGAACCTTGTGTACTATGTATAAAAATATTTTCCTATCTAGTAATTGCTTTATTCACAATTATAGCTATAATCTGAAGTTATATTTTGATGTCTGAAAACCTATGAGGAATGTCTTGGAGTAAGAGTTGGGTATTATTGTAGAACCAGGACAGAAGAAAAAGTGATGAGCATACTTAAAATTATTTTGTCTTCATATGTGCCATGGGATAAGCAATAGATAAAAACGAAATCACTTGATAGTATAAGAATAAGCCTACCTTTTTAGATGAATGATTATTGTTGTGAATATTGATAGAAAATAAGAATTTACCATTTAAATATATTTCATCTTTTTGTAAAATTGAGTGATAACTATTTGTTTTAGAGTCAGAACAGTAGATATTTATTTATTTATGCTTATGCAGAATTTTTATGTTATTTGAATTCACCCCTATCTGAGCTGCATCCCTACACTTGTCCCTTCACTCTGTTCTGTCTCTAACCTCAACTCTGTCCATTTGTCAACCAGATTTCTTTTTAACCAGCAACTTTAAATTTGAACAGAGAGACTTAGATAAATATAAACAGTGATTGGAGCTGAATAGTGCAACAGCTTCCCTTGAAAGATAGTCTGAATTACTGCTTCTCCTTTCTTGTAACAGCTAAGATTCTTTGATTGCAAACAGTTTGGTTGCAAACCTCTGGTCTGTTTTTTCTGAAGCGCTACTGCTAGATGACTCCATCTCAGCTACTTTCCTTCCCTATATATATGCTCCAAATTCAGATTCCTGGGAGAGAGAATCTGACTGGCCTAATTTGCATCATATGTATACCCCTGTGATGGGGCAGGATCTTGTGATGGGGCAACCCCATCAGATCTGTATGGAGCAGGAAAAGAGGTTATTCTCCAAAATAAGTCATAATGCTGTCAATGTAGGAAGGCAGATGAGGTTGCCAGACAAATTGGAAAAAACGAACACTGGTGGCCCGCTACCTTCACATCTTACCTCCCCAGCACATAGACATCCTTCTTCTCATTCACAGAGTTTCATTTCTTCCCCTGTTTAAAATGATGTAACTGTTCCCTTTACAACCACAGATGCAGCCACCATTTCCCAAATACCTAACCTGAAGTCACATCCTATAGTTATATCATCAAGCTTCCCTGAATCCAGAGGCTCTGGGAGATGTCCATTCCTTCTGTGATTTATTGTTCTTACACCCCAACGGCCTGGAAATTTTTAATTAGCACCTACTCACCCTGAATTCAGTAGTAGGAGAAAGGAAAAGAGAATGAAAAATATTGCAAAAATATATGCCACAACAAGCAAGAAAATTTTAAATTAGTCATAAAACTGTAGCTAATATACAGTCAAATATATGACTTTCTTCTTTCACCTTCTTTGACCAGCACCTCAACTGGTTGGATTTATTTGAACAAAGATGTGATCCAAACTTTATTCTGAGAGGTCTGAGCTCAGTGATTTGTCCTGTCATGCTTATATAAGACTGTACTAGTTTTGTGTGAAATGTTTACCTTTCAAGCCTGAACGCGCTAGGGGTGGGGGTGGGGTGTATCTCTGAGTTTCAAACATACTGATACAGGAGGTATTTCTATTTTATTTGATGAGGTCACTCCCTCCAGACAATACTGTTAGCCATTCCCTTTCTTTTCCGAGTGGTATTAGGGAAGCTAGAGTGGTCAGATGACATTTAGTTTTTAATTCAGTGGAACTATTATTATGTTCCTTGTTGGCAGATAGCACACAGCCTCCTTACAATAGTACTGAAACCACAGAAGAATCCAGAATATCAGGGAAACAGAAATTAAAGACCGAATTTTTAGGTCTAATTATGAGAGATGCCACCCTCTGGTTCCCAAACCTGTGCACTCCATCTGTAAGAGAACAGTCAATCACCCTTATGTACTAGTTGCTTTTTTAGGTCGTATACCTCATTCTGTAGGAGCATATACCTCATTCAGTAGGTGTTTCCCTCTAGTTGGTACCATCTAAAAATTCATCAGCAAAGTAGTTCAGCATTTAAAAGACCAGTGATTTTTTTCAGTTGATTGACTATATGTTAAGATCAGTTAATTCCATAGACATCCACCTATTGTGTTACATCTTTCTTTATGAAGAAAATTCTTTGATTAGAGACCATGTGGTGTGTGCTACTGGGTAATTTACAACCTAATCTGGATAAGTATCAAGTTCAATGAGGACAAATTGCTGTTCCTTCCACTGATGGAAGGGTTCCATATATAATGAACCCATTACAGAATATGCAGTCTTTGGAGTCCGGAGTTGGGCACTGAGTATTGGCAAACAGCATATTGTGAGCCCATATATTGTCCTTATCCTTGCTTCCATGGCTGCTTTATCCATGAACATATTGATAAACACCAAGCTGGATACTTAGTTATTAGACTGATTTAGATGGATTATGGCTATAAGTAATGTGAGATGATCACCACGTGAATTGCCAGCCTCCATACTGTTTCTTAAGATAATAGATTCATACTACATTTTATCTGATTTAAGTGTTAATGAAGTAGCATCTAGAAAAAAAATTAATGCTATTTCCAGTATTTTTATATAACTGCAAAAAATGAACAAAATACCCTGTAGGGAAATTTAACTAATTTGTTTTTTTTTTTTTCACACTTACTGAGAAAATTTATGAAAAGAGTTGTAGCCCCAGCACTTATGGATACAAAAGATCTTAACAGCTTGAGGTGTAAGATTTTTCATCTTCTAGGAATGAAAGATTATAAAGTATTGAAATAGAAATATGAATTATAACCATGATCTTCCCTAAAGAAAAAGCCAATGAATTGTTTGTTTATCTAAGAAAGGTCAAAAACTTGGTTTTGAAAAATGTGTATAACTGTTTAAAATTATGTATTAAGAATATTTAAAAACAAGTACATCTACGTATATTTTCCATGCATGCTTAGTTATATTTAATATTTTTCTTTTAAAGTAATAACAAATTTCAATGTTTTAGGTGCTTAGTCTAAAAACTCACATCATGTTTTAATTGAAAATTACATTAAAATAGAGAATCATAATTGTTGAAGTACTATTTTAGTCATTTGTAAAATGGAGATGGGAAGAGTGTTAATAAAGAAAATAAGCCACATTCTTGGAGACAGATTTTCTTTTCTTTAAAAAAAAAAAGGCCTTTTAAAAAATAAATATTTTGTGTTAGTGACTTAAATACATAGGACTAATGAATATTTTTGAATAATGTTTTAGGCCTTGCTTATCCAAGAGTCAAGATGGAAATTGCCACACCTACTACAGTTGCCTGAAAATTATAACACCATCTTCCAGTACTACCACAGAAAAACCTGTAGTGTCTGCACCAAGGTTCCTAAAGATCCTGCCGTTTGCCTTGTTTGTGGTACTTTTGTATGCCTGAAAGGACTTTGCTGCAAGCAACAAAGTTACTGTGAATGTGTATTGGTAAGCAAGAGTAAATCACATGGAAATGTGGTATATATGGTCAAGCCAGCTCTTCAAATTTAACTACTCTTTGAATTAAATACACAATACATATAAGGATCTTGTTTTCGTTGTTGCTGTTTTATTCATTTTTAACATCTTTATTGGGGTATAATTGCTTTACAATGGTGTGTTAGTTTCTGCTTGATAACAAAGTGAATCAGTTATACATATACATATGTTCCCATATCTCTTCCCTCTTGCGTCTCCCTCCCTCCCACCCTCCCTATCCCACCCCTCCAGGCAGTCACAAAGCACCGAGCCCATATCCCTGTGCCATGCGTCTGCTTCCCACTAGCTATCTACCTTACGTTTGTTAGTGTGTACATGTCCATGACTCTCTCTCGCCCTGTCACAGCTCACCCTTCCCCCTCCCCATATCCTCAAGTCCGTTCTCCAGTAGGTCTGCGTCTTTATTCCTGTCTTACCCCTAGGTTCTTCATGACATTTTTTTTTCTTAAATTCCATATATATGTGTTAGCATACGGTATTTGTCTTTTTCTTTCTGACTTACTTCACTCCGTATGACAGACTCTAGGTCTATCCAGTAGAAGGGCAAAAACAAAAACAATGACAACAACAAAAAAACACCTGGGGTTTTATTTAAGTGGGTAAAACTTTTCCTAAGTGCAGCTTCAGTTCCTCTCCCTAATCCCGCTGCCCTTTAATGGTATATATGTTCAGATGTTGTGCTGTGAAACAGCAGTCATATATGCTGTTGTAGACACTAGCCTCTGAATTAGGTTTAGGTTAGCTCTTAATTGATTTCCGAGGTAATCCTTATCCAAATTCCTCCTCATGTATTGTTAATAAAGTATTAAGAATGAGTTAATAAATTTAACTTAGGTGAAATCTGATTTTAAAACATTTAAATATTTCTGTGTTATTTAGAAGACAAGGCATTCTTGATTTTCTTATGAAGTCCATTTGATTATGAAGTTCAGTCATATATTTTTAATTTTTTAGCATTCTCAGAACTGTGGTGCTGGAACAGGGATTTTCCTTTTGATCAATGCATCAGTGATTATCATCATTCGAGGGCACCGCTTCTGTCTCTGGGGTTCTGTGTATTTGGATGCTCATGGAGAGGAAGACCGAGATCTTAGGTTAGATGTGCATGGATATATCCACATGTTTTATTGAAGTTTGGCCAGTAAGAATAATTTACCATTCCTGACTTTGTAATTATAATAATAATTATTTTTTTAATTTCTGGCAGTCATTAATTTAGAACTATTTCTATTTTGGGGGATATTTTCCCCATCATCATGTTAAAGAAATATGAAATAAACCAAATTACTATGTTAGATTTTTGCCATAAAGAATCTATTTTTAAAAATGTGTGTGAAATCTTCATTGTATTATATTACTTTTAATACTTTTTTTTCCCTTTTTATTCTAGGCGAGGCAAGCCTCTCTACATTTGTAAAGAAAGATACAAAGTTCTTGAACAACAGTGGATTTCTCATACTTTTGATCACATCAATAAAAGATGGGGTCCACATTACAATGGGCTGTGACTCACCACCTTAGCATTGCATTATATCATTTTCATTAAGAATTTATCAACAATAAGCTTTAACTTAATTTGGGGGATTAACGCTTTTGCTGAGGGAAAGAAAGAAAACATACATTATAAAGCCTTTCCAAAATTAGGTGCTTGGTAATCACATTAATGGTATAATAATTTTTTTTTAAGTATATGGAGAACATAACAAGTAAGAAGTTAAACCATTCTTTAGTGGTCCTTTTTTTGTTTAAGTCCACAATTAATAAGAAGCACAACTTGTTGACAAAAATCATTTAAAAATGATTCTCCCAACAATGCATATCTGCTATTCATTGATATTTAGAGTGGGTGTGATTTATTTAAAGTTTTACTGCTTCTTTATATCTGTGTATTTTAATTTGCATCTGCTAAACGTAATGCATCCTTTCCCTCTGCCATTCTTGTGTTGATTTGAGATTTTTGCTGTATGTAATTAGAAAAAAATGTAAAACATGATTTATGTGAAATACTGTATAGTAAAATTTGGTCTAATAGTAGAACTTTACATTTTTTTCTTATTGTGAGGAATCTGTTAAAAGTTTAAGGCTTTGCTGAAACTTAATTCATTCTCAGGAATTTCATAAATATTCTCCCCAGGTAAATAATTGAAATAGTTGTAAAATAAGTAGATAGCTGCTGTTAATATAATACAGTACATTTTGGGGGACATGTGTGGTTGGGGGAGTCCCTAAAAATCAAAATTTGCCATTTCATTTGGATGAATCACTAGAGGTAGTAACAAACAGATTTTATTATAAAATCAGAAGTTTTAAGAACATATACATGGCAGATTTTGATTCTCTGCATGCCCACCTTTTATTACCAAGTTTTTTTGTTTAAATGATTGGATTGGAAAAATGCTCTGACTTCCCCACAAATGAAGCATAGTTCTGGAACTTTCCTTATCAGCTCAAGAGGTTCATCTGTATTGTATCTGTGCAGTGTTATCACTGCTATTTCTGCTCGGTTTCCTAAAAGGGAAGGAAAAGGGCTCAGTGGTGATGATCCTCATGAATGAGCTGTACATCTGCATTCTTGTTAGAAGCTGCTGTGAAAAGCAATTTATGTTTGTAGGGTTTTTAAGTTAGTAAGAATGAAAATGATTGAGCTAAAACCCACTCTGTACTTACAGAGGGAAGATGACAGAAAAGCATGTGATATATTGCTACCAAAATTTTTCTTCCAAATGATTCAATAATTTGATGATTATTTAATATATAGTGCTATCAAGCAATTCCTGGTACTTTGAACTTCCATGGCTTGTTATATAAAATTACATTTTTACATGTAAAAATAAACTAAAAAACATCTAATGATAAACTATAAAAATAAAGTCAGATCTGTGTTCTAAAAATTATTGAATGATGACATGATATTACAGGATATAAAAGTGGACATTAAGTGATGGCCTTGCATTCAAACAGAAGAGTAAATATTCAAATATGTTCAAAAAGTCAAAAAATTACCTATAGCTCTACAATAAAAATACAATATGGAAGTAGCTTGCTATTTTTATATACATTTCCAAAATATTAAGTTAACTTTCTGAAAGACTAGAATGATTCTGTTGAATTAAACAGCTGTTCTTTCCAACACATTGCTACTTTTTAAAATACTGTATCATAAGTTCAGCCTGTCTTATTTTTTGCATCCGTCATTATGGATACCAGACCAGATACTTTTGTTCTTCAGGTGTGGTTGAAGAACAAAATGCTAATTTACATCTCTAGTAAATACTGTTACAGGATTCATGAACTTGAATAATTATACAGTTTGAAACTCTGATGCTATATATACATGGTATAATGTACTCAGACTTTGGTTACTACATATTTAAAATGGAATGTTTTATGGTTGTGCATACGGATGTGAAGTGAAAATATTAGCCTTAACATTAAAATTTGGGTATTTGATAGTGTTTATTTTGATATTGGTGAATTAGTCACCAGTAAAATTTTAAAAAGCACTTGGTTGAAAATTGTACTTGAATTACATACATGCATGCTGCTAAACTAGAACTTTAATTTTTTCCCCATAACTTTTATAAGTCCCATTTATAAACCCACTTTTAAAAATAACAGGTCCAAGTTAGAGTGATGTGTGTATATTATTCAAAAAAATGTACTGGTGTGATACCTTGTATGAATGATCATTTAAATACAGTACATTACTGTAGAAGCTAAATCAATCTTTATAAGCAAGCAGAAATTACGAAACTAGGAATAATCAACATTGTAAGATATGTTAATAAAAACCTACTGTCATTTGGTTTGTGAAAGGTCCTTAAAATGTTTAATTCTTACATGTTTTTCTTTTTTTTCAAAGATGTTGACAATAATATGTGTAAGTGAGCATAGATGAAAAGATCAAAGCGTAACATCATAGTTGCTGTAAGGTGGAGTTAATATAAAGGGTTTGGTTTTCCTTTAACCACTTATTTACAGAGCTAGTTCCTGATTCTTCTGTCTTTGTCTCATAACTAATGCAAAGCCTTTGCTAAGTGTTCTTTTAGAATCAGGAAATGGGTGAAGGGAGAGGAAATGGGTTTTTAGAGAAGGAAATGGATGTGCAGATCTGAAGAACACTGCTGTGGTCCTTTCTGCTTTCTGAGAATCCCCAGCTAAACTTAAGAAATCTGAAGGCTTTTATGATAATGTTTATTTTGATTGATCTGTATCTTGTTTGAATCGACAATCCTTGCCCCTACCCCTCCATCCTGTAGCTCACCAGCCAGTTATCAGCTAGGAATCCATTTGTGTTTACAAACCTTTTTTTCTGTTTTATGTAATTTGATATTGATTTCTGTGACTTAGAAAAGATGCTGACTGAAAGCACCGAAGGCTTGGAGGTAACAGCAGTATTAGAGGAGGTGTGGCCCAAGGGTTTCTGTAACATCTCCAGGATTGTAACTGCTAACTCTCAGGTTCCTCTTGTTGGCTTGCATTTGAGGTCATGTTGAACAACAACGACAACAAAACAAAACAACATGGTTTTAACCACTAGAATCAAAACACAAAGACAAGGTGCATTCACTGGTGGTTATGCCTGACACTTGATGGTTAGTGGGAGAGCAGAAGACTTGTGACTGTCTCAGTCCCATTCACAGCACGTAGTTCTTTCCTTTAACGTTATGATCTGGCTGGTTGATATCAAGCATTGCTTAGTTCATCAGGGATGAGCTGAATGGCAACGTGATCACTTCTCTGTTCATGGCACTTCAAGCTCCCTTGGTAATGAGGCACATTAACTATGGAAGAGCTATTACCTACCATCCTAGTGTACAGTAATCAACTAGCAGTGGAGTGAAGCTAACTTCAACTGATGCAACACAATGAAAAGGCATAATGGGACCTTATGTAGAGCTGCCTTTGTGTGAGTTAAATCAATGTAAAATGGAGCAATACCAAAATTGATGCAGCCGAGCCCAAGAGCAGGCTAGAGAAGTAGAGTCAAGAGCACAAATAAAAGCTTGAGGGGAAGAAAAAGGGACAAGAGAAAGGAAAAAAGTCTAGAGCAAAGAGGATTCATATCTGATTACCTCTTATTAGTGCAGAGAAGCAGGTAAGAGTTGATAGTGGAACAGGCCTAGTATATGTGGGAGCTTGAGTTAAATGTTTAGACATATGGTAGGAGAGAATAGGCTAGAAATAAAGAGAGGTACCACAGAAGTCATACTGAGAGCCCAGTAGGGTTAGAAGCCATAACATCTAAATGGAAGCAGTTAGAAAGGTTCTATGACTTTATAGGGCCCCTGAGATCAACAGGGTTTTTTTCTGATATCTGTTTATATTTACATGGTACATTTTAAGGCAATGGCTTCATTGGTCATACATAGTAGAAACCATAAAAAAGAGTTAAGAAGTAAAATGTACATCATACACTTATGTATATATATTTTTTACAGAGAGGTAAAAAGGCTTATAAAAAATCAATACAGTGTGGTTTTTAGTATACAGGTAAAGAATGGATTATCTTCTACATGATGATTAGGACCAGACTGAAAAGGAGAAGAGAGGCCGATAGGAAGAAAAGAAAAAAAAAAAAATCCTAGAAGGAAGGGTATTTTAAGAGAGAGAAACCAGTAAACATTAAGTGCTGTGGAGAGGTTAAGTGACATATAAGCTACAAAAGAATTCATTGTATTTTGGACTAAGTGATATCCTTGATGAGCATAGTTTTGATGAAATGGTAGCGGTAGAAGCCAAGGTATAGCTTCTGGAGGTGAGAAAGTAGAAAATTGACAATGAAGTAGAGGCATAGAACACAATTTTCTAACTCTCCCTAGAGTGTCCAGGACTTATCTGTGTCTGCAGGACACCTGGTCATGTATGCATCAAAATCTACTTCCAATTGGTTTTTATTCTTATTCAGATGGTATGTTACCATCTGAGTCTAGGGCATAAAGTCAACAGAGCTGGGTTTGAATTACCTCTCTTTATCTCCGTATAGTTAGGAATATGCCCTTTTTCAAACAACAAAAACCTGGCTAAGCAATGGCTTGAAGAAGGAAGGGGTTTATTAGTTTCAAGTAAAAGGAAATTTGAAGGTAGGCAGACCAGAAAGGGGCATCTGCACAAGGAAATCATTATGGTTCTAGGTTTCCTGTTTTTCTTTCCTACATTGTTAGAGTATATCATTCAACCTCATGGCTACTATGAGGATGAAAGCAAGATGACTGCTAACCTTGTTTTCCAGGCAGGAAAATAGGACAAAAGCTTCTTCCTAAGGTTTTGTCCTTTGTTTAGCAAGGGAAGTCCTTTCCCAGCACACTTTTACGTATCATTAGTCAGTACTGTCAGATGGCCACTACTAAATGCAAAGAAATCTGGGAAGGTAAGTGTTTTGGCTTTTGAGCCCCAGTGCTAGAGAAATATAAGGGGAAAAACAGACTGAGTGGCTTTTAGATAGCTAATTCAATGCCTGCCATGCTTCGGTTTCTCATCTGTGCAGGGGAGACAATAGCTAACACATGATTAAATGAATATAGACACTTCTGGATTCTAGTAATGGCAGATTAAGTGATTCCGACTGTTAGTTATCTATTGCTGTGTAACAAATTACCCGAAGATTAAAGCAGTACAACATTGTTCGTTAGGTCACAGGTCCGTGGATCAGAAATCCAGGAGTAGCTTAGCTGAGTGGCTCTGGCTCAGAGTCTCTTACGAGGCTGCAATCAAGGTGTCAGCCAGGGCAGCGGTCATCTGAGGCTTCTGAGTATCATTTGGATACTGTAAAGGAATCAAAATTATATAACTTTATCTCCAAGCTTCTCTTTTCTTATGTGACATTCGGGTCATTTTTTACAATGACCTTTACATTTCTTCAGATCCATGCCCTTCACTTTGGTTTTAGTTTTTCCAAAGGGGATATCCCTGGTGAATGACTATGTAGAGATGATTCCATCATCTTGTAGACCCAGGTCTACACATACTGATTGCTTGCCTTAAAATGGATGTTATAGGCAAGCAGTTTCTCCTAAATGTTCTTGTTTATTTAAAGGAATAGCTGCTTCAAACAAATTAATTTCTCCCTAATTTTCCACTACTAATTACCTGTAAAATAAAAATAGTTTATTTTACCATGCTCATCTATGATATGGTTTTCATCTATGATATTACCATACAGTAACTCTGCTGTTAAAAAAATTCATCACATAATTTTACTTCTCCATAAGATGATATAAGCAGTAAGGTTCTTTCAGATGTGTGAGGGAAATTAAACTCTTGGTTTTTCTATGTCTTTTCTCCTATTTGGTGCTTGGGATACTGATTTTATTTTATAGAGGGAAATAAACAAGACTTCATGGTAGCTAGCAGGTCTGACTCCTATCACACATGTTTTTAGGCATTTCCAACCCTGTTTTGTAAGCTCACTGATATTTAGTCTGGTATGTTGGGGAAATTTTTACAACAAAAAGGTATTTTATCCTAACATTGGAGTACACTTCCCGTATCTCAGCTATCCCGTAATTCTTTTTTTTTTTTTTTTTTTTTTTTGCGATATGTGGGCCTCTCACTGTTGTGGCCTCTCCCGTTGCACAGCACAGGCTCCGGACGCGCAGGCTCAGCGGCCATGGCTCACGGGCCCAGCCGCTCTGCGCCATGTGGGATCTTCCCGGACCGGGGCACGAACCCGCCTCCCCCACATCGGCAGGCGGACTCTCAACCACTGCGCCACCAGGGAAGCCCTATCCCGTAATTCTTCATACCAACTCCACTAGATGGCGCAGTAGAGCGAGCGCTAGATCAGGACCCTGCGTTGCTGGAGGGAGGAAAGCGAAGCCTGTCAACTAATTATACTAGTGATTGAGAAAAGCATTTGTGAAAGCACTTGCTCTGTTGCAAATAATCTGAAATGGATAAATAAAGAGTGGGAGTGTCCCCAGTGGTCAGCATTTTTGACAAGATAGAAAGATGGGAGAACATTTGAAAATATGAGCACAATTTGAACAAATGCCTCTAAGGTGAGGTTGATTGTGTTATTACTATTGGTGTTCACTAGGACGGACACACACACACACACGCACACGCACGCGCACACACACACACACACACACACACACACACACACACACACACACACACTGCCCTCCTATCCCGACAGGAATCCTTGTTTATCAGTTTACTTCTTAAGGCTCATCCTTCCCCCCCCTTTTTTTTTTATCTCTGAAAATATTTTCTTCCTGATCTCATCTCAGTTTTTGGCCAGTTTGTGGCTCTAGCTGTAATCCCTTGGACTCTTTTGATACACTTTTCTCCCATCAGTATTATCAGTTTTATTCAAGAAACATTTTAACAGCCTGCTGTTCGTAAAGCCTTGCCTTAGATGTCAGGTATACAGAGCAGAGAAGTGAGGTAATGACTGTGAGTAAGAAGACATTGTGCTTGGCATTTTGTCCACATTATACTGTTTAATTCTTATAGCAACCCTATTGGACAGACATTATTTCCCCATTTTACTGATGAAGAAATTAGGCTGAGAGGCTAATTCGTGCAACATCACACAGTCAGTTAAGGAGTTGGAACGCAAACCCTAGTTTAACTCAAACTTATTGTCTTCAGTATTTTGCAATATCAAAAATGATTAAGGTGGCCACAATGTTAAAAATGTGCATGAACCATATTTCTGGGCAGACTTAAATAATTGTTAGGATGAAGTTCCATGGGAATGCCAAGAAGGGTTCATTCCATCTGGGAGATCAAAGAAGGCTCAACCAAGAAGATGGGTTTGAGAGTGGCCTTGAAGGATGCATAGGATTTTATTAAACAGGTAAAAGCGATCGGGGCCTTCCGGGCTGGTAAAGTGCAGCAGAAGCAAAGGCAGGTTAGCTGTAGAGCACACACTGTATCTGGGGAATGGAGGCCTTTAAATGCCCAAAAGAGTTTCACGTTAAAAGCGATGAGCTATCCCAGGGGTTGTAGGGGAGTGATGTGCTCCGTTCTGAGATTTGAAGGGAAGAGTGCTGTGCCACTGTGAAGGAGGGGTTGAATCATTATTTTAGTGGTCCGTGTGAGAAATAATCAGGATCTGAGGGAAATGGAGAGAAAACTAAGGAACTGCAAAAAGGTGCTCAAAAGCCCAATCTACTGGATACTGGAGGTGAGGGACACGGGAATTGAGTTACTGAGCCTTCTAAACTCTTCTTTATTAAAATTAAATTACTTATTTTTTAAAGTTATTAAATTACCGAGTGGGTAATGATTCTAGTCACAACAACAGAGAGCACGGTGGGGGAAGCTTTTTGTTAGAGTGTGGGATTGAGTTTGGGATAGTTCTGGGGTCCCAATGACCTACACTTGGAGCTTTCTCACAGGAAGTTGTCTGGAGCTTGAGATGCAAACCTGGGGTGACTTCTGTGAGGCCATGAGGATAAGACCCAGTGAAAGAGGGCAGAGTCTCAGGAATACTTCCATTTGCAGGTAATTGTGGGGTCTGGTTACTGTACGGTAGGTGGTGGTATTTGTTAGACTAGGTAAGTCGATGTCCCTAACTAAGGGACTTGAGGATTGAGTGCAACTTGTCTCTTAGTGAATAGGAGGCCAGAGAGTGAGTGACTAGGCCAGGGTGGCGGAGATGCAGGGCAGGAGATAAGGAAGATTGTGCAGGAGATCTGGGGACAATGTAGCAGGAAATTCAGATCTCTTCCCACTTAAGAGTTTGGCCTCTCACAGGAGCGACCAGCAAAGGTGGGAGGTCCGCAACCAAGATTCCATGACGCACTGGAGATTCTGGCTTAGCGACAGTTAGGTCTTCTTCCACATACTTTCTCCACACCCACTTCCCTGGAAGCGCTCCCAGACACGGCTTTTAATTCACTCTCTATTTACTGTTACCTTCCTTAAAAGCAAACTCGGACTGTAAAGAGTAGCAAGAGGGAGATCTTACGGTGATCGAATAGATCTGTATTTGATTGTAGTTCTGTATTTGATTATACAGATCCACACATGTGATAAAGTGACACCCACACCTATTTTACCAATGTTAGTTTCCCAGTATTGATATCATGCTATTGTTATGTAAGATGTAAGCATTGGGGGAAACTGGGTGCAGGATATAGGGTCATCTCTGTACTATCTTTGCAACTTCCTGTAAATCTGTATTTTTTAAGGCAGGTGATTCTGTTCAGTCCATCTCTCTTTGATATCTTTGTTCTAGACCTATTGACTGACAACCAATTTGAGGCCTTTCTCAATACCCCTTAATTGTGTTTAAGCATCAACCTTGAAGTTTTTTGTTTGTTTTTTTTTAATTTCTTGGATTCAGCTCCGTTTGCCTCCAGATCTAACTGGCTAGCTTCCAATTCCAATAATACTCTGTCCCCCACCATTATACTTATTTTACTATTTTGAAAAAGAAAGATATATGATAAAAAGATATACCTACATATGTCCACATATATAGATTTGTAGGACAGAGTTTCATCAGTTAAGGGGTTTAACAATGACCCAATGCTCTTTGTTAACTCACCCATCCACCATGTTTATGTAGGCTCTGTGTTCTTGTGTTATTCTGTCTAAAGACCCTGATGCAGACAATCTTCCACCCTTTACTGGTAAAAAAACTAAAAACAGTAACAGAAGTAACTGTCCTAAGATGATTCAACCAGTGAATGGTCAGGCCAAAGGCAGAATTAAATCTTTCAAATATTTCAGCTGTAACTGTTTACTAAATTAGCCACTTTAAAAAAAAAAAGAAGCTCACCAATACTTACGACAAGGACCAAATGAAAACCAGACAGTGTGCCTAAAAGAAATATAAAACATTTCTATCTTTTATTGTCTGTGGAAATTGATGACAAGAAGTAGGATAGAGGAATATAGAGGTGTTTTATGTATTTATTTATTTTAAAGCAACAGGTACTTATTGAGGGCCTTAAATTCAAGACCCTATGTTGGTTGTTCCTGGGAATACAAAGAAGTAAAATGTACATATACTCAAGGGGGTTATGCTGTGGTTGGTGAAACATTAATTTACCTATAAGCAGTAATTAGCAATGCATTTATAGTATGAACCACAAATGGCTAGTAGTATAGTAAAAACAAACAACTATAAATGTAGTATAGTAAAAAAAAAGAAATCTATAAAAACTTCCTAGGATTGGAGACACTGATATTCTTGAGGAGTATGGACCTTGAAGGAGGAGAAAGGGAACAAGAGATACAAGATAGGCAAGTAGAGGGCTGATGTTCTCAATCTACTAGGAGGAAATAGAAGCATAGACTTTTCTTCTGCTTACTTTGGGCTTAATTTGCTCTTCTTTTTCTAGTTTCCTGGGTGGAAACTTAGAATACTAATTTTAGATCTTTCTTCTTTTCTAATAAATGCAGTCAATGCTATAAATTTCTCTCTGAGCACTGCTTTTGCTGCATCCCACAAATTTTGATAAGTTGTGTTTTCATTTTCTTTAGTTCAAAATATTTTAAAATTTCTCTTGAGATTTCTTTGACCCAGGTGTTATTTAGAAATGTATTATTTAATCTGCACATATTTTGGGATTTTCCAGTTATCTTTCTGTTATTGCTTTCTAGTTTAATTCCTTGTGGTCTGAGAGAAACTTCATAGGATTTCTGTTCTTTTAAATTTGTTTAAGTGTGTTTTATGGCCCAGAATGTGGTCTAGCTTGGTAAATGTTCCATAAGAGCTTGAGGAAATTGTGTCTTCTGCTGTTGTTGGATGAAGTAGTCTGTAGATGTCAGCTGTAGCCAGTTGGTAATGGTGTTGTTGAGTTCAACTGTGTCCTTACTGATTTTCTGTCTGCTGGATCTGTCCATTTCTGAGAGAGGGGTGTTGAAGTTTCCAGCTATGATAGTGGATTCATCCATTTCTCCTTGCATTTCTATTAGTTTTTGCCTGTTTGATGATCTGTTGTTAGGCACATACACATTAAGAATTGTTACGTCTTCTTAAAGAATTAACCCCTTTACCACCATATAATGCCCTTCTTTATCCCTGATCACTTTCCTTACTTTGAAATCTGCTCTGTCTGAAATTAGTATAGCTACTCTTGCTTTCCTTTCATTAGCGTTAGCATGGCATATTCCTCATCCATTTATGTTTAATCTACATGGGTCTTTATATTTAAGGTGAGTGTCTCGTAGAGAACATACAGGTGGGTTCTGCTTTTTGACCCACTCTGACAATCTCTGTCTTTCAGTTGGTGCATTTAGACCATTGACATTCAAAGTGATTACTGATATAATTGAATTAATATCTACCATATTTGTTACTGTTTTCTATTTGTTGACCTTGTTCTTTGTTCCTATTTTTGTCTGCCACTCTTCCTGCCTTTTGTGCTTTTAATTGAGCATTTTATATGATTCCATTTTCTTTCTTTTTTAGTGTATCAGTTATACTTCTTTTTTAAAATACTTTTAAAAATGGTTGCCCTAGAGTTTGCAATATACATTTACAATTAACCCAAGTCCGTTTTCATATAACACCTTACCACTTTATGGGTGGTATGAGTGCCTTATAATAACAAAATAATACTAATTCCTTCCTCCAGTCCCTTGTACCATTGCTGTCATTCATTTCACTTATATATAAGTATACAAAAGCATGTGTGTGTATAAAATCTAATACACATTGTTGCTATTATTATTTTGAACACTGTTATCTGTTAGATCAATTAAGAATAAGAAAAATAAAAATTTTAATTTTACTTCATTTCTTCTTTCTTTGATGTTCATCCTTTCTTTATGCAGATCTAAGTTTCTGGCCTATATTATTTTCCTTCTCTCTAAAGAACTTCTTTTAATATTTCTTGCAAGGCAGATCTACTGGACAACAAATTTCTTCAATTTTTATTTGCCTGAGAAAGCCCTTATTTTTTCATTTTTGAAGGATGATTTGACAGGGTACAGAATTCTAGGCTGATGGATTTTTTCTTTCAACACTTTAGGTCTTCCACTCCATTCTCTTCTTGCTTGAATGGTTTCTGAGGAGGAGTCAGAGGTAATTCTTATCTTTGCTCCTCTGTATAGGTAAAGGTTTCTTCCTTCTGGCTTCTTTCAGGATTTTCCCTTTATCTTTAATTTTCTGTAGTTTCTGAAGATGATATGCCTAGGTGTAGTTTATTTTGTTTGTTCTTGACATTTATCCTGCTTGGTGTTCTTAAGATTATTGGATTTGTGGTTTGGTGTCTGATACTAAATTGGGGAAATTCTCAGTCATTATTGTTTCAGATATTTCTTCCCTTCCTTTCTCTCCTTCTCCCTCTTGTACTCGCCCTATGTGTATGTTTCACCTTTTGTAGTTGTCCCACAGTCCTTGGATAGTTTGTTCTTCTTCTCAGTCTTTGTTCTCTTTGCTTTTTGGTTTTTGAGGATTCTCTCTCTATATCCTCTAGCTCAGAGATTCTTTCCTCAACTGTGTCCAGTCTACTCGTATGCCTATCAAAGGCCTAATTCATTGCTGTTCCAGTGTTTTTTTATCTCTAGCATTTCTTTTTGGTGCTTTGTTAGGATTTCCATCTCTCTACCTACACTCTCCATCTGTTTTTTTTTTTTTTTTTTTTTTTTTTTTTTTAGCGGTACGCGGGCCTCTCACTGTTGTGGCCTCTCCCTTTGCGGAGCCCAGGCTCCGGACGCACAGGCTCAGCGGCCATGCCTCACAGGCCCAGCCGCTCCGCGGCATATGGGATCTTCCCAGACCGGGGCACGAACCCGTGTCCCCTGCATCGGCAGGCGGACTCTCAACCACTGTGCCACCAGGGAAGCCCTCTCCATCTGTTCTTACATGCTGTCTACTTTATCCATTAGAGGCCTTAGCATATTAATCACGGTTGTTTTAAATTCCTGGTCTGATAATTCCAACATCCCTGCCGTCTCTGGTTCAAATGCTTGCTCTGTCTCTTTAAGGTTTTTTTTTTTTTTTTTTTGCGGTAGGCGGGCCTCTCACTGTTGCGGCCTCTTCCGCTGCGGATCGCAGGTTCCGGACGCGCAGGCTCAGCGGCCATGGCTCACGGGCCTAGCCGCTCCGGGCCGTGTGGGATCTTCCCGGACCGGGGCACAAACCCGTGTCCCCTGCATCGGCAGGCGGACTCTCAACCACTGCGCCACCAGGGAAGCCCTAAGTTGTGTTTTTTTTACCTTTTGGTACATCATGTAATTTTTTCTTGATAGCCAGACGTGATGTATTTGGTTGTTTCTCAGTTATTTTTTTTCCCCCCTGAAGTGGTACAGGATGGCTTAGAGCTGGCTGGAGTTGGGTATTTCCCTTCCCCTGGTCACTTAGACTCTGAAAGTACCCCAGCAGGTCAGGCTCTGATAACTACTTTCCCCGCCGAGTTCAGGCCTTGTTAAAGAGAACAGAGTGGTCTGGCGCATTTCAGAGTGCTCTGACGCGTTGCAGTGCGTGGCGCTTTTCCCCTCCCGCTGACAGACGGAGGAGGGATTTTTCTCTGATATTTACTGTGGGAAACTGGTCAAGCTCCTGGAGGTAAATCTCAACAGTGTTGTGGGCCCCCCATGACCAGGTCCTTATGTAGTTTTAACTCTCAGAGCTGTGGTCCGCACTGAGCCTCCAGCAAGCCGTCGATTGTAGTTCAGGTTTTCCTACCCCGGCACTGGCTCCCGCAGCTGTTTCTGCTTGTGAGTCTGCTCCAGCAGCTACAACGCCCGGTATTTGCCTGTCTCTCCAGGCTTGGAGGCTGCAGTTTGCCTTGTGTCCTCCCCTCTCTTATGGATCCAAGAGAGTTGACTTTTCAGCCTGTCAGCTTTTTACTTCTTAAGACCAAGTGGCTACTCAAGCTCCTTGCTTGTGGAAACGGAAACCAGGAGTCCCAGAGCAGACCTTTGAATCGAAGAATCATCTAATTAGCTCTCTGATCATGGGTAAGTTATATAGTGTCTCTGGTCTCAGTTTTCTCACCTATAAAATGGGAGTTTTAAGGGCACTGACTTCTGGGCTCATTGGGAGGATTGAATAAGTTAGAATGGAGACTCCCTTGATGTTTTAGATGCTGCAGTATCTTCCTCCATTTGGTTAACTGTCTGTTTACTTTGAGTTTTGCCCATAGTGTTATTCATGGAAGAGAAATGCTTAATTTTGATGTCAGAATTATCAACTGTTTACTTTGTGCTTTGGGGAAGACTTATTTAAATCAGTAAAAAGTACTTAGAAGCCTAGTAGAAAAATGGGCAAAAGATATGAATAGGCAATTCACAAAACTAGTAACCTAAATGACTAATATGTCTATGAAGGAAATACTCAACCTCGCTAACAGGGAAATACAAACCGAAAGCATCATGAGATATTCTACTAGAGGGTGGTGTTCTGGCAGTACCTAGCAAAGATGAATATACATGATTTGTGACGCAGCTATCCCAACCCCGGATATTTATTACAGAGAATCTTTTTGCGTAGGACATGGGTAGGAGGTTTACAGTGCTTTTTTATTAGTCATCACAGAAGTAGTAGATACACATTGAGTAAGTTCTGTAGCAGTCAGAAATAATGAACTATAAGCGTACATAGCTGGAGAGATGATTGTTCAAAACCGTGGTGTTGGGTGAAAAAAGAAAAAAGAATAATATTTGTAGCACAAACCATTTATGTAAATTAAAAATTTATACACATAAAAACATAATTTTCCAGCTTTATTGAGGTATAATTGACATATAATGAAAATTATGTATATATATATTTATGGTGTACAATGTAATGTTTTGATGCAGGTATACATTGTGAAATGATTACCACAATCAAGCTAATTAACATATTCATCACCTCACATAGTTACCGGTTTTTGTGTCTGTGTGGTGAGAACATTTAAGATCTACTCTCTTAGCAAAGTTCAAGTATACAATACAGTTTTATTATCTGTAATCATCATGCTGTACATTAGATCTCCAGGAGTTCTTCATCCTGTATAACTGTAACTTTGTACCCTTTGTAATTTTAAAGAGTATATTAACATCCAAAGATAATATCAAGGAAACATTCTCTAGGTCCTTATGTTTGGGGGCAGGGGGAGGACAGAGTGGGAAATAGAATTGGGGATGCTGGAAACAAGACAAAAGATGGACATTGTGTAGGTGGAAGATGATTATCCCAACTCTCTGACCCTAAGACCCCACCCCCCCCAAATGAAAGCATCCTCAAGTTTTGTGAGGACGATTAACGTTACCATTGTAACAACAGTTGCTGTCTTTGATAGGTAATGATGGTGAGGGAAATATGGGTGAGGGTGAGGAAAATTTTATGAAACAAAAGGATTTTATGGAGATCTAATGATCTTTGTAAATTAGGTAAGGTTAAATTAAATCAACATACTTCTCAGATCATTCTGGTTAATGCCAAATGCAAATTGTAACTTCAAAATGCAGTTTTACAAATGTTTCAACAAATGATAGTCCTCTATACTTTCTTTTTATGTTTATCATTACTATTAAAAAGTTGATGTTGAATGCATATTCAGAAAAGTACACAATTCATAGTTGTTTACTTTAATGAATTGTCACAAAGTAAACATATCATCACCCAAGTCAAGAAATGGAATACTACCAGAGAAACCAGAAATCCCCCTGTGCCCTGCCCCAAATGCTGCATCCTTTCTCCTCATCAAAGACCTATTGTCTTCTAACACCATGGCTTAGTTTTGTCTATTTTTGAACTTTAGAACTTTTAAAGGCTTTCGTATAGTAGGAGTTTGAAAAACAATCTAAGGCTGAATATTATATTTGTACTTGACAAAGATTTCATTTTGTAAGTAGTATTTTTTTTAAAAATTGAGTTTCTAATTGTTCATTGCTAATATATAGAAGTTGAATTATTTTTGTGTGTTGGTCTTGTATCTTGTGACCTTATCAAACTCACTTATTAGTTCTAGAAGCTTTTTGTAGCTTTCTCAGATTCTTCCTTGAGGGCAATCATACTGTCTGTGAATGGGGACAGTTTTTTCCTTTCTAACTTGTAAGCCTTTTATTACTTTTTATAGCCTCATTGCAGTAGCTAGGATGTCAAGTATGATACTGAATAGGAGTGGTAAGAGCAGACATCTTTCCCTTGTTCCTGATCTAAGGGGAGAGTATTCAGCCTTTCACCACTAGGTATGGTGTTAGGCAGAGGTTTTTTGTAGATCACCTTTATTTTTATTTTTTAATTTTAATTTTATTTTTGGCTGCGTTAGGTCTTCATTGCCGTGCATGGGCTTTCTCTAGTTGCAGTGAGCAGGGGCTAGTCTTCATTGCAGTACGTGGGCTTCTCATTGCGGTGGCTTCTCTTGTTGTGGAGCACTGGCTCTAGGCGTGTGGGCTTTAGTAGTTGTGGCACGCGGGCTCAGTTGTTGTGGCTCATGGGCTCTAGAGCGCAGGCTCAGTAGTTGTGGTGCATGGGCTTTGTTGCTCTGAGGCATGTGGGATCTTCCCGGACCAGGGCTCGAACCCGTGTCCCCTGCATTGGCAGGTGGACTCTCAACAACTGAGCTACCAGGGAAGTCCTGTAGATGTCCTTTAATACAGGGGTCCCCAGTCCCTGGGCCACAGACCACTACTGGTTGGTGGCCTGTTAAGAACCAGGCCACACAGCAGGAGGTGAGCAGCGGGTGAGCGAGCAAAGCTTCATCTGCCGCTCCCCATCACTCCCCATCGCTCACATTACCTCCTGAACCACTGCCCCTCCCACACCCCGCCCGTGGAAAAATTGTCTTCCACGAAACTGGTCCCTGGTGCCAAAAAGCTTGGGGATCACTGCTTTAAAAGAAGTTCCTTTCTCTTTCTAGTCTGCTGAAAGTTTTAATCATGAATAGATGTAAAATTTTGTCACATTCCTTTTCTGCATCAATTGGTGCTGCCTTTAGACTGTTGATAGAGTGGATTACATTGATTGATTTTTGATTATTGAAACCAGCCTTGCATTTCTAGGATGAACTCCACTTGGTGGTGGTATACTATTATTTTTTTATATTGCTGAATTTGGTTAGCTAATATTTCACTGAAGATTTTTACATCTATATTTGTGAGGTATATTAGTCTGTACTTTGCTTGTACTGTTGTATCAGTGTAGTGCTAGTGTCATAAAATAAGTTGGGAATTATTCCATCTTTTTCTGCTTTCTGGAAGAACATTGTGTAGAATGTGTGCCATTTCTTCTTTAAGTGTCAGGTGGAATTTACCAGTGAAACAGTCTGGGCATGGGAATTTCTTTTTCAGAACGTTTTAACCATGGATTTAATAGTTTTAAGATTATGTAGGTTATTTATTTCATTTAGGGTGAGTTTTGGTAGTGTGATTTTTTAAGAAATTGGTTCATTTTATCTAATTAAAAAAATTGAGATGTTCATAGTATTTACTCATTATCCTACTAATGCATATTGAATCTATAGTGATATCCTTTCATTCCTGATATTGGGAATTTGTGTTTTTTATTTTTGTTTTCTTTTCGGTCTTTGAAGATGTCCGTCAATCTTATTGTTATTTTCAAAGAACTAGCTTTTGATTTTGTGATTTTTCCCTATTGTTTTCCTGCTTTCAATTTTATTGATTTCTATGTTTTAGCATTTCCTTCCTCTGTTTCCTTTGGGCTTATTTTTCTCCTCTTTTTCTAGTTTATTAAGGTGGAAGCTTAGATTATTGGCTTGAGATTTTTTTTCGAAAGTAAGCGTTTACTGTTTGGAGATTTTGCTGGGTTTTCTTTCTGTTGTTGACTTATAGTTTAATGACATTATTGTCAAAGAACATATATTGTATGATTTCAATTCTTTTAAATTTGTTAAGGTTTCTTTTATGACCCAGTATGTGGTCTATCTTGGTGAATGTTGTATGTGTACTTGAAAAAAAATACATATTTTGCTGTTGTTGGGTTGAGAATTCTATGAACATCAATTAGATGCCAGTGGCTGATGGTGCTGTTCAATTGCCAATGGTAATTGTTCACACCAGCAATTCTATAATCTTGCAAATTTTCTGTGTACTACTTCAGTCAATAACTGAGGAGTGTCAAGTCTCCAACTATAATTGTGGATATTTCTCTTTTCTGTTCTTGTGTTTTTGCTTTATGTTTAAAGCTCTATTGTTTGGTGCATACACACTTAGAATTGTTATGTCTTCTTGGTGAAGTGATCATTGTATCATTACAGAATGTCCTTCTTTGTGCCTGGTCATTTTCTTTGTTCTGAAGTCCGCTTTGTCTACAATTAACATAACCACTCAGTTTTTGTTTTTTTCTTTTTTGAAAATGTGTGCATGATACATCGTTTCATCCTTTTACTTTAAATTTACCTATATCATCATATGTGAAGTTAGTTTCTTGGGTACAGCATATAGTTGGGACATTTAAAAAAATTCATTCTGATAATATCTATCTTTTAACTGCATATTTACACCACTTACATTTAATTATTATGTTTAGAGTTAGGTCTATAATTTTAGAATTTGTTTTCTCTACGTGAGTGTATGTTTCTGTTTTCAGCTTTGTGAGATCCTAAGCAAAAAGCCTAAAGAGTCCTGCACAGGCTTCTGACTTATAAATAACAGATTTGTGTGCTTTTAAGCTGCTCCTTTTGTGGTAATTTGTTATGCAGCAGTAGAAAAGTAATATAGGTTTATTCCTACATCGAATCAGAGGTGGCCTATGTGATCAGTAGAATATGAAGGAAGCGACAGTGTATGACTGAAGACAACCTCACACAGGCACCATAGTAGCCCTGTGAGGAGGCTGGCATGGAAAGGGATTGAACCCTCCTGCCAAGAGCCCGCGTCGTCTTCCAGTCACATGAGTGAGCCGCCTTGGCCGTGGATCCTCTAGCCCCAATCAAGTCTTTAGATGCCTGTAGCTTTAGCCAACATGATCACAACTTCATGAGGCTCTTGGCCAGAGCCACTTAGCCAAGCAACTCCTGAATTCCTGACCTCAGAAACAGTAAGAGATTATTGTTTAAGCCACTAAACTTTGGGGTACTTTTTAATGCAGCATTAAATAACTAATATATAGACCTGTTGTAGGTGAGGCACTGTTCTACATGTTAGGGATATAGCAATGAATAAAGCCAAATGCCTGCTGTCATGGAGTTCATACTCTAAGGGAGAAGATAAAAACTATATAAATTATATAAACATGGCAGGTGATAAAAGTCAATCAGGATAAGAAGGATGAAAGGTGATGCTGAGGTTTCTATAAGATGGCGAGGGAGTATACCTCTTTAAGTAGAAATTTGAACAGTGATCTGAAGTGGGGGATGAAACCACACAGATATTTGGGGGCAGAACACTCTAGCAGAGGGAGCTTCAAATGTAAAGACCACGAGGTGGGAGTGTCCTTAGTGACTATGACGAATTGCTAAAGATAGGAAGAGTTCTGTGTCTAGTTTTAATTGATATACTTCTAGAATGTTTGAATGAGAGTTGCCAGATCAAATACAGGATTCCCTGTAAAAACTGAATTTTATTTATTTATTTATTTTCGCGGTACGCGGGCCTCTCACTGCTGTGACCTCTCCCGTTGCAGAGCACAGGCTCGGGACGCGCAGGCTCAGCAGCCATGGCTCACAGGCCCAGCTGCTCCACGGCATGTGGGATCTTCCCGGACCGGGGCACGAACCCGTGTCCCCTGAATCGGCAGGCGGACTCTCAACCACTGTGCCA
This sequence comes from Stenella coeruleoalba, assembly GCF_951394435.1. Lineage (NCBI taxonomy): Eukaryota > Metazoa > Chordata > Mammalia > Artiodactyla > Delphinidae > Stenella > Stenella coeruleoalba. Next base: position 66,245,068 of record NC_137151.1, read on the forward strand.
CCAGGGAAGCCCAAAAACTGAATTTTAGATAAACAACATTTTTTTTTTAAGTGTAGGCATGTCTCAAATATTGCATGGAGAATATTTACTAAAAATTATTAGTTGTTTATCTGAAGTTCAAATTTAACTAGGTATCCTCAGTTTTTATTTGCTATATCAGGCAACCCTATTTGGAGCAAAGGAAAATCTGAAGACAAACAGCTAAAATGATTACAAGAATGGAATATACATTTTTTGGAGGAATAATGAAGGAGTTTATATGTGTATTCTGAAACAGAGAAGGCTAAGAGGATTCTCCCATCCCCAAATTAGGGCAACAGAATAGAATAGAAAATACAGAGTATTGGGAGCTAGTAAAGCTACCTTTACTTCCTGGACAGCTTCCTTTTGATGTTCTGTAGGCAACGGAAACTAAAACCCACTGAATATATACATGTCTTTGGACAAGCATTCTCATAGGTAGCATAAAAGGGTCATGTCAGATAATATCTGCAATCCCTTTTGGCTTCAACACTCTGATACAATGAAGGGTTAGAAATTGTACAGTAGCTTGTTGTTTTTCCATCTCCACAGAGAACAGAGCATGAGTTGTTAAGTCTTGCAATGAGACAATTGATTAAATGTAAAGAACTGAACTGAAGGGCAATTAAACACTGGAATGACTTTGCCTGGGAGGCTGTGGAATCTCGCTCTTTTGTGATCTTTAAAAGGAGGCAGCAGCTGTTGTGGGTAACGGAGGTCACAGAGTGCCGTCTTGGAGAGGGAGGATTGAACCAGGGAGACTTTTGAGGGTCCAGATCCTGGGAATCACTTCTTTTTGGTCTAGAGAAGTAGAGGGAAATGATCCTTTACTTCTCTTAGGAGTTGGTACCAGTTCTCTAAGTTCACTGTCATGTTGATGTAGCCCTAAAACAGGCTTTCAGACGTGTCTTCTTTATACCTGAATCAGAATTACTCAGATTTAACTACTAGAATTTTAAAAATGCGGATTCCTGAGACCCACCCAGACTGAATCTGAAAGAAGCTTCCGGATTATGCATTTTAACAAGTTCCCCAAGTGGTCCATATGTATACTATGGGTTGAGAGCCATGGTCACTGAGAAATGAGAGTCTTTCTTGCTCTCCCTAGGGACAGACCTTTAATGACCTTTATAGTCTTACAGTGGTGACTGAGGCCTCTGCCTAAGCTTATTTCCTGGAGGGGAGGTACATAACGCTAAGAATGAAACTGGAGAATGGAGATGCTGAAGGATTTAAAGATGATTTTGGTCAGGTTGTTCTAGGCCAAGTGAAGGAGTGGAGGAGAGGGAAAGAAACTGGGGTTTACTGGACACTTTGGCCAAACACTTGCATTACAATGAAAACCTATGTCCTGAAACTATTTCTGTCCTTCTTTGTTTTATCTTCTTGAAATCTTCTACCAATTTTTTTCTTTGAAAAAAAAAATGGGATGGTACCTTTATTAAGCCAAAAAGAAGGATGTTTTCCATTCCATAGTCAGGATAGATTGGAGATGCAGAATATCCCAAGCAGCTATGGGTGGACAACCATCCCTTCTTAAAGTTTCTGGAAAGAACCAAAGGAGCTGGTAAAAATATAACAGAGGAAAAATAAAATAAAATAACAGAGGAAGAACATGGGGTCATCTAAGTAATTTAGTGTATTTTAATATTATAAAAGGAATCCCAAGTTCCACTCTGACCCTGTATTTCAAGAGTCGTTGTTGTGTGAGTCCTTGATGAGGGAGAACTACGAAGGGAGGACTTGTAGGTAGACCATTCCAGTATCCCCGCCAACGTCACTGGAGATTCTCCTGGAGCAGGTCCCTCCAGCCAGCTCTGTAGGTCACATCTCAGCTCCGGGTCACTTTTGGAATCCTCTCCAGACTTCTGCTGAACTCTGACTTGCTTCTCCCTCTCCTCCTCTCAGCGTTTACATGTATCTCTGCTTCAAGTTTGGCTGTCTTCAAATGACCTCCCGTTGGTGGATGGCCCTGTCATTATTAAGGTGCCCTATGCCTCAAACTCCTCTACCTTCTGAGGCTCTTTTGCCTCCTTTCTAGGTTGATGCAGGGCAGGTAACTGGCTTCCCTGGACTTTGTCTCCTCTGCCTTAGACACAGAACCCTGAACCTGCCTATGTGTGGCAGTTGACTTGGGGTCAGGGGACTAGCCAGCCTCTTGCACACTGGGGACTCTGAAACATGCCAGTGTTTACTGTTTGAGCATCTCAACAAGGCATTTCAGCCCAAATGGGGCAAACTCACTTCTTAGCCCAGGTCCACAAAACTTGCCTCAGAATGGGCTACAGCTAGCCTTTGCCTATGGTGATTCCAAACTGATTCTAAACATTTCTTCCAGCAGATTCACACAAAATAAATTTTTCTCCTGGCACAGCAGCCTGGTTTGATTTGGGTTATTTGACTACAAAAGCCCAGAGGCCAAGCATTTATTTAGAAATATTAGGAATCAGCAGCACAAATGAGATTGAGTTTTTGTGAAAAGTTAGAGATTTCTCGTTTAGGAAGGGAGTTCCCGGAGGACCCCATTAGCCAAGCCTCACTAGTAATTAGTCTGATTTCTCAGGCAAGAGGCAGGCTAATTGTCTACCGTCCATTCCGGAAGGCCTAGAGACACTTTAAAACCTACCACCCGTTGAAAAATATCATTGGAAGATTTCCTGCTGTATCTAAAGTCTTTTCTTTCTTTTTTTTAAAAAATAGAACTTTATTGGAGTATAATTTCTTCACAATACTGTGTCAGTTTCTTCTATGAACTAAATGTTGAAACTGAGATCAATATATGAAAATATGAACAAAATGGCTGATTATAAATGTCTTTTCAAATGTCAAATCATGGGTCTATTACTGATGACACTCAACTATAGAGAAGTGGAAAGGAGCTGAAATTTATTAAGCAACACTGTGATATACATGTTATTATCCAAGTTTAATAGAAGAAACAGCTGAAGCTCAAAGAAGGTAAATAACTTTCCCAAAGTCGCGCAATGAGTTCGTGGCAGAGCTGGGATTCTATGGACTGAAGTGAGTGCGGTTTCCAGAAGCCAATGTAAAGGTCAGGAAAAAAGCAGCATTGAATTGGCGGCGTTGGAGGCTGGCTGGCTGGCTCTCAAGAGCCAGGATGATCTAGTTGTAACTATGTGATCTCCCAGGGACAGAATCCATTAACCAAGTGTGTACAATGAGGCCGATGTTGAAGCCAGTGTAGATGGCTCGGCTTGGGTGTAACATGTGCTCACCTGAGCATTTGGACTTGTCTCATCATGGCGCTTTTGGGATACAGATCTGGAAGCACACAGCGTGTGGCCCTGTAACAGAGTCCTTGGGGGAGGAAGCTCTAGTGGAACTCTGGGTCATGAAGCCCACAGCAGCTCTGGTGCCTGACACTTCAGAAATGCCCAGAAAGGTTCCTCTTAGGAGTAGACAACTCACAGAGACATTGGCAGCTTAGGTGCAGACAGTTCACCCCACCTCCTGAAGTTTCTTTCTTTCTTTTTATTTATTAAACATCTTTATTGGGGTATAATTGCTTTACAGTGGTGTGTTAGTTTCTGCTGTATAACAAAGTGAACCAGCTATACATATACATATATCCCCATATCTCCTCCCTCCTGTGTCTCCCTCCCACCCTCCCTATCCCACCCCTCTAGGTGGTCACAAAGCACCGAGCTGATCTCCCTGTGCTATGCGGCTGCTTCCCACTAGCTGTCTGTTTTACATTTGGTAGTGTATATATGTCCATGCCACTCTCTCACTTCGTCCCAGCTTACCCTTCCCCTTCCCCGTGTCCTCAAGTCCGTCCTCTACATCCTGCAGTTTCTTTCTGACGCGTTCAGGAGGGCCCCAGCTTGCAGCACTCTCGTGCAGGACACAGAGCACCGAGCTTGGCTGCTTCCCCCTCTCTTGACACCAGGAGGTGGCGCCGTTGCCCACTTGACTTCTCCCGCTCCTCCATTCCAGTGTGTACTGGCCTCTGTCACTTCCTTCCACGCTGCCCCCAGAGGTCTCCCAGCTGTACAGTGTTTGGATGGGGTGAATCCCCTTCACCCTCTCTTGTGTTCCCAAAGTTCCAGGCTTCCCGTTTCTTAAAGAGTTCTCATGGGTTGTGCTATTTTATTGATCCTCCTCCAGTCCTGTGGGCTCCTAGGAACCCTGTAGAGATAGATCCCCAAGGGGCCTGTGCCTTTTGTTGGCCCTTCAGAATTGGAGTGTCTAAGACTCCATTGTTAAAAATGCTGATTTCAAGGCCTTACCCCCAGAGACTGAGTTGGTAGGTCTGGGGTCTGGGGCCTGGATGCCGTGTCTTCAGTAAGCTGCTCAGGAATTCTGGCACAGAAGTTGCGTTGATGAACAGTGGTGTTGGAGCCGCAGTGCTACCCTGCCTGAGCTGTCTGTGTTCACCGGACTGGCTGGATGCCAAGCTCCCGATGGGCAGGGATGATGGCTCACTCGCGTCTACACCTTACTGTCGAGCCCAGGACCTGGCACCCGGTGTGGCGTCAGTAGATGGCTGGGGCATGAAAAAGTCGGAGGTACTGTGTGAGTGGACTTTTCTTTACCAAGTTAAAGAACTGGCTGAAAAATCCTCCTGTCCTTGGTGCACTGTGTTGACAATGGGCCATCCTAAGTCCCACGTGCTGAGAGTAGAATTTAGGCAGAAGGCAGTGGGGAGAGAATTTTAGCAACGTAGGGAACCAGCTCCCAACAGGCAAACAATGGCCAGGCAAGAAGCATTTAGGGCCCAAATCAGAATCTCCACGTGGCTCAGTAAGTGTCTCTGAAATTGTAACAGAGAGGCCATCAGGCACCTCTAGAAAAGTGGGTGACGGAGCCAGACTGGGTGATGAGCAGGCTGCAGGAAGAGGGGTATTGTATTGCCCTCTCCACCCTGGCACAACCCCACCCCTCCACGGCCCCGGTTTCTTCATGCCTTCCAGATCTCTTAGAGGGGAGTTCATTCTCTAAAGGCATTTTTCACTTTTTAAAGTATTTTTTGGAGGCCAAAGAAGTTTGACCTAAGTGGAGGAATTGGTAACTTCTTCGAGCAGAGATTAGGCTTTGATGGTAAAATCGTCCAATATGCACAGCCCTTTGATTGAATAAAGCACGCCTGTATCGTGTCCTCATCAGACAGTGGACAGAGGCCTGAGCAGACCACGGCTTTAATCCCGGGAAGGCCCTTGGAGCAAACACCACGTGGCTCAGGGGGCTTTCTAGATTAGGCTTTCTCCCACTGAGGACCCCTTCCTGCCCTGCAGAATCCATGTTTCCAGGACCACAGCCCCCAGATGGCCCTGAGCTCTGACCCAGTGGCGCCTTTGTAACTCTTAGACTGCATCTGGCAGCTTCACAGAGTTGGGGGATGGGACACTGTCTTTATAATAATGCGACCTAGCGGTTGCTGTGTTCTGACTGCGCCTGAACTTCATACATGCCTGGCGTTTCACCAGCACTGCCTCGTTTATACCACATAACAACCCTTTGAGGACTATGCCTCTCCAGAGAAGGAAACTGAGGCTGGGATGGCAAAGCGGGGCACAGTAACTTGCCTCAGGTGTCAGCTGGTGGTCCACTGGACACCCAGGCCACACTCAGTCTCTGTGCTATGCTCGTCTCTACTTTTTTGCCCCCAAAATGGAATTTAAAATCAGTCTCTGTTTTTGTTGATCATGACAGCAGGGCATTGTTTATTTTCTGAACTGGACTTGGCATGAGGTTGTGCCTTCCTGAGTCCATTTTGATGCCTTTCCCTCATGGCGGCCCACTGTGCTCCAAAGTGGTTGCCATCGTAGAACACTTGCTTCAGAATTATAGGTAAATTCAAAATACTTTCCATCTCATGAGCGTCTGTAAGTCTGAGTGGCTTCACAGAGATGTTGCCTTATGTCCTTTTTGTTCTGGTTCAGAAGGTTCAGACTCTAAGAATATGTGAGAATCAGAAGAGCAGCAGATATATTTTTGAGCTTTTTATTTGGAATAATTTCATACTTACAAAAAACTTGCAAAAATAAAAATAGTATAAGAGCCCCTATATTGTCATCATTTTTCTCTACTTGCTTTATTATTTGCATGTTTCTCCACTCTCCATATAAGAAAAAACACACATACACACATACATATAATGGTTAAGAAAAAATTTTATATAACATATATATAGTATCTTTTTTTTTTTTTTTTTTTTTTTGTGGTACGCGGGCCTCTCACTGTTGTGGCCCCTCCCGTTGCGGAGCACAGGCTCCGGACGCGCAGGCTCAGCGGCCATGGCTTACGGGCCCAGCCGCTCCGCGGCATGTGGGATCTTCCCGGACCGGGGCGCGAACCCGTGTCCCCTGCATCGGCAGGTGGACTCTCAACCACTGCGCCACCAGGGAAGCCCCCCTATATCTATTATAATAAGTATAATATAATGTTTTTCTGAACAATTTGAGAGTAAGTTACCTGCTTCATGGCCCTTTACCCCTAAATGTTTCAGTGTGTATTTCCTAAGAATGGCAATACTCCATAACATAATTTAATACCTGACAAAGTACGTTTATCTAATCTCCCCTCCATATATCGATTTTGTTAGATGACTTATCAGTGTCCTTTCTAGCATTCCGCCTTCCAGCACAGGATCCAGTGTGGGGTGAGGTCTTGGATTTTGTTGTCATGTCTTTTAACCTCCTTTAATCTGGCTTTTATGACATTGATCCCCCCTTCCCCTCACACGCACCATTTTTTTTTTTCACATATCTGTGTGCCATCTTTGTGCAGGGGCAATGTTGGTCTTCTTCATACTGTTCCAATTTTACTATAGTTACTGCCAAAGTGAGCACCACACACCATTTGGTTTCGATAGCATGCTCCTCATTGTGCGCTTGTCTGGCGTTTCATCCTGGTTAGACTGAGGTTAGACATATCTCAGGTGATGTGAGTCCTGTCCAGGGTATCTGGAGCCACACAGTGTGATCCGCCCCGCATAGATGATGTTAATTTGGACCTGGTCAAGGTGCTGTACAATTTCTTCATTCTGGCTGCTCTTTTGGTCTTTTTTCCCTTGCCACTAATAAGCAGTGTGTGGGGAGTCACTTTAATTAATATCCCAGCAGCAACTATTGTAAGGGCACTTTTCCCAGCCAAACACTGCGAGCCACAGACGTGGCCTCTTTTCATCCCAGGGAGGCTCCTTCTGCTTCTCGTGACCACAAGCCCGTCTCCTCTTGGCTCAAAGCCCTCTCGGGTACGCCATATCAGGAGTGGGATCAGACCTGTGGTTTTTAATGCTGTGATTAGGAAGCTGCGGATGGAACTGGAGCAGAGAAAAAGAGGAAAGATGAAGTGTTAATTAGAGGATCTGTGAAGAGGGGGAAAGTGCCTTTAGAAGCCTGGCTTGGCTCCGGGAAGGGGAAAAATGGACTGGAGGCACTGGGAGATCAGGAGAGTTAGTCACTGAGCCACGCTAGTGAAGTTTGGCCTGGTTTTGTAAAACTGAGCCCCTGGCCTCCCACACTCTGAGGGATCAGTAGCCCAGGCCCTTGTCTTAGCAGAGTTCCCGGGGTGGGGGGGGGAGGCATCCTGCAATGTCCAAGGAAGGATAGCTTCTAGAGTGAGCTAGCAGCTGCCAGGGTTTCTAAAAAGACCACAAAATCCAGCAACCTCATAACAAAGCAGAGCCCCAGAGGAGTCATTTAAACTCCTATCTGGCCCCCGGCTGTGCACAGCCGTTCCAGGACCAAGTGGATGCCAAGGTGCCTGACAGAGCTGAGCTGTGCTGGAAACACAAAACTGTCCAACCATTCATGGAGAAATTCTACCCAGCGCCCAGGGAAGCCAGGTTTTCATCCAGCTCTCTGCAAAACAAAGAAGTAAATAACGGTGTCTTCATTATTAAATTCTATTGTATGATCTCCAAACAGGCTTAAGAGAGGCCCCTTTGTTAGTGGGCCCCTGAGAAAAAGAGCTGCCGGGAAGCACTGTGAGGCTCTCTCTCAACCTGGGAAGGCACCCTGGTGGATAACGATGCAGAGACGTTTTTCTATCCATCCATCTATCCATCCATCCATCCATTCTTTTAACCAATGAATATTTCTTGAGTAACTACCACGTACCTAAAGACCCAGGGCACTGAGCTGGAGATTGCGAGGGAAGAAAACTTCCTAATAATGAAAGGAGAAATAGCTCTGTCCTGGTTGGGTGAATAGAGGAAATCTTGACTTTTCCTGTCATTAAGAAAACGTAGAGCCTCTAATGATATTTATAAATACAGAATCTAGAATCTACTGAAAGAAAAGAACTTTGTTTTTCTCTTACTCTAGGGAAAGAAAAGAAAGAAACACAAGCTGGTCATTAATTAGAATCAACCATTAAGTCTGTGAGGTGTGGGGCTGCTAAAAGGTGGTAATTTGCTTTGCAGTTCGGCTCTGTAACTGGGACACAGCACAGCCCCTAGTGAGGCAGTGCTTTTCTATGCTCTCTGTCTTGAGCTTTTGGAAAATAGGTCAAGTAAGCCGGAAGCTGCCCAGAGGGAAAAGCCTGGAAAGAAGCTCATGTGCCAGCCTGTCTGGGGAGCAGAGAGTGGGGACTTGAGATGTAGCTCCGGAGACATGAGTCCCTGCCTCTGCAGGGGACTCCCCCATAGACTGAGGAGGGTGCTAAGGGATGACCAGGTGCCTTAGCTGTCTTGTGCCAGGGGGTCTGGGGGGAATGGAAGCAGCAGGGAGGGCCCTTTTCTGAGCCAATGCGCAGACTCCTGGGAAGGGTTGAGATTTCTGCTGTTTAAGGAATGAAATGGTTGGAAGCTCATGTACCCACTGAAAATGCTCCCCAGGATTATACTGACATGTTGGGCAGGGGTTTCTCCAGGTACCGAGAAATTCTGAGGCTGGATGGTGCACAGCAGAGAGAGGTGCTGTGAAAGAAGCCCCCCTTGGGAGCCATTTCTGCAGGATGAGAGTGTGCTGTCTGACAGCCCCATGTCCCCCATGGGGAACTGGCTCACTCGAAGCCAAACCTAGGGGAACAAAGGTTCTTCCATTCGAACCTTAGGGCTGGGGCAAGACCTCATGCTTTTATAATTCTTTGTAAGGAATGAGGAAATCATTGTGAAGTAACCTTCTGACCATGGCTGGCCTTTCTGTCTCCAGCTACAAACATTGACAAGCTTTTTCCGGAGGTATTTCAATTATTTGCTTGTCCAAGTGACTGGTTATATTTCCAACCAAGCTGATGACCGTGACTATAGAGAGAGAAGGAAGCACACCTGAAGCCTAGTCTCCACTGTGGAAACCTACCACGTGTCACTCTTACCAATATAGGACATGATCAAGAATCACAAAGTAAGAAGAACAAAATAAGCCAACAAAACATCTGAGACTCCAGAGTCGATGTCACAAGATGTTCCATTAATTTTATTTATTTATACCCTACCTACTTGCAAAAAATGTGTCAGAGCACGTTTAGATCGTTTGCATGTGAAATCTCTCAGAGCCCCATTTCGAATCCATTTACACGAACTTGGTATGTAATTCTCACAAGTTGTCTCAGCTCTCAGGTATAAAAAGCAGCAGATAGTTAAATGTGGAAGAAGCTACTATAGATAGGTAAACTGATAACAGCAAGAAATTAGGGTCAACAAGAGAGGAGCCAGAAAAACTACTATAAGAGTCCCAAGAACTCAAAACTAACTATCTAGACCCATTTAGTGTAGGGTTAAAGAACCCTTAGAATCTTAAATCTACTCTAGACTGATACTGATGTTTTTATGGATGACCCTAAGTCTCTAAGAGAAGATGAAATTATGTTCACTTCACCTTGTTTAGGAAGTTGGAATATATTTGGTTAGGAAGATTTTTGCCTCATATCACTAAAATTCTAAAATTTTCTGTTTAAATAAATTTTCAAGTATTGGAAGACTTAGTCATCTAGAATGACTCAAGGTTCAAGGTTCAGAGAAGCCCAGGTAGCAAATTTTCATCTTGAACACAGGTGTGTTTAGGGTTTAAATCAATTGGCTCTTGATACAAATTATACTTCCCATCTTGAAAGGTGTAATTTGCAAATGGAATTAATGTGATTCATACAGCAATGAATCAGAACCACAGGACCAGTTTTTCATTTGGAATCCATATGAGCTTACAAAGGACCAAATGGAAGTGGTGCCTCCCCAAGTTAAAAAAAAGTCTAGAAATATAATTCGAGGTGTTTGATCTGCTAGAACCAAGTAACTTTTTGGTTTGGTTGATATGTTCTGGATCCCTGGAATTGGCTGGGTGTAGGGCACACTGGCCACTGGTCTTTGGCTGCTAAGAATCCATTCCCCTCCTTACATGGAGGGAATCCTGATGGAGAGATGGGCTCTACCTCTCACATAGAAGCCAGAGACACCCAGTCACCTCTCCTAGCCCTAAAAGGATGTGAGCATGTGACTCAGGATTGAGCCAGGATTAGCCTTGGCTTTTGAATCCACAGAGGGTGCTAATCTTTGGTGAAGTCTACACTATTTTAATAAGATAAAGAGAAGTGTCAGGGTAGGGGGAAATGATTGCCCTTGGAAAAAAGCAAGCCTTTTTTGTAGGATAGCCTGTGATGTGTGTGTGTGTGTGTGTGTGTGTGTGTGTATGTGTGTGTGCACGTGAGTGCGCATGCATGTAATGTGTATATGTGATAGAAATACTCCTAGAGTCACACTTTGGGGTATAGGTGATGATTAGCCAAGGAAAATGGAAACAGTGGTACCAGAGAAAGAATCTGGATCTGCCCTACGTTTACATATTGATACTAGGGTGAGACATGGCCTGGATCCAGTGATACAAAAAGTAAACATAATATTGGTAATAATAGTAATAAAAAATCTTATATTCTTTGAATGCTTAATATGTGCCAAGTACTGTGCTAAGGAATTCGCACAAATTATCTCATTTAATACTTATTGTTAACATATATGGTAGGTCCTGTTCATGTCCATATTCTACAACACTAGTCATGACTGCTAGATCACCAAATCCAGGGGTCATTTTTAAGTCCTCATCTTCATCTTTAGTGGCATAGACCACATTAACTTCTTCCTCCTTTGGAAGTTTGCCTACTTTGTTCTCCAGGACACTATATTATTTTGGTTATCCCATTCTCTGGCCACTACTCTGTTTCTTTTGTGACCTGTTCTTTCTCTGCTCTCACCTCTTATACAGGGGTCTTCCATCCTAAGCCTTCACACTCTCTATGGGTGATTCCATAAATTATAGTACCACCTATATATTGATGATACTCAAATAACAACAAGAGTAATAACTAACATTTATTGAGTGGTTTCTATCTTCTAGGTTCTTTGCATATAAGTGGTTTATATATAAAAACTTATTTGATACTCAACATCCTGAAGTAGGTTCAATTATTGTCCTGGTTTTATAGATGAGGTAACTAAAGTACAGAGGCTTGTCAAGGTCACAGTGCTAGTCAGTGTTGCAGGCAGAATTCCAACCCAGGTGTTTACCTAAGCACCTGAGTATGGGACCCTCTTTAAGAAAAAGAATACAAAATGACAAATAAAAATTAAGTAGAAAAGTGAATATTTATTTAGAATGAGAAAAGAAATCGTGACAAGTTGAGAATCTTAAAGAACTGACAGAGGCTTCCATTTTTGGCTAAGATAGAGTAACAGGGACCACATTTACTGATACAACCAACAACACCATCAGAAAAAGTGGACAAAATATATAAAACAATGACTTTTCAAGACACTGGATATCAAGAAGCAAAGGACAATGATCCCTAAGAAATGGGAAACAAATGAAATAAACCTTACAATCTCCCTACCTTACTTCATTTATAGCTTCTAGGCTATAGTACAAAGAAGGGAAATCCAGGTAGAACCGGGTAGACTACCTGAATTGGGAGGTTGAGCTGAGAGTCTGGGGAAGAGATAGCTAGAGTTCATAAACAGAGTCCTGGAGAAGAAAGAGCTGTAGAAAGAGAATTCCAGAGATCTGCAGAGAGTTCCCCTTAAGTATTTGACAGAGCACTAATCAATGCATGTGTGTGAGGAAACTACACAAGGCTGGAGAAAGAATCATACGAAAGGATTAGAAGGAACAGTACCTAGTGTTTGTACAAGGTCAAGAATAGTACCTCTTCCCACCAGCCAGACTGGAAACCTTTGTGATTCTTGAAACATAAGGTAGAATACTCAGAAGTAAATTGCCTCAGTAGTAGGAAATGATTAGCTCTAGACTAAAGACTGGTCTGCTCTCACCTAAAAATTTTTTTAAAAACAAGGTGAAAAAGAATCAAGCTATTTCCTAGTAAATTAACTACATCCCAGGAAGAAACCAAAAATATCTACAACACCACCAAAATACCCAACAGCCAAGAAGAAAAATTCATGACTGGTATCCAATAAAGAAGTTACCAGGTATGCGAATAAGCAAGAAAGTATGACCATAATAAGGAGAAAGATCAATCACAATCAAACTAGAACTCACACAGATGTTAGAATTGGTAGGCAAGGACATAAGAACAGCTATTATAACTGTATTACATATGTTTAAGGTAAATAGAAACATGAAAATTATAAAAAATACAAATTAAATCTCTAGAGATGAAAACTACAATACCTACAGTGAAAAATATCAATACATTAGAGAGAATTGATAGCAGATTAGACATCATAGAAGAGTAGTGAACTTGAAGACATAGCAATATTTAGCCATTTTAAAGTGAAGCAAACAGGGAAAAATAATTTAAGAAAATGAACAGAGTATCCATATATTGAGGGACATCTTCAAGTGGCCTACACATGAGCAATTAGAGATCCTGAAAAGGAAGTGGGCAAAGAAAAATTATTTGAAAAATATTGGTCCCCAATTTTCCAAATCTCATTAAAACTACATGAAATGTAATGAATCCAAACACAAGAACACTGGAGAAAACTACACCAAAGCACACCATAATCAAATTGCTGAGAAAATATTCAAAGCAACTTAGAGGAAAAATGACAAGTTAGGGGCTTCCCTGGTGGCGCAGTGGTTGGGAGTCCGCCTGCTGATGCAGGGGACATGGGTTCATGCCCCGGTCTGGGAGGATCCCGTATGCCGTGGAGCGGCTGGGCCCATGAGCCATGGCCGCTGGGCCTGCACGTCCGGAGCCTGTGTTCTGCGGCAGGAGAGGCCGCAGCAGTGAGAGGTCCACGTACTGCAAAAAAAAAAAAAAAAAAAAAAAAAGGCAAGTTATAGTCAGAGGAACAAAGAAAACAATGACAGCAGGTTTCTCATCAGAAAAAACAAACCAAACCAAAAAAAAACAAAACCAGAAAAAACTCCAGCAAGAACAACAACAACAAAAACACAAGACAGTAGAGTGACATGTTTAAAGAACTGAAAGAAAAAAAACTGTTTACACAAGATTTTATACCTAGCAAAGATATATTTCAAGAATGAAGGCAAAATAAAGCCTTTTACAGACATACAAATGCTGAATGAATTTATCACTAACAGGCTTCCAGTATAAGAAATATTAAAGGAAGTCTGTTAGGCAGAAGAAAAATGATACTAGATGGAAATATGGATCTACAAAAAGGATTGAAAAGTATTGGAAGTGATAATTACATGGGTAAATATATGAGTTTATCTTACATTTAAATCTATTTGAAAGATAACTGATCATTTGTCATCAGGCAAATGCAAATCAAAACCACAATTAAATATTACTAGGGTAGCTATTGTAAAAAAATGCTGAATAATAACATGTATTGATGAGGATGTAGAGAAATTGGAACTTGCATACACTGGAAACTGGACCATGTATGTAAAACAGTGCAGCTCTTCTGGAAAGCAGTCTGGCAGTTCCACCAATGGTTAAACATAGAGTTACTATATGACCCAGCAATTTTACTCCTAGGTACATAACCAAGTGAAATAAAAACATGTCCACACAAAGACATACACAAGAGTGTTTACATCAACATTATTCGTAATAGTCCCAAAGTGGAAACAACCCAATGTCCATCAACTGATGACTGGATAAAAAAGGTGGTATATTTATATAATGGAATATTATTCAGGAATAAAAATGAATAAAATATTGATACATATTACAACTTGAATGAACCTTGAAAACATTATGGTGAGTGAAAGAAGCCAGTCACAAAAGACCACATATTATCTATTCCACTTATATGAAATGTCTAGAATAGGCAAATATAGAGATGGAAAGTAGATTAGTGATTACCTTGAGCTTGGAAGGATGGGAGATGGGGAGTTATTGGCTAAAGGGTATGGGGTTTCCTTTGGGGGTGATAAAAATGTCCTGGAATTAGTGGTGATAATTGCACAATTTTGTGAATATACTAAAAACCATCAAAATGTTCACTTTCAAAGGGTGAATTGTATAGTATGTGATTTATATCTCAATGAAACTCTAACCAAAAAAAGATAATTGGCTGTTTAAACAAAAATAATAACAATTAACTGTGAGTTTTATAACATATGTATAAGTAGGATGCATGAAAACATATGTTATAAAGGCCTAGAGGGAAGAACTAGAAATAACACCATTGTAAGACTTTTATACACTACATAAAGTGATATAATATGACTTGAAAGTACACCATGATATATTAAAGATGTATAATATAATCCCCCAAAGCAGCCACTAAAATAACAAAGAGTTATAATTAATAAGCCAGCACAGGAGAGAAAATGAATTTTAAAAAGTACACAATCTAAAAGGAACCAGGAAAATAGGGGGAAAGTATTAAGAACAGATGGGACAAATAGAAAACAAATAACAATATGATAGATTTAAAACTAACTTTATCAGTCATCATATAAAATGTAAATAGTCTAAACACTCCAATTAAAAGGCGGAGATTATCAAATTGAATAAAGAAGCAAGAACTAATTTTACATTGCCTGCAATAAGCACACTTTAAATATAAAGACACAAAATAAGTTAAATGTAAAAGGATGGGAAAAGCTTACCATGTTAATCTCTATCAAAATAAAGCTGTAGTGGCTGTATTAATATCAGACAAAGTAGATTTCAGAGTAAAGAGTATTACCAGAAATACGGAATATCATTTCCTAGTGAAGGAGCCAGTTCATCAAGAGGGCATAAAAATCCTAAGTATTATGTACCTAATAACAAAGCTTTAAAATACATGGAAACTAATATAACTGCAAAGAGAAATAAACAAATCTTCAATTATAGCTAGATATTTCATTACCCCTCCCTCAATAATCAATAGAATAAGTAGAGAAAATAAGAAAATCAGTAAGACTCTAGAAGATCTGATCAGCACCTTCAACCAACTCAACTTGACAGATATTTAGAGAGCATACCACCTAACATCAGCAGAATTCACATTCTTTTCACAGTGCATTAGCCAAAAGAGACCATATTCTACAGCAGGAAAAGCAGTCTCAATAAATTTAAAAGGATTCAAGTTGCTCAGTGCATGTTCTCTGGTCACAATGGAATTAAATAAGAAACGAACAAAAGAAAGATCTCTGGAAAACTTCCATATCTTTGGAAACTGAAAAGCATACCTCTAAATGGGTCAAAGAAGAAATCAAAAGGAAAATTAGGAAGTATTTTAAATTGAATGAAAATAAACCACAACCTATCAAAGATCAGGAAAGGATGGTTTATAAAGGGTCCCAAGGAAAGTTTTGAGGGTGATGGCTATATTCACTATCTTATGTGTGATGTGATTCACTAACTTGTGGGTGATAATTTCATGGATATATGACAATGCCAAAACTTGTCAAACTGTACACTCTAAATATGTGTTTATTCCCTGTCAATTATATCTCAATACAGTAGTCAATGAAAAGTCATTTAAAAAAGCTAACAGAGGGCTTCCCTGGTGGCGCAGTGGTTGAGAGTCCGCCTGCCGATGCAGGGGACACGGGTTCGTGCCCTGGTCCGGGAAGATCCCACATGCTGCGGAGCGGCTGGGCCCGTGAGCCATGGCTGCTGAGCCTGCACGTCCGGAGCCTGTGCTCCGCAACGGGAGAGGCCACAACAGTGAGAGGCCCGTGTACTGCAAAAAAAAAAAAAAAAAACTAACGGAGACTGCAAAAGTAAAATAATCCAGAAAAAATGAATTTTTATTAATTAATCTCTGACACATACCTAAAATGCTTTTTTCTAAAAAAAATTTTTTTTTGCTGAATACTCTTTGATTGCCTTTCTATATGTCAAAAATCTTGTAACATTATTTTCTATTAGAGAGAATAGAACGTATTCAGCCTTTCCTCTGTCTTTGTTAATCAAAACTGGTTTTTATTACTTACATTTTAGAAAAGTTTCAAGCTGTTTTACTCCATTGGTGACAACTATGTGTTCTGTTTTGGTATCATTAGAAATCATCAGGACAAGGTGAATCAGATACGCCAAAATGTGATTTGCTGGGATGCAAAAACATATGTTTTCACCTACCGATATGCTTGCTATTTTTGGTGTTACTCTAGGACCATGCCCTGTGAACACAGGTATTTTGATATACTCCCTTTTGTGCAATTCCAATTGTATATGCTGCATTTTCAAGTATAATTACTGAGGGCCTGTAGGTACCAGGCACTATTCTAAGTGCTTCAGGTATAGCAGTGAATGAGATTGACAAAAAAAAACAAAAAACGCTTGTCCCCAGGAAGCTTACATTTTAATGGCAGGAGACATAAAGTGATAAACCTTAAAATTTATAGTATGTTGTATTGCTAAGCGCTATGGCAAAAAAAAATGAAGTAGGAAATGAGGAGGAGGATTCAGTTTTATGCAGCGTGGTTAGTGGAAGTCTTACTGAGAAGGTGACTTTTGAATAAAGGTCTGAAGGATGTAAGAGAGAGAGAACCATGGGAATATCTGGGAGGAGAATGTTCCACACAGAGGAGCAGCACGTGTAGAGACCTGAGGCTGGCTGGTGAGTGGAGGGCTGAGGGACAGAGCAGCTTTTGTGGGGGAAGGAAGGTGAGAGAAGTAGGAGGGGAGGTCAGAGCAGAGTGCCCAGGTTGTGTAGGGGTGCAGATTTTACTCAGGGTAGGATGGAACATTGGAGGATTTTGAGCAGAGGGTGACAAGGTCTGATTTGTCTTAATATGGTCACTGTAATGGGTTGAAGTCTTAACCCCCAGTACCAGTGAGTGAGAACTCATTTGGAAATAGAATCTTTGTAGATGTAGTAAAATTAAGGATCTCTAGATGACATACTGGATTTAGGATGGGCCCTAAATCCAATACTGGTGTCCTTATAAGAAGAGGAATAGACACAGAAGAATCCAGAGACATAGAGAGGAAGGCAATGAGAAGATGAAGCAGAGATTGGGGTGATGCGTCTACAAGACGAAGGGATGCCAAGGATTGCCAGCAACCCCCAGAAGCTAGGAGAGAGGCATGGGGCATCCAGATTCTCCCTCAAGGGTCTGCAGTGGTCTGAACCCCACTGACACTTGATTTCAGAGTTCTGGGCTCCTGAACTGTGAGAGAATAAATTTCTGTTGTTTCATGAAATTGAGTTATTTGTAGTGAGGTGGATGGACCTAGAGTCTGTCATACAGAGTGAAGTAAGTCAGAAAGAGAAAAAAAAATACCATATGCTAACACACATATATATATGGAATCTAAAAAAAAAGTGGTTCTGAAGAACCTAGGGGCAGGACAGGAATAAAGATGCAGACGTAGAGAATGGGCTTGAGGACACGGGGAGGGGGAAGGGTAAGCTGGGACGAAGTGAGAGAGTGGCATGGACATATATACACTACCAAATGTAAAATAGATAGCTAATGGGAAGCAGCCACAGAGCACAGGGAGATCAGCTTGGTGCTTTGTGACCACCTAGAGGGGTGGGATAGGCAGGGTGGGAGGGAGGGAGACGCAAGAGGGAAGAGATATGGGAACATATGTATATGTATAGCTGATTCACTTTGTTATAAAGCAGAAACTAACACACCATTGTAAAGCAATTATACTCCAATAAAGATGTTAAAAACAAAACAAAACAAAACAAAACAAAAAAAGATGATGGAGGCTAAGTAGCCAAAGAGGTGGATGGACTGTGCTGGTTCTTAGTGCGAGTTTCTCGGCAGACCACTTTTCAGCCTGGCCAGCTTGCTCCACGTTAAGCTCTGCTGGAAGGGGGTGCCAGAGGGTGACACAAGGCTGGGGAGGGAGGAGTCCATCCTGTGCGTTGATTTCCCTTCCCGTCTGTGGCACTGCAACGATAGCTGGTTCCAATTTCCCGCTTTTCCTCGTGCTCCCAGAGCCAGCCTCATGGGGCCCCCCAGAGGTACCCGCGCATGCTGCCTATGGCTCTCTCCTCGGAGGCCCGGCTCTGTGGGCCCCTTCTCACAGGCTGTGGGTTCAGGTGAGCCTGACCCTTCTCTCTGTGCCCCCAGCCGAGGGCGGGTGGCTGCTTCCTGCCCTGACCTCTGTGCTACTTCATGCCACCCTCGTACCTTTTCAGTTCTCCAGTACCTGCTTAATGATTTATATTAAACTCTGTTAAAATAACTGATGGGACTTCCCTGCTGGTCCAGTAGTTAAGACTCCGTGCTTCCACTGCAGGGGGCGAGGGTTCCATCCCTGGTCGGGGAACTAAGATCCCGCCATGGCACGTGGCATGGCCAAACAAAAACAAAAACAAAAACAAAAAAACACAGAGTGCCGTGGTTTCTAGTTCCCAAACAGACTGATGCCTAAAGCATGGATGACTCCAAGAAAAATTCGAGTAACAGAAAGAATGGAGGTGCCTCAATGGAGATAGACAAGCCTGTGGGAGGAGTGGGTTCAGAGTCTGGATCTGGACAAATTCCAATTAGATGTCTGTTAGACGGCATGAGACATCCAGGAGGGATGCTGAGTGTGGTCTTGGCTCTGTGAATTCCGAGTTCTGGGGAGAAGTGTGGGCTGGAGAGAACTACCTGCAGCTCACCAACACACACAGGTGTTTCGAGTCACAGCCTGTAAGCCTGTTCTGTGATACTCCAGGTCTTAGCACAGAGCTTGGCACAGGGAAAGGCTTCATACATATGTGCTGAATGAAGGACACATGGGTAGAAGAATCAGCAAATGGCGTTAGCTGAGTCATCGTGCCTGTAATAGTAAACTGTTTTGAAAATGAAGTTTCCTAGGAATGGAACTAATATGACAGGGAGGAACTTGTGGATGGACTCCTCCGAATCAACTTGCTTGTCAAGCCATGTGCAGGAACCTGGGTGACCAGGCGCCAGAGGGCATTTCCCTAGCAAGCATCCTCTGGGAATTTTTTGGAACCCAAGTGTGGTTTCTTTCAGTGCAAAACTAGTGTGTGGAAACAGAGGCTCTGGTTCCCAGCAGTTGAACATAACATCCCCTCTCTGAGCCGCCTGATGAATGAAACATGGCCTTTTGTTTAGCGTTTCTTTCTTTTATTCACCCTGGCCTCACACTTACCATCCGCTTCGAGTTCCAGTAAATTATTCATTACTCATCTCTTCTCGTCATTTAGCTTGGGAGCAGGACATCCTTGGGGTTAGGCTTGCCTTTGGTCAGGTCGAACGATGTCAGGTAAGGCCCTTCCTCCTCTGGCCAGGAGCTGAGGGAGTGGAAAAGACTGCCTGGACCCCGGTGTCACAGGCAGCCACCTGGGGCTGGCCCACGCTGAGGGCCACAGGTGTTGGGTGGCTGTCACGATTCTGCTTTTTCACTTGTTTGTTGCAGCAGCATCGGAGGTGAGCAGCGAAAGCACCAAAGGAAACAAAACAAAAGGGTAAGAGAAAGAATTCCCAAAGCCACATCCTTCACCCCAGAGAACTGGTCAGTAGGCCTGGCCGATGTGACGAAGCTGGGCTTGATCTTTCCAGCATGCGTGATTTGTTTTCATCCCAAAGAAGAACTTCCCTTTTAAAAAATACGATAGCTACATCTGCAAATCACGTGATCATGCTTGTCAGCTGCAGTGCAAGAGTTAAAATTTGTGAGGTTTAAGTAAACTTGGTTTAAAATATGATTAAAAGCCACTGGCTGTGCACCGTGCCCTCCCAGCATATATTTTTCTTTAACGTGTTCTTGTCAGACAAATATTCAGCAATAGCTGTGAATTTTAGTGCAACTCTGTGGAGTCAATATAAAAATTTGCCTTTTCGTGAGGTCTTTTGGTACAACTGTTTGCTGTGTTCTCTCCACGTGCCTCCCCTGCTCTCCCTCTGGGGAGTCAAGCTGTCTGGCCTCCCTTTGCCCTTGGCTGTGGGAGACCTTCCCAGGCTGAGAGTGGCCCACAGTAGCCCATCCAAAAAGAGGCCATGATGCAGATGCAGACTAGTCCCTGCTGAGCGGGAACTTTGGGGGCAGGAGGCTGCTGAATTGCTCAGACCTTCTTGCTCTTTCTTAGGACTTAGCAGAAATAATCTATCAGGTTTTATGCCTATAGTTCAGAAATTTTAGCCTGTCATCAGCCACTGATGTTCTGGGAAAGCTTCAGGGTTCTGAGCACAGATAGGTGGTGGAAAGAAGGGGTCTTATCCGCCTTTCTACCCACCAGAGGCTGAGCACCCTCTCTTCTTCCCAGCCACCCAGGGCTGGCCTCCAGGAGCTGATGGAAGGCCCGTATTATCTGGAGATGAAGATAAGATTACGGGGCTGAGGGTGGTGGAGAGGGACCAGAGAGGGATGTCGCTTTCCTCCCCTCCCTACAATCACTGCTCTCAGACTGATTTATGCCGCTCATTGGCCCAGAAGCCAGGTCGGGAGTGCCTTCCCTGGCAGGCTGTCTTCAGACGGCAGAGATAAGGGGGATCCAAGAGCTGGTCATCAGGAAGCAGTTAAAGAAAATTGTCCGCCTTCCCAGTGTAATGTTTTAAGGTGTACACAGCCCACTGACAGACACTGTTTGCCTTTTGAGAGTTACATTAAGATTTTCATGTGATCACGGAGCATGGCGTGCAACTACAGGTGCGTCAGAGGCTCAGTGCGTTCACCTTGGGTAATGCTTAACTGAAAAACTAGTAGTTGGACCACTCTCCCTTCCTCATGATGAGGCAAAAATGGGCTGGGTGAGCACATTTTCTGCGGAGGCGATGGGCTTTGTGAGAGCTAGGAGCTCAACTGCAGGGTCGCCTGGGGTTGGGGCAGTTTGCCAGGTGTGGCTGTTCCCAAGTGCTTTGTTTGTTTGTTTGTTAGTTTTTAACATCTTTATTGGAGTATAATTGCTTTACAATGGTGTGTTAGTTTCTGCTTTATAACAAAGTGAATCAGCTATACATATACATATGTTCCCATATCTCCTCCCTCTTACATCTCCAGCCCTCCCACCCTCCCTATCCCACCCCTTTAGGTGGTCACAAAGCACTGAGCTGATCTCTCTGTGCTAGGTGGCTGCTTCCCACTAGCTATCTATTTTCCGTTTCGTAGTGTATATATGTCCATGCCACTCTCTCACTTTGTCCCAGCTTACCCTTCCCCCTCCCCATATCCTCAAGTCCATGTTCTAGTAGGTCTGTGTCTTTATTCCCATCTTACCCCTAGGTTCTTCATGACTTTTTTTTTTTCTTAGATTCCATATATATGTGTTAGCATACGGTATTTGTTTTTCTCTTTCTGACTTACTCTAGGTCGATCCACCTCACTACAAATAACTCAGTTTCGTTTCTTTTTATGGCTGAGTAATATTCCATTGTATATATGTGCCACATCTTCTTTATCCATTCATCTGTTGATGGACACTTAGGCTGCTTCCAAGTGCTTTTGTCATCTCAGCTCCACTGGTCCCACATGCTCCCGAGACCCCCGGTGGTGGTTTCTTGTGCTTTTGGAGTAATTACTTGGTGTTGTCAAGCCCTCTGCTGGAAACACGAAGAATGTTTTCTGGGGGGACATCCCGGACGGCAGGGGACCCCTTGATGGGGATCGTCAAAGACTTTGCTCCCCTTTTCTAGCCAGAATGAAAACATAGTCATTCATCTCCATGTGACATCAATCCCCCACGTAAAGTGATACAAATTCAGTTATCATAGGGCAGTTTTGCCTGGACAAGGCCGTGTACTTCTATGTCTTGGTTTTGACATATGGCTTGGGTGTATCTTTAACCAAAAAGCATTTGCTCTAGTGCTTTTGAATACATTTAGTTTGCTTTTCTTCAGTAATGACCTTGGGTTTGGCCAGAATCTTCGGCTGGATTGTGAATAGGCATTTTCTTTGCCTTTTTGCCAAATAAACCCTTTTAATGTCAAAACAGGAGATAGTGTGACAGTTTAATCAGATACCAAGGTATAAGCATAAAGAAAGCAAAAAAAAGTGGTATCAAAAATACATGATAGAAATTAATATTTTACCAATATTCAATATACTGCTAAACCCATATTCTTTAAATATTAAAAAAAAACTTTTTAAACCAGTAGTCAGGAAACAGTGATGCTTTTAACTTTTCTTAACTGAAATATAGTTGATGTACAATATTGTGTTGTTTCAGGTGTACAGCAAAGTGATTCAGTTACATGTATTTGTATTTTTTCAGATTATTTTCCCTTATAGGTTATTACAAGATATTGAATATACTTCCCTGTGCTATACAGTAAGTCCTTGTTGCTTATCTATTTTACGTATAGTAGCTTGTATCTGTTAATCCTATACTCCTAATGTATCCCTTTTTACTATTAATATGCCCAGGGCAAATTTTCAGTGGCAGGAGGGTTATACTTGAGCTTACATGCAGGATTGGGTTAGTTTATAGATATAGTGTGCTTGGAAAGAGAAGCAGGATAAAAGCTTTTGGCTCATTAATTAGCTGGCCCTGGCCCCTGAGACTGGTTAATCTTCCTGGCAAGGAAGGAGACCTACATTGATTTAAGGGAAACTGCCAGCTTGCTCTCTCTTTCTTTCTGTCTCTCCCCCTTTCTCTGTTTGTCTCTCTTTGCGTCAATCTGTCTCTGTTTCGACTTGGAAAACAAACTTATGGTTACCAAAGGGGAAAAAGGGGAGGGGTTAAATTAGGAGGTTGGAATTAACATATATATACTACTATACATAAAATAGATAATCAACAAGGACGTACTGTATAGCACAGGGAGCTCTACTCGATACTCTGTAATAACATACGTGGGAAAAGAATCTGAAAAAGAATAGATATATGTATATGTATAACTGAATCACTTTGCTGTATGCCTGAAACTAACACCACATTGTAAATCAACTATACTCCAATATAAAATAAAAATTTTAAAATCTGTCTCTGTTTCTCTCCCTCTCTTCTTTGTTCTCTCTTGTACCTTTTCTTTTATCAATAAACCTAACAAAATAGTGTATATAATTGCAGAAACACACACACACACACACGCACACACACTAAAAAAGGCCTGGAAATATATGCCTCCCTGATGTTTTTTATTTTTTAAATTTTATTGGCATATAGTTGATTTACAATGTTGTGTTTAAATTCTGCTGTACAGCAAAGTGACTCAGTTATATATTTACATTCTTTTTTATATTCTTTTCCATTATGGTTTATCACAGGATATTGAATATAGTTCCCTGTGCTATACAGTAGGACCTTGTTGTCTATCCATTCTATATATAATAGTTTGCATCTGCCAATCCCAAACTCCCAATCCATCCCTCTCCACCCTCCTGCCTTGGCAACCACAAGTCTGTTCTCTATGTGGTGAGTCTCTTTCTGTTTTGTAGATAAGTTCTTCGGGTCATATTCTTAGATTCCACATATAAGTGATATCATATATTTGTCTTTCTCTGTCTGACTTACCTCACTTAGTATGATAATCTCTAGGTCCATCCATGTTGCTGCAAATGGCATTATTTATATACATGAACGTTGCCTCCCTGATGTTTTAACAGTTATCCCTTAGTGAGAGGATTATGTATGATTTTACTTTTCTCTTTCCTACCTCTTAATATTTTTCAGCTTTTTAGTGAGTACATTTACCTTTCATAATCAGAAGTTTTTAATAAGAAAGAGAAGTAGGATACTCAGTCTCACATAAGATGAAGGGAGAAGGCAACTTTCTTTGGAATCTGAAAAAGGAGTTTGCACAGGATCTCCCCAACTTGACTGTAATATCTGTTGGGAGTGGGAACAGTGTTTTGCTCACTGTCACGTCCCCAGGCCTGGCACAGCAGTTTTCCCAGAGTGACCTTTGACAGGTGTTTGTGGAGTGAATAATTAGAGATGAATCTATAGTGAAAAGAAGGTGAGTTTGGAGCAGGCAACTGTTTGGTGTTCAAATGCTGCTTATCTAAGATTCCGTCTATTTGACATGAAGTAAAAAGGACAATGGATTTGAACTAAAATGCTCTGATTGGATATAACTTAGGCAGGCTCTAATAAAACTCTCATTTTAAACCCCGGTAATCTTTCATTAGAGAGAATATTATAGACAAGAGCCCAGAAGGGGTTGACTGTATGGAAAAATAAATCCGGCATATATATTTTAACCAAGAAAGTCCATTGTGGGAATCCTAAATACTGGTATTTGGTCACTCGCTAAAGATATCTATAACAGCAATTGTGGGATGCGAGGGAAGCTCCACCCTCTCTGCATTTGACAAGTCCTGATTCTTTCAAGGGGAAATATTAATGGATTTATCTGGTGCCAAATCTGCTGGTGGAGGGAGGAAGCTGACCTTACAGTCTCCCCATTGCACGTTATCTGGGTGTTCAGCCAGCCGGGACTCGAGGCACTGCCTGGCTCTGCAAAGTGCCCTTGTAGGCAGCTCCCAAACTCCCTGGAAGCAACCGCCTACAAGCATCTGGGCTGAAAACTACAAACGTTTAGCGAGTTGGGAAACGCTGCCTACTTCAAAGGGGAGATTCACCCCGGCTATAGCTTTGATGGGAGAGGTTAAAGCTCTGCTAAAAGAATCTTTTCAAAAGCTTCAACTCTAAAGCGGAGCGCTCTGGGACTCTCGTGATGGAGAACCCACACCCCTAGTCTTTCTCCTCGGCTCACTTCTCTAGTTGTCATGTCTCCTCAGGACTCAATTCTATCACTCTGATGTTTTGGAAATATTTTCTGCTGAGTGAGTTGCTTAGAAAAAAGAAGCAATCAGTGGTAGCTAACAGAGCTTGTATTGGGGATGATTATTTAAGGACTTGAGGTATAATTTCTGCTTATCGAGTAGTCGCTTTATTTGCTTGGCAGGATGAGAGAGGAATCTTTATTTATTTTGCTCCTATAAAAAGACCTTGGGTTGCTTGTTTTTTTTTCCAAAGCTAGGCCAAAGCAAATATATTTTTCAATGTCAAAAATATAAGAAAAAAGACTGAAATTTCAACAAGGGGATTTCTCAAACACATTTTCTGCTCGACTAAACTGTGTTTGCTTTTCTGGGCAATCTGTGGACTGCTGTAAGTTTATAAGCTGTTGTGTCAAAGGTCTCATTAGCACTTGTGGAAATAGAACTGTCTGTGAATGGTCTTCCTCCTGAAGATGGATACCTACCCGGTATGGATGGCTGTCCTTGTGCATCCCTGCTGCTGTCTCCGTGTACCTATGTTATCTTTCACTTCAAACTTTCAGGCCCATTTGAAAAACCAGAGCCCTCAGAATAGAGACCCAGATGACTCCAGGAATGCCCTGACTTTCTAAAGCCTTCATGGCCACTCCTGGCCAGCTGTGAACTGTGAAAAGACATCTCATTTTCCCTGCCTCCTACACTTCTCCCTCCCTCTCAAATATAAACATCGTTAAACTGGTTAAAGAGGAGGGACTTCCCTAGTGGCGCAGTGGTTAAGAATCCACCTGCCAATGCAGGGGACACGGGTTCCAGCCCTGGTCCAGGAAGATCCCACATGCCTCAGAGCAACTAAGCCCGTGTGCCACAACTACTGAGCCCACGTGCCACAACTACTGAAGTCCGTGCGCCTGGAGCCTGTGCGCCTGGAGCCCGTGCTTGGCAACAAAGAGAAGCCACCGCAATGAGAAGCCTGTGCACTGCAAGGAAGAATGAGTTCCCACTTGCCGCAACTAGAGAAAGCCTGTGCGCAGCAATGAAGACCCTACGCAGCCAAAAATAAATAAATAAATTTTTTTAAAAACCCAAACAAACCAGGTAAAGAGCAAATCAGTAAAAACAGTACTGCTTCCTGTGTAGAAATTACATGGTTGTTTTGAGGAGGGCCATTTATTTGTTAGGTGCTTTGCTGCATAGGATATTACCTTTGCAGTCTGCTGAGCTACCTTGATTGGATACTGGAAGGAAATTATTAATGTAATTTTATGCTGAATTTATAGATTTGATGCCTCTGTCTTTTGTCATTATTTCTGCTAGCATTTAAAACTCTATAATACCTTAATTATGACTTTTCTTTGTTTTTATAGTCTAAGGCTATTTGATGCACAGGCAGAATTTTATAAATTAAATAAGTAGATATGGTTCACTTACAGAGAAAAAGAAGAAAATAATCAGAGAAAGTAAACACTTTGGGGGAGTGACTATAATCAGTTCCCTAATTTAAACAAAGATCTGCCCACAGCACAGAGTGTTGGAGACCTGACAAGACCATGCCTTCCTGAAATAACGGAGCCTCTGCGTGCCTGTCCCTTGTGCGTCAGACACGGGAGAGCTTTCAATCATCCTGCGCGTCTTATGTGAAAGAGGAATAAAATGGTACAGAAACCTGAAGGCCTGTGGACGCTAGTCTTGACTCTTACTTACTGTTTATCTGAACTTGGGCAAATTATTTACTTTCTGCAAGCCTCAGTTTCCACATCTCTAAAAGTGTTCATATAATATCTATTTTTCTTGTCGTTATAAAGGCTTTGTAAGGGAGAAATGACATAATGGATGTAAAACTACTTGTTAACCTGTGAAAGGCTGTGTAAACATAAGACCACAGCCACATGCTGGCAGCTCTTGGGCCAAGCACTGCACACGTATTTTATTTGGCCTGCACTGTACTTTAAAAAAGAGAGCTAACGTTCATACATAGAAGGATTTACATAATATTTTAGACTTCTGGCTTCCCTTGAAAAACCAAGCCTTGTGGCGACCTGGGCCCCGCTTCTGTGTGGCAACAATTGGCCTGAGTTGAACTGTGGCAGCCTTGTTAGATGGACCATGTGGTTTTCAATTCCTTCAATCTCCACCCCTCCCTGACAGCTCTCCGCCAATGAGA
Source organism: Stenella coeruleoalba (assembly GCF_951394435.1). Lineage (NCBI taxonomy): Eukaryota > Metazoa > Chordata > Mammalia > Artiodactyla > Delphinidae > Stenella > Stenella coeruleoalba. Next base: position 66,272,159 of record NC_137151.1, read on the forward strand.
ATGGTCCCTTGTGCTGTTTGTGTGGCCTGCCTGGCTCCTAAGTACACTGGATTCATGATACTTGAGGATGTTAGATAGGCTGCTTTGACTTTGTGACAAAAACCACTGGCCGTGGAGTGGAAAGATCAGAGCTAAAGCCCCAGCTCTGGCATTGGGGCAACTGGGACAAGTCACTTCACCTTCTTGAATATTTTTTCTCATATGGAAAGTAGAACATGGTAACTGTCTCATAAGATTTTGGAGAGGTTTTACATAGAATAAGGACCTCAGCTTATAAACGAGACTGAACACCACACATATGTATGTATTAGTAGATATCCAGTTATTTATTACTGTTACCGAACTGAGCTAGGATCTGCTCAACTGACGCACCGGTCTACTTACATTGGGCTGTTGTGAAGGAAAGTACAGTGTTTATTTGCAGGGCACTAAGCAAGGAGAACAGACAGCTAGTGCTCAAAAGACCCAAACTCCCTGATGGCTTTTGGGCGAGGGTTTTTAAAGGCAGCATTAGAGGTGAGGGTCACAGGGTGTGTGATCAGCTCATGGACATTCTTCTGATTGGTTAGTGGTAAGGTTAGTGGTAAGGTAACAAGGTGATGTTTTGGGAATCTTAATCACCAACCTTCTGGTTCCAGCCAGTCTGGGGCCTATATGCTTGTGGTCATCACATAGTCACCATCCTCCACCAGGGTGGGGGGTCTAGTTTCTGCAGAACAACTCAAAGATACATGTCCGATGTTATGTATATCCCTTGAGGAGTCCTGTGACTTAGTTTTGTCTCTGAACTATTGTTTAAAGCTATCATTACTTTTCTTGATTGACTGATTTCCTTTGTTTCTGCATTCCATCCCTTCTCTAATTAGTAACTGCTCGAGTCTGCTGTTTGGAATTTGGGGAAAGCCTAGGAGACTAAAGCTTTTTTTATACAAACAAGAAATGGGGGACGCGGAGGGGCTTTTGTACCCGGGAGGACCCCACAGGGCCCTGCTCAGTTTCATTACCACAATGATGTGTAACAAATAACCACAAAAATCTCGGTGGCCTATAGCAATAAACACTTATTTTTGCTTATGAGTTAATAAGTTGGGGGTGGCTCTGCTGACCTTGGCTGAGACAAGTGTGCCAACCCAGCTCCATTCTGTGTGTCTCACCCTCTATCAGGCTAGTCTGAGCTGCTTCTCATGGCAGAGTCAGAGGAACAAGCGAGAGAAAGTGAAAATGTGCAAGTGCTTTTTCAAGCATTTGATTGTGCTGTATTTGCTAACATCCAATGACCATAGTAAATTCCATGGCTGAACCCAGAGTTAAGGGGTGGGACAGAAAACCCCACCCATGATGGGCAGGCACTGCAAAGTTATATAGAAAAGAGATCCAGGGAGGAGTGAGGATTTGGAGCCATTTTTGCCATCAATCTGCCTCAGATAGGGTAATCTAAACTGCTGAAACAAATATATTTCCAAAGCACATAATGATTCAAATACAGAAGTTCATTGCTCATTCATTTAACAGTATACGTCCCGGTTGTAGGGTGTGGGGTGGGGGTGACTCTCCTCACATAGTGATTCAGGGACCCAGGCACTTTCCATCCTTTAGCTCCATCATCACCCAAGTCCCATCACTGTCACTATCAACGCCAGGATATGAGGGGTTGACAAATCCTTCCTAGAGGGCCAAGTAGTATATATTTTAGGATTTGCAACTACTCAACATTTCCGTTATAGTGCAAAAGCAACTATAGACAATATGTCAAGGAATGGGCATGACTGTGTTCCAATAAAACATTTACACAACCAGACAGCAGGCTGAATTTGGCCCATGAGTGTTAGTTTGCTAACTCCTGCCCTAGAGCTACAGACCTTATAGGTATTGGATTAACCTTGTAAGTTAACACAGAAGACAGTTTTATCAAATATTTTGCCTATGGGATAAGAGGAATTTCTAGCTTTCCAACCTGCTATATCTGTTTCTTTGCTATCTGGTACCAAACAAACAAGCCAATTCTCATAAGCACATTTTTCAAACAGCAGCTCCCTACTTTGAGATACCAATTTCTGTGTTAGGGTAGCCTAACTGCTAAGAAAAAGACCCCCAAAGCCATGTAATGGCACAAACATAATAGAAAGTACATATGTACCACTGGTCGATGAGTGGCTCTCCTTTACATGGGGATTCGGGAGCGTCAATGTACTTCCTTTCCCTCTTGGGGCCTTGCCACCCCCTCATTTTGGCCTGTACCCAATGTGTAGAAGAGGAAAGAGCATGGGGGAAACACATCTAGTTCTTTTATAAATAAGTAAATAAATTATTTTATTGAAGTATAGTTAATTTACAGTGTTGTAGTAGTTTCAGGTGTACAGCAAAGTGATTCAGTTACATATATATATTTTTTTCAGATTCTTTTCCATTATAGTTATTACAGGATATTGAATATAGTTCCCTAGTTCCCTGTGCTATACAGTAAGTCTATTTTGTTATCTATTTTATATACAGCACTGTGTACCTGTTACTCCCAAACTCCTAATTTATTCCTCCCCCCCTCCCCGACTTTCCCCTTTGGTAACCATAAGTTTGTTTTCTATGTTTGTGAGTCTCCTTCTGTTTTGTAAGTTCATTTGTATCATTTTTTAGATTCCACATATAAATGATATCATATGGTATTTGTCGTTCTCCTTCTGACTTACTTCACCTAGTATGATAATCTCTAGGTCCATCCATGTTGCTGAAAACAGCATTCTTTCATTCTTTTTTGCAGCTGAGTAGTATTCCATTGTGTATGTGTGTATATACACACATACACATACATATATATACCACATCTTCTTTATCCATTCATCTGCTGATGGACATTCAGGTTGTTTTCCATGTCTGCTGTGAACATTGAGGTGCATGTATCTTTTTGAATTACAGTTTTCTCCAGATATATGCCAGGAGTGAGATTGCCAGATCATATGGCAATTCTACTTTTAGTTTTTTAAGGAACCTCCTTACTGTTCTACATAGTGGCTGCACCAATTTACATTCCCACCAACAGATATATCTACTTCGTTTTTTTTCCTCCTATTTATAAGAGATTCACTTTATTTATTTTAACAGATCTTTATTGGAGTATAATTTCTTCACAATACTGTGTTAGATTCTGTTGCACAACAAAGTGTATCAGCCGTATGCATACACATGTCCCCATATCCCCTCCCTTTTGAGCCTCCCTCCCATCCTCCCTATCCCACCCCTCTAGGTCATCACAAAACATGGAACAGATCCCCTGTGCTATGCTGCTGCTTCCCACCAGCCAACTATTTTACATTCGGTAGTATATATATGTTGATGCTACCCTCACTTCGCCCCAGCTTTCCCCTCCCACCCCATGTCCTCAACGCCATTCTCTATGTCTACCTCTTTATTCCTGCCCTGCAACTAGGTTCATCAGTACCATTTCTTTCTTTTTTTTTTTTTTTAGATTCCATATATATGCGTTAGCATATGGTATTTGTTTTTCTCTTTTTGACTTACTTCACTCTGTATGACAGACTCTACATCCATCCACCTCACTACAAATAACTCAGTTTCATTTCTTTTTATGGCTGAGTAATATTCCATTGTATATATGTGCCACATCTTCTTTATCCATTCATCTGTCAATGGACATTTAGGTAGCTTCCATGTCCTGGCTATGGTAAATAGTGCTGCAACGAACATTGTGGTACATCTCTCTTTTTGAATTATGGTTTTCTCTGGGTATATGTCCAGTAGTGGGATTTCTGGGTCATATGGTAGTTCTATTTTTAGTTTTTAAGGAACCTCCACACTGTATTCCATAATGGCTGTATCAATTTACGTTCCCACCGACAGTGCAGGAGGGTTCCCTTTTCACCACACCCTCTCCAGCATTTACTGTTTCTAGATTTTTTGATAATGGCCATTCTGACTGGTGTGAGGTGATACATCATTGTAGTTTTGATTTGTATTTCTCTAATGATTAGTGATGTTGAGCATCTTTTCATGTGCCTCTTGACCATCTGTATGTCTTCCTTACAGGAATGTCTATTTAGGTCTTCCACCCATTTTTTAACTGGATTGTTTGTTTTTTGGATACTGAGCTGCATGAGCTGCTTGTATATTTTGGAGATTAATCCTTTGTCTGTTGTTTCATTTGCAAATATTTTCTCCCATTCTGAGGGTTGTCTTTTCATCTTGTTTATGGTTTCCTTTGCTGTGCAAAAGCTTTTAAGTCTCATTAGGTCCCATTTGTTTATTTTTGTTTTTATTTCCATTTCTGTAGGAGGTGGGTCAAAAAGAATCTTGCTGTGACTTGTGTCATAGGGTGTTCTGCCTATGTCTTCCTCTAAGAGTTTTATAGTGTCTGGCCTTACATTTAGGTCTTTAATCCATTTTGAGTTTATTTTTGTGTATGCTGTTAGGAAGTATTCTTATTTCATTCTTTTACATGTTGCTGTCCAGTTTTCCCAGCACCGCTTATTGAAGAGGCTGTCTTTTCTCCATTGTATACTCTTGCCTCCTTTATCAAAAATAAGGTGACCATATGTGCATGGGTTTATCTCTGGGCTTTGTATCCTGTTCCATTGATCTATATTTCTGTTTTTGTGCCAGCACCGTACTCTCTTGATTACTGTAGATTTGTAATATAGTCTGAAGTCCAGGAACCTGATTCCAGCTCCATTTTTCTTTCTCAAGATTGCTTTGGCTATTCGGGGTCTTTTGTGTTCCCATACAAATTGTGAAATTTTTTATTCTAGTTCTGTGAAAAATGCCATTGGTTGTTTGATAGGGATTGCATTGAATCTGTAGATTGCTTTGGGTAGTATAGTCACTTTCACAATGTTGATTCTTCCAATCCAAGAGCATGGTATATCTCTTCATCTGTTTGTATCATCTTTAATTTCTTTCATCAGCGCCCTAGAGTTTTCTGTGTTCAGGTTTTTTGTCTCCTTAGGTAGGTTTATTCCTAGGTATTTTATTCTTTTTGTTGCAATAGTACATGGGAGTGTTTCCTTAATTTTCAGATTTTTCATCATTAGTGTACAGGAATGCAAGAGATTTCTGTACATTGATTTTGTATCCTGCTACTTTACCAAATTCATTCATTATCTCTAGTAGTTTTCTGGTAGCATCTTTAGGATTTTCTCTGTATAGTATCATGTCATCTGCAAACGGTGACAGCTTAACTTCTTTTCCAATTTGGGTTACTTTTATTTCTTTTTCTTCTCTAATTGCTGTGGCTAAAACTTCCACAACAATGTTGAATAATAGTGGTGAGAGTGGGCAACCTTGTCTTGTTCCTGATCTTAGTGGAAATTGTTTCAGTTTTTCACCATTGAGAATGATGTTTGCTGTGGGTTTGTCATATATGGCTTTTATTATGTTGAGGTAGGTTCCCTCTGTGCCTACTTTCTGGAGACTTCTTATCATAAATGGGTGTGGAATTTTGTTGAAAGATTTTCCTGCATCTATTGCTATTATCATATGGTTTTCATCCTTCAATTTGTTAATATGGTGTATCACATTGATTGATTTGTGTATATTGAAGAATCCTTGCATTCCTGGGATAAACCCCACTTGATCATGGTGTATGATCCTTTTAATGTGCTGTTGGATTCTGTTTGCTAGTATTTTGTTGAGGATTTTTGCATCTATGTTCATCAGTGATATTGGCCTATAGTTTTCTTTTTTTGTGCATCTTTATCTGGTTTTGGTATCAGGGTGATGGTGGCCTCGTAGAATGAGTTTAGGATTACCTCCCTCTGCTATATTTTGGAAGAGTTTGAGAAGGATAGGTGTTAGCTCTTCTCTAAATGTTTGATAGAATTCACCTGTGAAGCCATCTGGTCCTGGGCTTTTGTTTGTTGGAAGATTTTTAATCACAGTTTCAATTTCAGTGCTTGTGATTGGTCTGTTCTTATTTTCTATTTCTTCCTGGTTCAGTCTCAGAAGGTTGTGCTTTTCTAAGAATGTGTCCATTTCTTCGAGGTTGTCCATTTTATTGGCATATAGTTGCTTGTAGTAATCTCTCATAATCCTTTGTATGTCTGCAGTGTCAGTTGTTACTTCTCCTTTTTCATTTCTAATTCTATTGATTTGAGTCTTCTCCCTTTTTTTCTTGATGAGTCTGTTTAATGGTTTATCAATTTTGTTTATCTTCTGAGAACCAGCTTTTAGTTTTATTGATCTTTGCTGTTGTTTCCTTTATTTCTTTTTCATTTATTTCTGATCTGATCTTTATGATTTCTTTCCTTCTGCTAACTTTTGCGGTTTTTTGTTGTTCTTTCTCTAATTGCTTTAGGTGTAAGATTAGGTTGTTTACTTGAGATGTGTCTTGTTTCTTGAGGTAAGATTGTACTGCTATAAACGTCCCTGTTAGAACTGCTTTTGCTGCATCCCATAGGTTTTGGGTCATCGTGTTTTCATTGTCATTTGATTCTAGGTATTTTTTGATTTCCTCTTTGATTTCTTCAGTGATCTCTTGGTTGTTTAGTAACATGTTGTTTAGCCTCCATGTGTTTGTATTTTTTACAGTTTTTTCCTTGTAATTGATATCTAGTCTCATAGTGTTGTGGTCAGAAGAGATAGTTGATACGATTTCAATATTCTTAAATTTACCAAGGCTTGATTTGTGACCCAAGATATCATCTATCCTGGAGAATGTTCCATGAGCACTTGAGAAGAAAGTGTTTTCTGTTGTTTTTGGATGGAATGTCCTATAAATATCAATTAAGTCCATCTCGTTTAATGTGTCATTTAAAGCTTGTGTTTCCTTATTTATTTTCATTTTGGATGATCTGTCCATGGTGAAAGTGGGGTGTTAACATCTCTTACTATGATTGTGTTACTGTCTATTTCCCCTTTTATGGCTGTTAGCATTTGCCTTATGTATTGAGGTACTCCTATGTTGGGTGCATAAATATTTACAATTGTTATATCTTCTTCTTGGATTGATCCCTTCATCATTATGTAGTGTCCTTCTTTGTCTCTTGTAATAGTCTTTATTTTAAAGTCTATTTTGTTTGATATGAGAATTGCTACTCCAGCTTTCTTTTGATTTCCATTTGCATGGAATATCTTTTTCCATCCCCTCCCTTTCAGTCTGTTTGTGTTCCTAGGTCTGAAGTGAGTCTCTTTTAGACAGCATGTATACGGGTCTTATTTTTGTATCGATTCAGCCAGCCTATGTCTTTTTGTTGGAGCATTTAATCCATTTACATTTAAGGTAATTATCAATATGTATGTTCCTATTACTATTTTCTTAATTGTTTTGGGTTTGTTTTTGTAAGTCTTTCCCTTCTCTTGTGTTTCCTGCCTAGAGAAGTTCCTTTAGCATTTGTTTTAAAGTTGGTTTGGTGGTGCTGAATTCTCTTAGCTTTTGTTTGTCTGTAAAGGTTTTAATTTCTCCATGGAATCTGAATGAGATCCATGCTGGGTAGAGTAATTTTGGTTGTAGGTTTTTCCCTTTGGTCACTTTAAATATGTCCTGCCACTCCCTTCTGGCTTGCAGAATTTCTGCTGAAAGATCAGCTGTTAACCTTATGGGGATTCCCTTGTATGTTATTTGTTGCTTTTCCCTTGCTGCTCTTAGTATTTTTTCTTTGTATTTAATTTTTATCGTTTGATTAATATGTGTCTCGGCATGTTTCTCTTTGGGTTTATCCTGTATGGGGACTCTCTGCACTTCCTGGACTTGATTGAATATTTCCTTTCCCATGTTAGGGAAGTTTTTGACTATAATCTCTTTAAATATTTTCTCAGACCCTTTGTTTTTCTCTTCTTCTTCTGGGATCCCTGTAATTTGAATGTTGGTGCATTTAATGTTCTCCCAGTGGTCTCTGAAACTGTCCTAAATTCTTTTCATTCTTTTTTCCTTATTCTGCTCCCTGGCAGTGATTTCCACCATTTTATCTTCCAGCTCACTTATTCGTTCTTCTGCCTCAGTTATTCTGCTATTGATTCCTTCTAGAGTATTTTTAATTTCAGTTATTGTGTTGTTCATCACTGTTTGTTTGCTCTTTAGTTCTTCTAGATCCTTGTTAAATATTTCTTGTATTTTCTCCATTCTGTTTCTGAGATTTTGGATCATCTTTACTATCATGACTCTGAATTCTTTTTCAGGTAGGTTGCCTATTTCATCTTCATTTATTTGGTCTTGTAGGTTTTTACCTTGCTCCTTCATCTGTAACATGTTTTTGTCGTGTCATTTTTTTTTTTTTTTTTTTGGATGGATGGGGCTGTATTCTTGTCTTGCTGGTTGTTTGGCCTGAGGCATCCAGCACTGGAGTTTGCAGGCTGTTGGATAGAGCCGGGTCTTGGTGCTGAGATGAGGACCCCCGGGAGGCCTCACTCTGATTAATATTCCCCGCGGTCTGAGGTTCTCTGTTAGTCCAGTGGTTTGGACTCGGAGCTCCCACCACAGGAGCTCAGGCCCGACCTCCGGCCTGGGAACCACGATCCTGCAAGCTGGTCACCGGGGGTTCCTCCCATCCCCTTAGGTGTCTGTGGTCCCCCACCAGTGCCCGGTAGGTGCCCTAGTTGTCACACATCTGCTTCTTAAAAGCTTTGGTCATAGTGTCACACATTGCTTCTCATTATCCATACAGTTATGGCCACACATAACTGTAATAGAGACTGGAAAATCAGTCTAACCATGTACCCAGCTACAATCACATAAGTACGCAAAGAAAGAATGGGCAGTAGTGTTTTTTAACTCTTACAGAATGATTCTTAGACCACAAGTGTCCCAGTGCCTAACACAGAACCAGGTATGGAGTGAATATTTGATTAATATTTATTGAAGGAAGGAGGAAAGGAAGGAAGGTGGGAAGGAGAAAAGAAAAGAAAGGAGGGAGGGGGAAGGGAGGGAGGGAAGAGAGAAGGAAGGAGGAAGGAAGGAAGGAAGGGAGGGAGTAAAGAAGATGCCAACCATGTGTGTGCCTGCCCGTTTATACACAGACAAAACTATCTATAAAGGATCATGCTTCCCCATTTGTGTTTAATCTTTTCAGTACTAAGTAATTATTTGTGTCCCTTGGATTCTGTGAATGATATACTGCAACTGTATACATGTCCTCTTTGGTGTTCATAGACCTAGGGGGAAGAGAATTAAAGTCAAAGGGAAGGAACGAGGAAGAAACAAGGTAAGAGCAACTGGAACAGAACCTCCCTAAGCATTTAGGGCTCAGGGTCATCAGAGGTTCACAGAATAGTGAGAAAGTGTAGCTGTGCCTTCCCCCTCCCACCTTTCAAGTATTTCTAAATGGACTTAATTAAGGTCGCCTCCATCACAGGACTTTGCAGTGATCCAAATGGTGCTCTTCAGGTGCTGCCTGTGTCTGGCCAAGGCGAGGCTCTGGACAGTTCTGTCTGGCTGCACACATGGCACTTCTCTGCTCAGTTACCTCTCACTACCTTCTGCTGTTCTGGTGACTGTGTGGACCTCTTCTATGATGGAGCCTCAAGAAATCCTAACATCTTCACCATTGAGGACAATGCTAAGGGCCCAGGGACTGAGAGATCCTTGGCACGGTGCTGGACACAATTATCGTAGGGAGGGGAGAATTGGCCAGGACTCATGGCTACCACCCTACTTCACTCAGGTGAAGGACAGAGGATGAATAGAGAGGTGTACTGGTGCAACTCAAAATGATGGGGAATGGGCCAGTATCTGCTTTGGGGCTTTGTGGAGCTGCAGGTCTGGTTCAGGCTTACTCCAGTATACCCACCAGAGTGAGAGTCTGAACTACCATCTTAGCCTGAACCTTTCTCATAGCATTGACTTCCAGTGGTAGGTGTGTCTGGTCTGCTAGACACAGTAAGGACTGACCCGTGATGAAAGATACTTTGCTGGGATCCAACTTCTGAACTGTGATCACTTTTTAAAACAGTGCCAGAGGCCCCATAAACCCCACCTCTAGCCGGGGTATGGGGATCTATAGAGGAAGGGAAAAGAAACATTAAAAAACCCAATTTCTTGATTATATAAAATCTGGCCAAAGAACATAAATACATGAGATAAATGACCTAGGAAAGGTTTCAATATTTTTCAACTTGGTAGTGCAAAAGAAAATTTATTTTTGAGCATCTTGACACTCTGGCATTCTGGGTTGAGTTGGAACAATGGGCCACAGGCTCTTTTTATTTCATTCCATTCCACTACATCATTTTCCATTTGGTAATACTAATTCATACTTAGTGTTTTGTTTCATAGTCAACTTGTGTTTTATCATTTCAAGTGGAATTTTGGTTTAGTTGTAATCACTCAAGCAACCACTGAAAAAATTATACAAAAATATACAGTTAGAAAATACATTAATAAATTTAAATGGAATAATAAAAAATGTTCAAATAACCCAAAAGAAGGCAGAGAAGAGGCAACTAACTCCAGCTAATATTAATCAAGGGCAGAGATTGTCAAAATGAATTTTAAAACACACACACACAGACAAGAACTACAGAGAAATAAAAAACAGAAAACAATAAAATTTTAGACCCTAAGTACAAACTTATCAATAAGTATATTAAATGTAAATGAGCTAAACACACCTGTATTCTGTCTGTAAGAACTCACTTCAAATATAGTCATACAGGTGAAGATTGTATTAGCTTTCTCTGTTGCATAACAGATTACTGCAAACTTGCTTAAGACAGCACAGATCTATTATCTCACAGTTTCCATTGGTCAGAAGTCTGGGCATGACTTAGCTGGATTATCTACTTTACTTCAGGGTATCAACAGGCTGCAGCTGGGTCTGTGGCCTCATCAGAGTCTCAACTAGGGAAGAGCTTCCTCAGGTTGTTTGGCAGAATTCATTTCCTTGAGGCTGCAGAAATGATGCTTCAGTTGTTATGCACATAAATATGTCAGCTTAGATGAAATGGACCAGTTTTTCAAAAAACCAAAAACTACCAAAACTAACCCAAGATGAAATGGATAACTTGAATAGTCTTATAACTATCAAAAGTAATTGAATTCATAATCAAAAGCCTTCCAAAAACCAGATGGTTTCACTAGCTAAGTCTACCAAATATTTAAAGAAGAAATCAGTCCAACATTATCTCTTTCAGAAAATAGAAGAGGAAGAAACACTTCGCAACTCATTTTATGAGGCCAGCACTGATACCACAACTAGATTAAGGCAGTACCAAAAAAGTATATTCCAGACCAAAATCCTGATGGAACACCAATGACCAACACAAAAATCCCCAACAAAATATTAGCACATCAAATCCAACACATAAACAAAGAATAATACATCACAACCAAGTGGGGTTTGTCCTGGGAACGTGAGGCATTCAGTGTTCGAAAATCAGTCAACATAATTCACCCTATTAACCGTCTAAAGAAGAAAAAGTATGTGATCACATCAACTGATGCAGAAAAAGTATTTGAAAATAAAATTCAACATTGATTCATGATTAAAAAGCTGCAACAAACTAGGAATAGAGGGGAACTTCCTCCACCTGATAAAGGGCATCTACAAAAGCCTTGAATGTGGCAAAACCAGTGAAGACTACTTAGATCCCAGTCCACATTGCATAACAACCGTTTTCCTTGCTGTAGGCTGGTCCAGCAGTAAATCCCAGGCAACACCATTCCCACAATTGTTAGTTCTGACAATCCAGAGGGCAGCAGCTGGTGAAAACATAAGTCCAACAAAAGTGAGCTCTGCGTCTTGTACTGTATGGCCCTGGCTTCGGGACCACACCCTGGCTGACTTACCATGATGACTGCATTGTGCAGGACCAGCATGGTGAAGAAGGTTGGTGGAGAAGCAGTTTGCTGACCAAGGATAGAGGTTCTGAGAACAAGGCCATGGGGTAGGAAGCTGGCATTTTGGCTGAGCCAGGAGCCTCCTGGGAGCCAGAGCCAGCAATCAGCCTCACACAGGAAAACAACAGGGACCTGGAGATGAGATTTCTGAATATCAGGAAGTAGTCGGCAGTTGAGTCAGAGCTGCAGACCCAGCTGGAATGGGAACCTTTAGCTATCGCACCAAGCAACAAAGCAGCAAGGAAGGGCTTACTAAGGAGACCAGGGAGAATTTGTGTTGTTTTTTTAATGAAGGGACTCAGAAATAAAAAGCTTTGCTTAATTGATGTTACAGCCTGCCAGAGATTCCAAACAGCAGAGTCATAAAGAGAAATGTCTCATGAAGGTTATTCTCTTGTGCAGATGGGTGCACTGGAATCTGTAGTCAGGACCTTGTGCTTTGGAACTTATTTCTGTCAACCCAGCTTCCTATACTTTCTTCTTAATGACCTGGAACTTCTTTTCCAAACTCTTCCATGAGAAGTTTGGACTCTCAGTCAGTTCAGGCAGAAAAAAAAATGAAAATTTCAACGTTGAGGCAAAGTTGGAAGTATAATTTGGGGGTTCTCATATTCAGCACACACTCAGCGATGGATATGCGATATCTTTTTCCTCCTGGCCCTACCAGAACTGCTAATGGATGCATCAGTTTAATTGCCCAAAGAATGTATCAGTTAAAGCGAAGCTTACTTGTAGCTCTGAAGTTGAGCTCCTCTGATTCTCAAGATACTCTAAGCAAAGAGAAGTGTAGAACGTTGCAAAGGAAGAAAAGTGATGTGGGCAAGTCTCCAAAACAAGCCAGCTCTCCCCAGAAGGAAAAACCACCGGAGCTCTCAGTGGCCAGCAGAAGAACATACAAGTCCTTACTTGAGAATCACAGCCTTCAAGGTAATGTGGTGTGGGACCCTGGCCTGGGAGTCAGACGGCCTGGGTTCTGACCCACATTTGCCCGGTGGGGTAGTGACTATGGTGGGCTCTGAAGACAGGTAGTCTGGGTTCTAAGGCTAGATTTGATATTTTCTCACTGTGTGGCCTCGGGCAATTTAGTTCACCTCTCTGTTCCTCAGTTTCTTCATCTGTAAAAAGAAATGGTACCTATATTTACCTTAGAGAGTTGTGAGGATTAAAGGAACTACTGGTGCATGTGTAAAACATCTGGCAGCACATCTGCTCGTATCGAGTGCTATGTAAGTCTTTGCTGTTATTATACACTACCTGGGTCCTAGGGCAGTTACCTCTCTGGCTTCAGTTTTCTCAGTCGTAAAGCTAGAAAGCTGGGTTAGGCCATATTTCTCAAAATTTGGTTTGGAGACTTCTAGCATCAAAATAACCTAGGCTATCAGTTTAAATAATATCTCTTAAAGTGGGGCCTGAAAAGGGGCTTTTAAAAATGCTTTCAAAGTGATTCTTATACATAATGATTTAATCATAGCAGTAGAAGTATAATTAAATCGGCAATAGTTGACATAGAGCTGCTTTGGGAGGAAGTGAGAAGTTATGCCCTGCAAGGTAGCGGCACTGACACTGTGGCCAATGAGTGGAAAGCCAAGCCAGAGCCACACTCAGGCTGTGCTGGTCTCTGTTCCCCGTGGAGGGGGAATTATGGCTGGAGATGGATGAGCTGCTTCTTCACGAATGTCCAGACTGGCCATGTAATTAACCAATAAAAATCCCTTTCCCTTTTCTATGACTTAGGGGTGAGCCCTTGAATATTTGTGACAATAGGCATTTTAAAAAGTCACTTGTTGGAAATCAGAACTAATAGCTCCATTTTCTGTGCCCCTATTCACTTTATTTCTAGCCTATTGTAATTTGCATCCTACTGTATTACAGTGAGTACCTACACTGTGTGTATCCTCCGGAAGTAATGAACTTCCTAAATTCAGGGTGAGTGCCTTATTTATCTTGGTATTCCCTTCTCTCCTCCTGCCTTGCCCTAGCATTTAGCACAGTGATTTGCATGTGGTCGTCCTTTTATAAATATCTGTTGGATGAATCAGCAGAGGATCCAGTTTGAACTGAGTCCTGGGGTGGAGTTTACAAGTCCGTGGTCCCAGAGTGTCTACACTGTAACCATGAGACCCATGGACACAAAGGCAGTGGAAAAATGCTACCTTCATCACAAAGGCATTTGCAATATTAATACAGTGGAAGATATAAATCTTAATTAGTAGCAGAAAAAAGTAATGATGTATCGAGGTTTTCAAAATGTCAGCTGGTGGCTGGGCAATCAATTTATTTACAGCCACTAACCATTGCACTGTGATACTGAAACCAATACTGCTAATTAAAGGTGTAATGACAATCAGCCAGATCACTGTTAATTGATTCTTAATACTTCAGTTACTGCTTTTCATGCCAACTGAGTGTAATCAAAAGGGGTCAGAGAGTCCTACAAGGCTTGTCATTTTAGAAGCATTTGCAGGTATTAGCTTTTCAAAATCCAAAAATCCATGTGAAAGAGTACCTATATTTATATACACTTTACTGGCTCAATAAAGCTTTTGGAAAGTGAAATTAATTCTTGATGACAAATAGAAATATTTCATCAACAAGAGGGAAATTTTATTGCACCTTAGACTTTGGTTTCGTATTCTATTTCTTTATTCTCTGCTGGAAAATAACTCTAGGTATTTTTCTACCTTGAGAAAAAGTTTCAGTTGACCATATGGCTCCCCCTTTCTCTTCATCCTATTTTTCCCTTCCTGTCATTGATGAATTTGGGGGAAAAAGTGGTTTACAGCTCCTCTGTTCTTCACTCCTGCAATGTGTCTTTTGCCTCAGTTGCTTAGCATCTTTGAAAGCTACCTTTAGCCCCCACTAGCTAAGTCAAATGGCTTTTCCTGGTCCTCAGTCTTCTGGTGGCCTTTAAGACAACTGATCACTGTTTCTTTGAAACTCTGCTCTCCTTTCTTTGAAACTCTGAACCCCCACTAATCTTTCTACCAAGAATATTTTCCAGGAAGGGATTAACATAGCTTACAAGACATGCAGGGAATATGAGTGTGAGCTTAAGTGGGTAAGGAAAACCCTGGGGCAGAAGTAGTGGCCCCTTCCCAGATAAAGGCCAGTGGCCAACAGGTTAGAACACCCAGGCCAAAAGGCAATGGAAAATTCCAGTCCAATTCCAGGTCCATCTCAGTTAAGGGGGCAGGAGGGGAGTATGTCTCTGAGAGGATAGTGTGAAGATATGGGATTTTAAATGCAGAACAAGGCTGTGTTCGAACAAGTTCTCAGAAGTGAAAGAGAAACTCCGCCCAGTCTTGGAAATAGGATTGGTAGAAAGAAGAGAAAGCAGGCCATAGATGACTGTCTGGGGTACTGCACTGGGCTTTTCCTAGGACAGGTCCCTCCTGTGCCGCTGATTGGAGATCCCTCACTTGGGGTAGTGACTTGGAAAAACTCCGTTTCTCCTTTACTCTTGTACTATTACCACACTCAAAATACTTCTGATGCCAGATGTGTGAGTTTTCCACACCAAGCTATTCTGACACTAACTGCCTAGAGTTAGTGCAGACCCCAGAGTTAAAGGGCCCAGCCCCACAGGACTGCCCCCCAGCCTCAATTCAGATGCCAATCACAAGTAGTAGATCCCCAGGTTACCCACAATTTCTGTCTGACTTGGCCGTGAATCAGAGATTCCATGACTTCCTCCTTGGATTAGATCACTTGCTAGAACAGCTCACAGAACCTAGGGAAACACTTACTTATGTTTACTGGTTTATTGGATAATAAAGGATGCATGACCCAAGCAAGACCAATCAGAATCCTCCCTAGGACCTTTCTTTGGAACTGTTAGTCTACTGTAGGGGCTATAAGTTATACACCATGGGTGGCTGGTGGCCATCTGGTTTTCCATGTAGAGAGATCCTGTTAGAAAGATGGAGAGAACTCTGATTAAATCCTTTGAGTGATGCCTGAAATCCATCAGTCCCTTGATGTTTCTGGAATGTGAGCCAAGAAACATTTTTATGTTTTAAAAAAAGCTAGTTTGAAAAAAGCTAGTTGAGGTTATGTTTCTGTCATTTATAATTGGCATCTTAATACACTGCCCATTTTACACATGAGGACACTGAGAGCAGAGAGGTGAAGTGATTGCAGGAGTCTTTTTTTTTTTGCGGTACGCGGGGCCCTCACTGCTGTGGCCTCTTCCATTGCGGAGCACAGGCTCTGGACGCTCAGGCTCAGCGGCCATGGCTCACGGGCCCAGCCGCTCTGCGGCATGTGGGATCCTCCCGGACCGGGGCACGAACCCGTGTCCCCTGTATTGGCAGGTGGACTCTCAACCACTGGGCCATCAGGGAAGCCCCTGTATTTTATTTTTACAAGAGATAAATAAACTGACACCAAGCATTGTAAGTGGATGACCACAACAAAAGCAACGATGATTGCAATTACCAAACACGAAACACCCTCAGACTATGTCATAATATTGACATTCAGTCCAGTAATCCTCCACTGTAACAGCTCCTTTACTTTGCAATGAAAATTGATTTGTATATTTTTTGCCTCTAAGTCCTTGTGGGATTTTTTTTTAATTCAAACAGAAAGTCACAAAAATTATAATCATCCTCATCAGTTCACTCCGTCCCATGTAATTAATTTATTTTTTCATCTTGATCTTTTGTTAGCACTTTCATGAATTCATCAGTTTTCCATTAGAGTTCTGAAAATGCTTATTCATTCAGTTCAGCAGTATAGTCAGTTACTAGAAACCTGTACTTGTCAGAGTCTTTTCCATGAATTCCTTGAAGACGAACCCCTTTTATAGGAACATTTTTGCGAAAGCATCAGAGTACACCCAGTGTACAGGATTTTTAATGTGCCACCAATTATGTGCTCTCTTTTGGGTTATGCTAAGAGTATAAAATGCACGATGCTGCTCATTTTTCTCTAATCTGTTCCTATAAAATGGTAGCTCCTGGCTCTAAGCATCTGGCCTGCTAACTGCATAGTAAATAATAGTAAACATGGTGCAAGTCTTAATGAACTACTTGAATAAGATCATTTCTGTATAATCAAGATACTACTGTTGTTGCTGATCACATCAGCCATCGTGGACAGGCGCCTGGGCCCCACCGTGGCCCAATTAAATGAGAATTGCTGAGGGTAAAGCCAGGTCTTGTGTTTTTAAAAGCTCAGTGTGCAGCCAGGGTTGAGAACCACCTGGCTTGTCACCTGGGGGTGGCGGGGGACAGTGCGGTAGGCCTATGTGACTTGAAAAGAGCCACAGTGGTGATTCTCATATCTCTACTCTTGCTCAGATAGTTGGGAAAAGTGATTTGAGAGTTGAAGGGGTAGTTGCTACTTGATGGCAGGATCAAAGATGGTAAAACAGTTTGGGTGCTGTTTAGTTCCAGCTCCTTTTTTTGCCCAGCTCACCATTCATTCCTTCATTTATTTACCAGAATTTTACTGAGTGCCTCTCATGTGCCAGACACTATATTAAGCAATGAGATTACAAAGGGAACGAGACAGACAAGGTAGATATCAAACAAAAACAAAGCGTCAGCAACTCCATCTTGGACTATGGGGAATGTGATTTATCCAGAAAAGGAATACTACTCAGCAAAGCACACCAACCAACCAACCAATCAACCAACCAACGAACCACAAAAGAACTACCGATGAGTGTGAAAACATGGGTCAATATTAAAAAAATATGCTGAATGAAAGAAGCCTAACACAGAAAAGTAAATACTGTATGATTCCACTTCTATGAAATTTTGGAACTGGCAAAACTAACCTATGATGATAGAAAGCTGATCAGTTGTTGCTTAAGAAAGGAGTGTGGATTGACTGGAAATGGGTACAAGGGAACATTCTGGGGTGGTGGAAATGTTTTGTCTCTTGATGTGTACTTGACAAAATTAGACTGAATAGTGCATGTAAGATCTGAGCATTTCACTTTAAGTAAGTTGTACTTCAGCTAAAAAATAACAATATTAAAGGAGAAATTTTATAAAAATAATATGTTTCTGTCCCTTTCCCCCTTAGCTTGAGAGAGCCTTGAAGGTAGACAACAGAGTCTTGCTCATTTTTCATTCTCTTTTCATTTTAGTATCTACCACAGTATAAAGATAAAATAAATGTTTATTGGATGAATAAAGAATAACAGTATCCTATACTCATGTAGTGGTTTCACATTTAAAATCTTAGTTAATCCCTGTAGTAATCCTGTGAGTTTATAAATAAGGCCCAGAGAGGTAATGTGAACCAGTTGAGGTCACACAGCAGGGAGTGGTATAGGCAGGACTTGGACATGGGTCTCCTGATAATCACAGTCATCTAACTCCAAAACTAATGCTTTATCCATGACATCCCAATTGATGACATTGGAATAGTTATTGCATTTTTTTCTTTGGTCAGTTTTGTCAACTCAACATATATTGTGCATATATGACTTCTAAATTTTAAAAGTATAATAAAAATTATTTAGAAACTTGGCATTTTTAAATGCCCTCTAATATGAACTCCTCCATAATGTATCATTTTCTACAGATTTAAAACATGATTTGGTGACTCCTGGCTATAGGCATCTTTCCTAGGAGGTAACTGAGAATTGGAGATAAAGAGAAATCCTTTCCATTGTCTTAAATCAGGTTGACATTTAAGCTACTGAGTAGAGCAGGTTTTCAAGCAGCCCTGCTGGTATTTAACAGTGTTGGCTAACAGAGAAAGCCCACAATCGACTGTTCATCCTTAACTTTCTGGGCCAGAGAAATCCTCTCTGCACTGAAATTAATAGTAATTAACCTCATGTCAGTAGAAAACAAATCAGCATGTAACTGGCTTTAATGCCGCTGTGCCCTTTCAATGTATAGGCGAGAAGAATTGACTCACATTTATTCAACACCCACTGTGGATTGGGAGCTAGATGCTTTATGTTTGTTTTCTCTTTAATCCTTATAACAACAAAATGAAGTAGGTACTGTGGTCCCATTTTACAAGTGAAAAAAAACTGAGGCTCAGAGGGTTTGAATATATTGGCCAAGGCCCTATAGCTAGTAAGTGGCCAAAGCCAGGATTCAAACAATCGTCTCCTTCACTCTCAAAATGTGTTTCATTCATTATTTCTAGGCTGCCTTCCCAGGGCACTGCTCGCTGCTAAATGCCAGCCACAGTTTTAGAACAGGTGGTAGCCAGAATAATGCGCCACGCCATGCCCCTGCCCCGATGTGCATGTCCTAATCCCCAGAACCTGTGACTATGTTACCTTGCATGGCCAAAGGGACTTTGCAGACTGATTAAATTAGGGATCTTGAGATAGGAATATTACCTGGATTATCTGTGGGCCTGACGTAAATACAAAAATCCTTATAAGAGAAAGAGGGGGCAGGCCAGTCAGGGGTCATAGTCTGAGAGAGATTTGAAGATGCTATGCTGCTGGCTTTGAAGATGGAGAAGAGACCACAAGCCAAAGGTTGCAGGTGGCCTCTAGAAGCTGGAAAAGACAAAGAAACAGATCCTCTGCTACCATAGAACCTTCAGAAGGAACGTAGCCCTGCCATCACGTCAAATTTAGCCCAATAATACCTATATTTAGACTTCTGACCTCCAGAACTGTAAGGTTATGTTATTTTAAGCTACTAGGTTTGTGTTAATTTACAGCAGCGATAGGAAACTAGTACAGAAAGGCAGAACAGTTAAGCAATACATACCTTATCTTCTTTTGACACTTTAAAGGAGTAAATTTAATTCTCTTTTGAAAGCTCATATCTTGATTAAGAATTCTTATGGCTGATACCAAATTAAAATATGCTTGTATTATAAGAGTCTTAGTACTATAGGAGAAATCCAACACTGTTAAGAGTTTTCTATAGAAATGGCAATAACAAACAAGGTAGGCTGCATAAAAATTCATGGAGTGCTGAAATAATGTGGTAATATATTACTTTCTCTACTATTGTGGACATTTTGTGACTTGCCATCTTAAGTCACAGTATTTATTACGTTTATTCATCATTCATTTAACAGTGATCAGGTACATGCTATGCAGGTATATGTGTAGGGATGCAGGTAAGTAGATAGATAGACAGACATGCAGAAATTCTGTAGTGCCCTGAGTTCTGACAGGCAGAATTTCATTTCCAGTATTAGTTCACTTATCTTTAAATTAGGTGGATGCATAAATGTTTAAAAGTTTATCAGATATCTGATTACAAGAGAATATAAATAATTCAATATAGAAAATGACCCCTTTAGAGTTGATAGAAGTGGCAAGTAATATAAATTTAATATAATATAAATGAGGAACTTCAGTTTTATACTAAATTGCTTTGCTGATTAATCTTTTTTTTCAAAAAAAGAATTGGAACTCCTGTCAAGGAATGAACATGCTGACATCTATTAGATCTTATAAAAGTTTGATTTATTTCTTTTCTATCAGAGTTCATTTTGAAAGTTAGGAGAATGTCTTGATGTTATGAGAAATAATTCGTGCACTGTAACAATCCAGTTGGAATTCACAGCCCCCCATCGAATTGCAAGACCGCTCACTCATCATGAGACTTGGTTAGCTGGGAACTGAGGGTTGGTCCTACCGGAGGAGCTTTTTAGGGCCTAGGTTAGTGGAAAATTTAATTTATATCTGACTTTTCCTAAGAGTGCTATTCTAAGAGTCCAGTAATCGAGACAACTCTCTGAGCCTCTTTTTTCCTATTAAATGAGGACATGTTTTCTGAATTCTCTTCAATTGCTAAAATGGTATCTGATCCCAAATGAGTGAACCACTGTTCTGCTGGGATTTCTTCTCCCTTCAGAATAGTTTTAATAAAATTATGAATTATCAATTAACACCATACTCACTCAGTCTAGTTGATATATTGATGGAGCATCTGCAATATTGAAGGACTTTGCTACATGCGGTTGAGGAATATGAATAAATGTAAGAAACAGAACCCATCTAGGGCTTTTGTGTGAATTACAAAATGCTGTACAACTTGGTAAGTGACGGTGCCTTTGTGATCGTTAGAAAGTTTCCCTTTTCTCTGGGTAGATGAAGCCCCATGCCAGGGCACATGTGTTGAGGAGCAGAGCCTGAGCTAGATTTTGGCTCCCACTTGTCTCCTGGGCTGGCTGACTTTGGGCAGTGTACAACTTCCCCAATCATACTCAGCAGTCATGGTAAGAACAGTTCCCACTTTGTAATCTGGTTGGGGAAATAGCACATCTACTATGTATTCAGTTCTTACAAGTTACTTCTAATGGGTATATGTTGCTGATTTGGTTCAGATCAAATTAGAGGAACTACGATATTTTCATTCTTAATGACTTTTGTGAGGAAACCACCATGTGGCTATTTGCAAACTGTTTTGTCAAGTTTGTTTTTAAATATTCAAAGTGCTTATGAATTTCACGTCTTACATACAAAAGGGAGGTTGCTAAATCAGATATATTCATTTAGCAGACATATTTTGAGAACTATTGCCAGGCACTGGGAGATCAGCGGTTGATGGTAAACAAGACAGCCACAGTTCCTGCCCACGTGGAGAAATACTCTGTGGGGGGGAAGCAGTAAAATCTCCAGAGAAAGAGTCTTATTCTTTGCTAATATCAGGGACTTACTGAGCAGGAGGCGCTGAGGCAGTGAGGTAGATGGTTGCCAAGGCAACCTTTCCCGACTGAAAAAAAATAACAGGTGTCGGGCTGTGCGTGTGCAGACGTGCATATCATCATAGTTAGCCTTTCCACTGTGACTTTGAAAGAAGGGAGCTGAAGGTTTCCCAGTGAAGAGCCTGGATAGGCAGCTAGACACTGTCAGAGGTACTTAGGAGAATTAAGAAGGCTAATTAATGGGTCTTCCTGAGACGGCATAAGCAGGTAGTCAAGACTTCAGAAGCCAAAGCATCTCTGAAGTCACAGAGGAGGTAGATTTGAGAGCTCCCCTGGAGCTGTGTGCATGCTTGAAATCTAGAGGGTTCTGACACCTAAGTAAGAAACAGGAAAGTCTACGGTTGCCTTTTACTTAGAAGAACCAGTGATTGAAAACAACCCATTCAGTGTGAGAAATAATTCTTAATATATTTAAATGTTTCTATTTATTTTGATCATTCTCTAGTCTGTGCCATGTCTTTCCCCCCAAAGCTCTGCATAAACCTTAGAAATATATTCAACTCCTTTGATCCAGCAGTTCTACATCCAGGACTTAAGCCTAAAATCACAGGTATGTATACAAGGATTCGCTCAAGAATTTGAAGATCTTGTTGTAATAGTTCTTAAATGTGGGGAAATTGGAAACAACAGAATGTTCACAGGAGATTGGTTATATACGTTTTGGTGGAGCCACGCAGTGGAAAGAGAAGTGGTCAGTAACATGTAGACTGGCGGTTCTCACATGAGAGGCACGTGATGTTCTCCCGCATCTGAACAGCATTTATCCACCAGCAAGTCTTAATTTGAGGGTGGGATTGGTTGGGATGTAGCTTGGGAAAAAATCGTGATTGGAAAAGAACCTTCTCAGGTGATTCTGATACTCTGATAGTGGGCATAGTCCCTTTTAAGAATCACAATTATAGTTAAATGATGTAGAACCCTACTAGTGTAATATTTTTTTAAAAAAAATCAAATGCCGAACAGTAGATAGTCAACTGTTGTAAACGCACACATGCATTTTAAAAAATGTCTGAAGGAAGGATACTAAAACATTGATAATGTTGGGGGCAAGATTATGGCTGATTTTATTTTCACTTATGTCCTTTCCTGTATTTTCCAATATCTTGCCTACAAACATGTACTACTTTATAACCAGAGAAAAGGAAATAACACATTCTTAAATTTAAAAAGGATGCAAAAGATAAAGTAGGAGTCAGTCTTTTCAAAAGAGTATTAATTTGGACACACACAAAAGCAATAAAACAGTAAGCCCCTGAATTGCTCATAGATTCATGCAGTCTCTCAGCTCTCCATAGTTTAGGAAAGCCCAGCTTTTTGGCTTATGGTAGACAGTACTTAAGCATCATAGCCCCCTTATGGCAGCTACTGAAATTTCAGGACCAGTGCCTAAGAAAGTCCTCTAGAATGTGATGACAAACATCTTAGCTCTCTTTCAAATCAACTTTATATCTGACTGAATTTCTGGAGTCAAATAGTTGTCCAAGGCCCTCCGGAACATTCTATGGTGACACAGGTACAAATTCTGTAAGCTGGCGTATGTGTTACCTAATCTCTTTGGAGAGCTGATTTACTTCTCTTTTTTTTCTCTTAGTACTTTGAAGGACAACTTTCCTAGGGGACTGGACTTTTCCGTTTGTGGGTAGGATTTAAAGTCGAAGGGTAATGAACTGTAGAAGATCACCAGAGCAGGAGGCTGAATGCTTGTGTTTGAGACCTGGTCCCATCATTTGATTCCTTGTCCCTTGCCAGCAAAGCGAAGACAGGAGTGCCAGCCCTTCTTGCCTTTCAGAACTCCTGTAAGAACTGAGTGAGATAACATTTGCAAAAGTGTCCTGAAAGCTATAGAATGTTATACCTGCATAGGGTATTAATCCTTTTAATGACAAGCTAGCCTGGATTTTTAAAAACCTAAGACTTAAGGGGGCTATTGATTGTACAACTGCTGGGGCCAGTCCCTATGAAGGGCACAAACTCTTCTGCCTCGTGGAGTCATTTTCTCCTTAGGCAAAACCAGGGATGGCAGGAACAGGGTGCGTGCCCACCTACCTCTCAGCCTTGACCTATGTGACCCTCTCCTTGCTTCTTAAACGCTGGCCATAGAACAAATCTTTCAGTTCCTGGAATGTGTGGTTCCCCTGGGCACTCTCTTCTCTGGGTCTTTTTGTTCTGCCTGGAACGCTCCCATCTTCCCCATCCCTTTAGCTCCCCTCCTGACCTGATCTCCCTGAATAGTGTGGTCCCTGGTCAGCAGCAGCCACATCACCTGGGGCCTTGTTAGAAGTGCACATCCTGGGGCTCTTCCTCGCAACTAATGTCTGAAACTTTGGGTTTGGGACCCAGCAATTCGTGTTTTACAAGCCCTCCAGGGGATTCTGATGCCCCCTAAAATTTGAGACCACTGCCCAGCAGCGACGATTCTCAACGATGCAGCACATTAGACTCCTCTGGGACGTTTGAAAACTGCTGATGCTCTAAACCACACTCTAGACCAATTAACTCAGAATCTCTAGGGGTGGGATCCAGGAATTAGTATTTTTAGATCTCCCTAGGTGATTCCAATGTGCAGTCAAGTTGGAGAAGCACTGCCTGGGCTGAATTAGCTCTGTCTTGGGTTCCCACAGCACCTTTTCTGTGACACTCCTGAGCACAAGGGGTCTGCTTTACATCACCAGGACCCGTCACACCACGGCACACTGAGTGCTGATAGACTGGATCCAACCATGCTTGGATTAGAGGGCGTGTTAGAAGGATTAATTTAAAAATACGAATACCAAAGGATTTCAACATGGTGTTATCCAAAATATGATGGGGGCAGTAGAATGGCAACATCATAGTAAATTCTATAGCATTCAGGATGAAGGAAGATGTAAGAAACAGAGAACCCATCTAGTGCTTTTGTGTGAATTACAAAATGCTGTACAACTTGGTAAATGATGGTGCCTTTGTGATCATTAGAAAATGTTTCCCTTTTCTCTGGGTAGATGAAGCCCCATGTATTCATAGACAGGAGGATAAAAGTGTAGGAACAGCCCCCTGGGAACATGACCCACATCAACACCACAGTCCTCAGTCTGCCTCTTTCTTCAGCCGTTCTTTCTCTCATGTCCTTACACACACAAGTGAGCTCTGTGTACCGTGTGTGTGTGTGTGTGTGTGTGTGTGTGTGTGTGTGTGTGTGTGTGTGTGTGTGTGGTAAAACAGGTGAACTCCAGACCCCCAAATTAAAAAAATCTCAAATTGAACACATTGTTTGCCCTGTGTTTCAATGGCTGCTCCATTCAGGACAGACTTAATATCCAGAGAGCCTATCTCCTTTTACCATTAAGATCTATCTTTTTAAAAAAGTACCAGCTGATGACTTTGGTTAGATTCTCATTTGACTTAGAACGTCATTTGGAATTGAGGGGTAAAACCCATGAAATGAAAATGTGGATATTAAAATAGAGCAGAAAATGGGTTATTTTGGTCCTGCCAAAAATGCAACTATTTAGAGTAAAACATAATAGCATATTCTTTGGAAAAATTATCCAGGGGAAGAAATCCCAAAGTTAGCTCTTTTTTTCCTTCCTTGGCAATTCTTCAGCCACCAAATGCAGTGCCTGGCACTCCATAAATGCATGGGGGAGACTAAAATGTTAACCGGCAGTAATTCATTTCAAAATGTTATAAAATGCTTTGCTAGTTTTGAAATGTTTCTGCTGTATAAAAAAATTAAAAACTAAAGCCCTTCTTTTTGATGTCCTTACCTTCT
Source organism: Stenella coeruleoalba (assembly GCF_951394435.1). NCBI lineage: Eukaryota > Metazoa > Chordata > Mammalia > Artiodactyla > Delphinidae > Stenella > Stenella coeruleoalba. Next base: position 66,297,340 of record NC_137151.1, read on the forward strand.
GAAGGTGTTTTCACTTGAGATGTGTGTGTGCAGTTGTGCAAACATGTGGGCACATAGGCTTATGAATGAAAATGTTGAAATTTTTTGCTGTTTCCATCTATTTTGAAAAATAAATCTTATGCATAAATTTCTTACATATCCTAATGGCCTTTATTATGTAAAGAAATCACATTCATTCTTCATTCACTTATTCATTCATCCAGTTGGTCACATCTTTCAACATTATAGCTACATACCAGGCGCTATGTTAAGCCTGGGATATATAATGGTGGCCTAGGCAGGAACAGTCCCTGTCGCAGCGTTGCAGACCGTATAGTGATGTCAGCACCTGCAAAAGTCATCTATGACATTCTTTTGCTTCTGGGTTCTTGAGTCATTGCTGACATGATGTGTGTGTATCTTATTCCTGATACCATATTATTACATCATTGTTATCTTGATACCGTTATCTGTATATATGGCCGTGCCACGCAGCATGTGGAATCTTAGTTCCCAGAAGGGATCAAACCCGTGCCCCCTGCATTGGAAGCACTTAACCACTGGACCACCAGGGAAGTCCCCCCATTATATTATTTTTGATACTATTTTTTTCTCCCACTCTTAGATGAACTTTCTAAGCAAGCTACCTTCCAGCCTTATCGGTACCTCCAAAACAAATGGCCATCAAAATCCCAGAATCAAATCTGTTGATAATTATAGTAACACAAATCTCCCCAGATGTCTCCTTGGAGAGAACACATGATACACTACATAATTTGTGGATTTAAAATGCTCATGGTGCTTTAATAGCTAGCTCCATGAAAGCTAGCAGCTCAAGCACATTTAAAATGAATAGATTCTGTCTAGTTTGCCTATTGTTATTTTGAAGACTGTTAACAGAAGAGAAATTATGCAAATGGCTGTCAGGTTGCTGCTACTGCGCTCACACGGGGAATGAGCTGTAACTCCTTTCTCAGATGAAAACACTCAACTGGAGGCGATCAGGCTCTCAGCCATTTGCAGGAGCATGTCCCTTCCTTCAGACGGTCCATTTTGAGCTAACAAGTACTGTCAGGGCTGCGGTAGGGGGTAGGAGGATGGGAAGGAAGGCAGGATAAGTTCCTGGGGTGCTGTCGTCTGGAGGGGCCCAGGGAAAATCCCTGGTAAAGATGTTTTAGCTGGTCTTCCTTCGCTGGTGCCTGGGCAGGCTGTCAGTGACCTTTGAAACTGTATGTTGCTGGCCTTCCTGTTCTGCTCTTTCCTGTGAAAACTGCCAGGAATCTCTCTCAAAGAAAATTTCCAATTTCGCCCCACTATTTAAGAACCTGGTGTGGCTCCCTATCACCTCTGGATTCAAATTTTAGCCCTCCAGGCTGCCGGAAAACTGCTGTCAACTGATTTCTGTATACTGACTCATCTCCTGATTATGCCTGTGACCCTTCTACTGGAATCTGTTCTTTTTTGTATCCTGTTCATTCATCCATCCATCCATCCAGTTAGTCATTCAGCGAATAGATGGGATGATCAATCAGTTCAGTCCAGCTATGTTATGATTCTACAAGCTATAATATGAGAATTCTCTAAACTACACTCCTACATCTGCATCCTCTGAGAGCTGTTTCTTGGCCCTGTATTTCCTTCCTGCCTCATCTACATGAATCCTGTTCACTTTTTCCTTCAAAACTGTACCTACATTTATCTGCTGCGGGAAGCATTCCCCCTGGGGTCTTCGTCCTGGGTTGAAGAGACTCTTCCTCACAATTTATGGATCTAGGTAATCCAAGGTTATTTGCTCTTGCTGCCTGCCGCTTTGCAGTCTTCAGCTATATCACAAGGGCCTGCGTGTCACCTGGGCTGGCCAGAAAAGAAGCTGGCTGCAGGCAGGTAGGCAGGCCCTGCCTTCCTGTTCCCAGCTCCCCCTCTCTCCTCTTAGCCCAGAGCATGCTGCTGAATGCTGTTCAGCAGTCACTTTTCTTTCTTCAGGAATTCAGAAACTCATGGCATTTCCCCCAGGTGCAACTGCAGCTCAGAAAAGTGAACCTGCCTGCAGGCCTTGACTGAGCCCTTGACTCAGGAAAAGATGATTAGCTTGATTATGCAATGTCTGGAATGAAGGGGCATTGCAGCCTGAAGTTGCAGGAATACAACAGTGGAAATATTACAGGATGTGCACTTGGAGCCTGGGAGGATGGTTTTGATTCTGCTGCTTATGCTGGTAGGAGACACTAAATAGATCAGGTTCACTACCAATTAGCATCACGTTAATCTTGGCTAATAGTGAAGCACCCCCAAGGATTTGGTAGATTTATCAGCCGCTCCCACAATAGCCCTGTGAGGCTACACCACTTGGAACCTGGGTTGGAAGAAAGTCCTCTGGTGACGATGTGTTGTACATTCTGGTCCATGCTTTCCTCAAAGACGCCATTTCCTGGGCCTGAAGTGTTCGGCTGTTGTTTGGAAGAATGACAATCCAATCTCAGATAAGCCGGATTCAGAAAATAGGTCATCAATGTGAGTTGCAGTTATTTTCCTTCCAGCTTTCTTCTGTGCTTGCTTTCAATTGCTTTTCTGCAAAGGGCAGGCGCAGCTGCCCTGGCTGGTGGGCAGGAGAGGGGGGTGACAGTTACTCTGGCCTCAGACCCTTGTCAGGCACCACCCAGATTCCTCGGTCCTCAAGACTAGCATCTGCCTTTTTTCTGGGCTGTTAAATTCCCATTAAAGGAGTGCAGAAATACCCTCCTTGAGTATTGATTTTTCTCTCTCTCTCTCTCTCTCTCACACACACACACATACACACACACACAGGATAGTTCATAGCCACTTGATTTGCCACCTGCAGTTTATAATAGAATGGACCTGTGGGATTATAAACCACTTTATTTCTGCACAGAATTTCACAGCTTGAGGCCAAATTGAAGGGCATTAGTCATCAGTAACTTGCAGTTGTTTTTAATGTATTTCACTCAGGTTTAAGGCATCTAAAGCTAAGATAAATTTCCCCATACATTGGTGAGGAAGTGAAAAATCTGAGCATTTAGTTAATCATTTGTCATGGCTGTGGGTGTGTATTGTTCCTTAGTGCCTGCAACATCGTGACTGCTTTGTGATTTGGGAACGACGATTTGAACGATAGTAGATAAATTCAATTATGCCATGATTCTTTTTTTCTCCGAGTATTTGTATAGGTTTAAGGTTTAAAATTCATAGAACGCTAGGGAAGGGAACTTAGAGAAAAACCTAGAGATCACTGGTCTCGCCCAGGAAGCTCTGTCAAACATCCATTCCTGGTCTCTCCCCTGGAGATCGGGTGTCAGAAGCTCTGGGTTTGAGCAAGTTCAGTGAGCGGTGCCTGGGGCAGACTTCGGAAAACAGTGATTAGTTCAACCATCTCATTTTGCAGAAGAGGAAACTGAGGCACAAAGAGGTGAAGAGACTTAAGGCACTTGGCAGGATTCCAAAAATACGAGCTTGCCTCTCCAGACCAGGGCTCCTGGTTTCCGGTTGAGTGCACTTTCCACCACCCAAGAGAAGAAAGGCCTTTTTCCTCCTGCTCTAGAATTCACCTGGCTCCGCTGCTCAGCAGCCACTGCGCAGCAGCAGCCCCGCCTGGCGCGGGAGAGGGGAGAACTTCCGGTTAGGACCTGGCTTCTTCCTGCTTCCTCGCTTTGGTCGTCGCCGGGGATTCCCTTGGGCCATTCCCCGTGCCGTCGCCCAACAGGGTCACCTTCTGCCCAACCCGAGGTCTCAGGTAAGACTCAACGGTTGAAAAGCAAATGAACCAATTTTTCACTTTCTTTTCTGCTGCTCGGGGCTCTGTACGAGGTCCCCCGGGGCCGCTCAGGGGTCCCCACAAAAGGCAGCGGTGATCTTCCTTCTCGCACCCATTCCAACCCCGACCTCCGTTCCTCTGAGTGTGACTCTTCCCTGGACCCCAGCCCATCCGGCACACTACCTCTCACCCCTTGGGATCCGCAATAAACCGGGTGGTTCCAGAAGCTTCCTCTGAGGACGAGACGTGTGAGCATAGCCGTGAGTGATGGGAAGGAGGTTGCCGCGTTGCCCCGCGGGAGTGGAGTAGGGGCTGTTTCCCATCAGCTGCCGCCTCTGGCGGGGTGAGCTCCGCTTGCCGAGGGGACAGCGGGACAGCGAGATGGTGGTGACGACGCGCCAGTAATGAGAGTTGGAGGTGAAAGAGGGAAAACGCCCTAGGCGATGAAGGGCCTTGTGGGCTGTGGCAAGAGGTGGGATCCTGTTCTAAACGCAGTAGCATTTGGTGTAACTTTAAAAACAGATTTTGCTTGTAGCTAAGTGAGGAACAGACTATTGGGGACGGGGAGCAACAACAGAAGCCCGAGACAGGAAGGGAGGCCGTGACTGTGGTCCAGGTGGGGACCCGGGTGGCTTGGACCCCTGGAGGGGGTGGCAGGGCTGCATGTAGTGCCGTGATGGAGGGGCCTGGCAGAGGTGGTGAGGGGTCCTTTTTCTAAGATGCCCGAAAGGCTCCTCGGGGGCTTGTGGTGGCCCTGGTGGTGGTGGTGACAGGTATCTGGATTCAGGAATGTATTTTTAGAGTAGAGCTGACCAGACTTATTGATTGTTCATAAAAAGTGCTTATTAACTAGTTATATTTTGAAGTAATTTAGACCTTGTTAGAATAAGAAATCTTGTAAATTTGTAAGATTTCCTTCCCATCCACATATAGCCCTTGATGATGAAATGAGATGGTTTTCTGTTTTGTTCTCTGATATAGCTTGGTGACTACCTTGGTCTGTTCAGGCTGCTATAACAGCACACCATAGACTAGGTGGCTTAAAAACAGAAATTTATTTCTTACAGTTTCTGGAGTCTGGGAAGTCCAAAATTAGGGCACCAGCATTGTTGGGTTCTGTTGAGAGCCCACTTCTTGGTTTGCAGACTGACACCTTGTTGCTGTGTCTTCACGTGGCAGGGAGAGAGTGATCATCTCTCTTTGTCTCTTCTTATAAGGGCACTAAGCCTATTCCTGAAGGCTCCATGACCTAATCACCTCTCAAAGGCCCCACCTCCAAATACCATCACATTGGGGATTAGGGCTTCAGCATTTGAATTGGGGGGGACACAAACATTTAGTCCATAGCAGTGACTTTTTGTCTCGGAGCAAAAGATTTCACCATAGAAAAATGGCATTATTTCTCTAAGTAAAAGCAAGCATTTTACAGAACATGTTCTGTTTATTAATGCTTTGTTTTTTCACTCATAATTTTTGTAAAGTATGTTCACTTTCACAAATTAGAGTCCCCTCCTTTCATCCATCTTTACCTAGAAATGTATTTTTAGGCAGCTAATTGAGACTTTTTCATCTACAGGAGCTATTTTGCAAATGTTAGAGGCCTGAGTGACAATGGCTTTATTACGAGCCCATGAAACTATGACTTTTGTCTGATTTTTTCTGTAATCCTTTAAAAAAAAAAGTTTGGCTCATACCCATTATCTTTCCCTGCCACCCTGTGAGCACAGGGTCCCTGCAGCTCAGAGCCCTTCTCCAGGCAGAGTGACCGTGTGCTGGGCCCAGCTGCCCCCCAAGATGCAGTTCTGTGGACAGGGCTGACCACGCCACCTGGAGGCCATTTAGGAACAATTGCTTTTAGCTCCCAGATGGGGTGGTTCAAGTCCTGGCCATACTCTTACCTGGAGACTCCTTTTTGAAGACAAAATTCTAGACCTTTCCTTAACCCTTCTCCTCCTTTTCCGCTCAGGGGCATTTAGCCCCAGTATTAACCCCACTTCTCAAAACTCTGCTCTCTGTTCTCTCCCTACCTCCCCGTCGGCCCCTCCTGTGGCTCCTCTTCCGTGCCCTGCACCCACACTCAGTGGACAGATTGTGTGAGATTCTGCCCTTGCCCCCTCTCCCCCACACCCACCTCTGCCTTGGGAACCACAGCAGGGTCACAGGTAAACATGCCTCTCTACAGATTGTTCTGCAGTCAGTTCTCCAGCGCAGCCTCTTTCCTGAGGCTTCTTGTCGCTTCCAGTTCCACCTTCTTGTCGCTTATCCTTCAACTCGGCAGGTCCCCAAAAGGACTTGGAGTCTTTCCCCAGAACCGCGCCTTCTCCAGGGCTCTCCATTTTGGTTGACTGTCTCTTAGCTCTCCAGCCTCAAAACTTTAGCTGTTTTTTAATTCTTCTGTTTCTTTTCATTCTACAGCCTATGTTTTACCCCAAATTTGTTGATTCTGCTACTATTAATCTTCTCCCAGATAGCCCTCTCTCTCTTCCTGAGACTTCTGCCTTAGTACAAACCCTCATAATTATAACCCAAATCCACAGTAGCCTTCTGGTTCATCTTCCTAATTAGAGTCACCTCCTTTCATCCATCTTTGCATGCTCCTACCAGGTGCATCTTCCTAAATGGACCATTAGGTTACTATTAGGTTTGGAAACGTCCATAGCTTCCCACTGGCTAATAATAATAATAATTTATTGAGAGCTTGCTGTGAACCAGGAATAGATCTAGGAAGTTTACATGTATTTGCATGTTTATCTTAATCCATAGAACAAGCCCATAGAGAAGGTATTCTTATTATCCATATTCTACAGAAGAAGGAACTGAGGCACAGAGAGGTTAAGTGACTTGCCTTTAGAATAAGGTTTACACAACTAGTGGGGTTTTCAAGGCCTCCAGGATTTAGATCCAGCTCTACCATTCAACATTTTGCCAGTGTTTAGTATCTGTTCTATGTTGGTGACTTAATAGAGCTCATATCCTGTGGAGTGAAACAATAGTAAGTAAACGGATATATAAATAGTATCTGTAATAGTGCTGTAGAGGAAATAAACAGGATTATATGAGAGAGAATAATAAGGAAAACTACATGGGGTGGTTTTAACTCATGTCTACTGGTGTTTCTCAAAGTGGAGGTGGAGGTGGAGTTGAGTGAGAAATAACTGCTTTAGAATTACTTGAGGGTTCTTGCTAAAAATACAGATTTCTCCACCCATCAACTCAGAAATGCTGGGAGTGGGCCCAGAATCTTCATTATAAATATGTTGTGGGTCTCCTGAAATTCTCCCAACCTTTGTTCCCATCCTGAGTCCTCCATTTTCTAGTCTCTCCCTCTGCTCCCTCTGCCCGGCGTGCCTTCTGCCCATCTCCGTGTCTCTAGCTCCAGCTTCCACTTTAAGGCCAAGTCAAAGCCACCCCTGGATCCTCTGGGCTGGATAGACTGTTTCCCTCCTTATGGGACATTTGTCACTTTCTATTTTGCAGTGTAGTTACTTGTATTCAAGTATTCCAGTAACTATAAGTAATTATATAACTCTATTCAAGTAAATATATTATATAGTGTATCATGTGTAGTGTATGCTTATTGCTGTCTAGGGACTTGTGTTCAAGTCATATCCTTTCACATACTGAACAGTATGCCCCCTTAGGTCAGGGCTGAAGTTGATTTATTTTAGAGTCTCTCATTGACTTGCTCAGAGTAGGTGTCAATATGCATTTTGTGGAATATCTGGCTAAGCTTAAGCATAGCTCTCTTTGGACTTTGTCCTACCACTTGACCGTGTTCTAAATGTTCTGATCATAGCACGCCTACCTTGTACTAAGACTGGAAAACCAGTTCTGTACTCAGCTTCACCTCCCAAAGTGAGGGAAACACTGAGGAGTGATGAGTGAGAATGTAGCAATTTCCAGCCAGCTACTGTGGGTGCGTCCTGACAGTTTGTTTTAGAAAGGGTCCCAGTACAGTATAGTTGATGACAGTTCCCTATGACCTATGTATTCAACAAACATCTTAGATAGAGTGGAAAGAGGCTTCCCAAGCACTTGGCTCTGGAAAAAAAAAAAGTCCATTGTGATCACACCTGCTAGAATTGAGGAAGACACTGTTGCTTCTTTGTTCTTGCCAATAACTTTGGCTGTTCTTAAGGGACCACCAAGTGACATCTCCTTCAGTCCACCTGCCATGCAGCCACCAGAGTAACTTGTTAGAACATAAGTCAGATCATGTCCTGCCTGCTCAAATCCCACCAACAGCTTTCTATCTGTCTAAGTAAAAGCCAGGTCCTTACCTTACAAGGCTGATGAAGACCTACATGATCTTCTTTCCCCACCCCATATCTCTCTGACCCCAACTCCTACTTTTCTGCCTTGCTTATTCCACTGAAGCTGCCCTGGCTTCTTGCTATTCCCTGGGTAAGCCAGGTGAACTCCTGCCTCAGGGCCTTTTCACTTCCTATACCCTCTATCTGAAATGGCTCCCACCCCCACCGCCTGGCTAAGAGTTTTACTCTTTCACCTCTTTCCTCTCATTTCTCAAATGCGTCCTGCTCAATGATAATTCTCTGGCCATGCATTTTAGGATTGCAGTTCCCCTACCTACCACCACTCTTTCTATTCACCTTCCCTACTTAATTGTCTCCTAGCAGTTGATCACTACCCATCATCTATTTATTATATTTATTTATTTTATTGATTCTCTCTCTCCCCCTGCTAGAATGTAAGCTTCACTAAGGCATGGTTTTAGCCTTTTTTTGATCATTGCTGTATCCTCAGCACCTAGAACAGTGCCCAACACTTAGTAGATGCTCATCAAATATTAGTTGAATCAATGAGTCATAGTGGGGTAAACAAAAAGATTTAAATCCTGGCTCCCAGCTTAACTTACTTAACCTTTCAATGACTCAGTTTTCCTATCTGTAAAGTGGAAATAGTAATAGTTACTGTCTCATGGAGTTATGGCACCTGATATTGTGTCCAGCATCTAGTATTTACTCAGAAAATGTTCTCTATGGTAGAAGAGGTTTTACTGGTTACTAAAAGGGTATGTAGTGGTGATATTCTACTCTTTTCTCACGAGTGGATTTTTCCAAGATGTGATAATAAACAGTGTGTTTTGTGCTTTCTGTTGGCTGGGACTACCACACAACTCTGAAAGGTGCGTACTCATTATTTCTGTTTAATGGACGAGGAAGCAGAGGCATAGAAGGTTAAGCAATTCTCCCCTTGCCAACAAAGCTAGTAAATGTAAAAGCTGAGATTTGAACCCAGGGCTGGAGGCCACAGTCTTCACCTTATTTTTCACTGCTTCTCAGCGTGTGTGTGAGTGAAGCTGTTGGAAAAAAGAAGAAAAAGAGTGGCTGTCAGTTGCTTTATTTCCTCCACAGCAGCATGAGGCGTTGAAAGATAGATGGTGCTGGGTGTTCTTCTCACCTCCTCAATGGAAGTAATTCTTTCGCTCCAGTCAAATCTTGTCAGGGTCCAGCAGTTCCCTCTCCAGTGCCCATAGCTCACTCTGCAGCACCTTCAATTAATCCTTCTCACCTGGAAGCAGGGCCGGGGGCTGTCTGTGGTTGTCACAGTGGAAGGGGGGCTGGCACAGAGTGAGCCAGGGCGCAGGATCCTGATATTTGCAGGACAGCCCTGCACAGTAAACGGCTTTCTTGTTGAAAATGCCCAACCTGCCTCCATTAATTTTTTTTTCTTGAATGTCTTTTCCGCAATCCCCACTAATTCAAGGCATATACTTTCTTCAAGGGTCAGCTTAAGTTTTTGCTTTGTGACTCCAAGATTTAGCCCTTTCTGTTTAACTGCACTCATCCTCTTCTTTGGTTTCATAAATATTTGTTGAGTGACAGCTGATGCAAGTGCAGAGGGGACTCATACGAATTAGACAGTCCCTGTCTATAAGGTGCCCAGGGCCTGTTTGGGTGTTGAGGTTTATCCACAGAGCAACACCACAGGACAGCTCCTCATATATGAGCACCATAGAGTTTCAGAGGAGGAGGTGCTGCCTATTTGTGGAGGGGTTAGGGAACATGAGCTGGCTCTTGAAGGGCTGGCAGGATTCTTGATGAATGGATATGGTGGAATGAGCACTCCTGGGGGTAGAAATCGCCTGGACAAAATGACAGAGGTGTGGACGTCCAAGGATGGTTCAGGAAATGGCAAGGGGTTAGGTTGAAGTTCATTATAAGCTTGACACAAGGAAATGAAAGGAGTTTTGACACAGGAATGGAAGCTGCATTTAGGTTGCTTAAATATTTGAAGAATTTGGTCTTTATTTAATTTAGCAATAGGGAGCCATCAGAGGTTATTTGTTTAAGCGAAATTGTGGCATGAGTGAATTGATGGCTTTGGATGTTGTATCTAGTTGTGAGGTCCATTAGGAGTTGTAATAGAAGGAGACTAGAGGGAGGGAGACAAGAAAGCTTTTGTAGCCATCCCCTGTGAGATGCATAGAGGTGGCAGCAGCGGGGGTGAAAATGGAGGCACAGGAATGAGCAAAGAATGGACATGGCTTAGTGGCTGACTAATGTGAGAGTGAGGCAGTAGCTTGGGCTACCAGGAAAACGATGGGACCCCTGATGGACATTGCGCATTGAGTAGTGGCTTTGAGGAACCACAGGTGGTTGTCTTAGTTTTATACGTGCTGTGTCTGAGGATTAGGGGGTGCATGTAAGTGGAGATGTGTGGCCAGCAGTTAGTAATCCTGGACTGGGGCCAGAGGAATCGAACGAAATAGGGCTGGAAAGATGGCGCCACGTGCCAAGGCATGATGGTTAAAACCTTCAGTGTAGATGAGCCATTTGGGAGACAAGTGGAGGACTGAAGGCAGGACTTCAGTTTAAATGTCCACATTAATGAGAGAATGGAGAGGCAGAATTGGAACCAGGAAAGTAAGATGTAAAGGAAACAAAGGGAGGGGAGTGTTTTAGAAAGGTAAAGGCAGTGAGCAATGGCTGATGCCCTGGAGGGTGAGGATGAGGATTAAGTGTCTTGAATTTCATGACTGATAGAAGCCTTTGAAATAGCAATTCCGTAAGGAGATTAGGTCAGCCTTGTGAAACAAACAAACAAACAAAGCCATTCATCTTTATGTGAGTGTATATGAGTGTGTGTGTGTGTTTGTATCTGCAATGATATTTACAATTAAGAGTGGTTATGTTTGGATGGTGGAATTTTATGAGTATTAATATTTTTATTCTTTTATTTGTATTTTCTTTAGTGTTTTATGAAACTAGAACTGTTTTTTTTTGTTGTTCTTTTTTTTTGCGGTACACGGGCCTCTCACTGCTGTGGCCTCTCCTGCTGCGGAGCACAGCCTCTGGACGCGCAGGCTCAGCGGCCGTGGCTCACGGGCCCAGCCGCTCCGTGGCATGTGGGATCTTCCTGGACCGGGGCACGAACCCATGTCCCCTGCATCGGCAGGCGGACTCTCAACCACTGCACCACCAGGGAAGCCCTAGAACTGTTTTTAAAATTGAGAAGACCTCATTGCTTTTTAAAATTCTGATTTTTAATCCTATGTTAAATAAACATTTACTGAGCACTTATTATACATTGGGTATTTGCCGATGAGGCAGAGAAAATTATTAAGGCATGGCCTCCTCTAGGAGTCACTGGTGGAGAAGACCAACATGTGCACAATAAATGTCAGGCAATGTGATAACTCCTAGAAAAGAGTACATAATACAGTGAGACCATTAAGAAAGGGCACCTCTACTGGGAAAAGTAGGAAAGGCCTTCCAGAAGAGATGACATCTGTGCTGTCCTTGAGTGGGTTCTATCTAAACATGTGCAGATAGGTTGTTTGTGAAGAAGTCAATTCCTACAAATGGGCCTAGTCTCTTTCTTACCAGCCTTGGCCGTTATATCATGTACTTGCTTATATGTTAGTTTGGAATTATTCTCTAATTTGTTCATGCTTATGTACTACGTGTTTTCTTATTTTGTGTATCTCTGCATATTTATTTAATATTTGTACTAATTTCCTCTGAAATTAGTACAAATACAAATTTGTACTAAATTTATACTAAATTTGTACTAAATTAGTACAAATTTTCCTCACTGTTCGCTCTTCTGATTTCTTTTTAAAAGCTGTTCTCTAGCTTTGAAAGCATTGTTCTATGATTTGTGATTCGTATAGAACATATTATAACATATAGACAAAATATTCTGAGTAACATACTCAAAAATGGATATCTTCATCATGAATATTCTTACAAGTGTAAAATGTTGCTGGACAAGTTTCTATTTAAATCATACTCGCTAGGCATGAATGACCGCAGGAGTTCATGGGGTAGGAGCTTCAGATTGCTTTATTTTCAGCAACGTAAGGCTGCACCTCCACTATGGAATAACACAGGGTATTCAGCAGTGGTAACAGGCCTGGCTTCTTTGGGGTTGTTAGGAACTAAAGCTAGCCTGTGAGGGACTCAGATTGGCTCTTGAGAAGGGGGTCTTCTTAGAAGAATGCAATAGGAAATTTCATGGATATTTAAGGACAGACATCAAAGCTCAGCCGGCCTCAGAGGGCCTGGATACAGGATTCATAGAGAACCCACTCACCAGTCCTCTGTCAAGCATGGTCCTTTGGTTTTTTACTTCTCTGCTTTCCTGTTCTTCTCAAGATGGGCTTCTACAGCCTCACATGGTTTTTGCTTTTACATGATTTCAGCATGCAT